>NW_026646306.1:0-337262 GCF_949987535.1 Balaenoptera acutorostrata
CATGAAAAGCGGCAAAACGTGGACAATGATGCCCTTGGCCAAAAAGGGCGTATGCGTTTTTTCCTGAATATATTCAGGAAAAAACGCATACGCCCTTTTTGGCCAACCAAGCAACCTGGAAAGGCAAATCAGCGCTCCAAAGAAGTCTCGCTTCCCAGCGGGCAAAAGGGCCATGCGGAAAAAAGTGTCCAAACCAGAAATGCAGGACCGGCCATGGAGAAATGGGAGCCTTGCTACGCTGATGGGTGGGATGTAAATTGCCAACAGCCACTCTGGAGAAGTGTACGGTGTGTTCTGAAATATCTAAAAAACACAGCTTGGAGAGCATAGGGCACTTCCACTCATGGCCGTATAAATTGGGAAAACTAAAAAGCAGCAAGACACAGGCACCCCAAAGTTTAGGGCTGCTCAGTTGACAAGAACCCCCACTTCATTACACCTTCAATATCCTAGGAGAGAGAAAAATGGATAAAGAAGTTGTGGTCCTCATGTACAATGGAATATCACTCAGCTATGAAATCAACTTCATAAGGCTAGAACCAGCACGATGAGAGGATTTAGGTACGACGATTCTAAGTGAAATAAGTCACACAGAAAAAGACACTTATCATAAGATATCACTTATAGAGGGAATGTAAAAACCGCTAAACTTGAACTGAATTGCAAAACAGAACAGAGTCACACGTTCAGAAAACACACTATGGCTGCTGAACGGCAAAGGTGAGGTGGGGTGATGCATAAAACAAGGGTTTCAAATTAGCTCAGATACCGTTCCATAAACCCAATATGTAAGAGACAAGACCTATTCCTTGCTCAGTGAACTGGACTCAACACCCCCTATTCACCGCACAAGAATATATCTGACTAGTAAGAATCTTCAAACCTATGTATTGATATCTCTCTGTAAGTGAGTCAAGGGGGTGTAAAGCGGCATAAACACAGCCGTGAAAAGCAGCTAAACCCCATTATAAAAATAAATTACTTTTCAAAACCCGTGAAACAAAGACAGTGAAAGAGAGAGAAATTCTTCCAAAATTCGTTCAGGGGCTGTGATGCAACCTGGATTGACCATATCTAGACCCACAGCTGATTGAGACATAAGGGTGGACACTCTTGGGGCTGAGAGTTTCGGTGAGGTTGGGTGAGCCAACGCAGACCCTTTCAAGTAATACTGCATGGTAGCCATCCCATGGGTCCCAAATCTCCAGGTTCAAGGGCATCTTCCTACGTCGAAAACAGGCATGAGAAACCCAGAAATGGTACACGGTGTGATCGGGAAAGGTTTCTAAAACGCACCTCATTTCTCATCTCCTTTGCTCGGGTTCGCCATTCCAGCCGATTTACTAGCCATCTCCCTCCTTGGAGAATCAGCACCTTTAACCTCCTGTTCCGTACAGGTTGCAATTTGTCCTGAGGATGAAGGGGAAGAGTGGGAACCAATGAGAGACTAGCTCTAGGTGTTGGGACAGGCACAGGTCACTCTATTTTCCCATCAGGAAGAAGAATTAAGCACAAGCTCAGCCTGCCCCCCAGAAGCAGAAGAGGGCCTGAAGCAATCCTGCGCTTTTGCAGCCAGCTCCCAAAAAAGCGAGTTGAAAAATGGAGCTCAGGGGCACTGCAATTCACAAACCTGCAGAGTTTTAAATGATACCTCTCGTCCACAAATATATTAAGGGAAGGCCACGAAGAGGCTTTGAAAACAAGGCAAAATTGCAGGAAACAGATTTCAGGAGGTAGATTCGAATCGCCTTGAAAGCACATGAAAAGCGGCAAAACGTGGAAAATGATGCCCTTGGCCAAAAAGGGCGTATGCGTTTTTTCCTGAATATATTCAGGAAAAAACGCATACGCCCTTTTTGGCCAACCAAGCCACCTGGAAAGGCAAATCAGCGCTCCAAAGAAGTCTCGCTTCCCAGCGGGCAAAAGGGCCATGCGGAAAAAAGTGTCCAAACCAGAAATGCAGGACCGGCCATGGAGAAATGGGAGCCTTGCTACGCTGATGGGCGGGATGTAAATTGCCAACAGCCACTCTGGAGAAGTGTACGGTGTGTCCTGAAACATCTAAAAAACACAGCTTGGAGAGCATAGGGCACTTCCCCTCATGGGCGTATAAATTGGGAAAACTAAAAATCAGCAAGACACAGGCACCCCAAAGTTTAGGGCTGCTCTGTTGACAAGAACCCCCACTTCATTACACCTTAAATATCCTAGGAAAGCGAAAAATGAATAAAGAAGTTGGGGTCCTCATGTACAATGGAATATCACTCAGCCATGAAATCCACGTCATAAGGCTAGTAGCAGCACGATGAGTGGATTTAGGTACGACGATTCTAAGTGAAATAATTCACACAGAAAAAGACACTTATCCTAAGATATCACTTAGAGAGGGAATGTAAAAACCGCTACACTTGAACTGAATTACAAAACAGAACAGAGTCACACGTTTAGAAAACACACTATGGCTGCTGAACGGGAAAGGTGAGGTGGGGTGATGCATAAAACAAGGGTTTCAAATTAGCTCAGATACCGTTCCATAAACCCAATATGTAGTAGACAAGACCTACTCCTTGCTCAGTGAACTGGACTCAACACCCCCTATTCACCGCACAAGAATATATCTGACTAGTAATAATCTTCAAACCTATGTATTGATATCTCTCTGTAAGTGAGTCAAAGGGGTATAAAGCGGCATAAACACAGCCGTGAAAAGCAGCTAAACCCCATTATAAAAATAAATTACTTTTCAAAACCCGTGAAACAAAGACAGTGAAAGAGAGAGAAATTCTTACAAAATTCGTTCAGGGGCTGTGATGCAACCTGGATTGACCATATCTAGACCCACAGCTGATTGAGACATAAGGGTGGACACTCTTGGGGCTGAGAGGTTTGGTGAGGTTGCGTGAGCCAACGCAGACCCTTTAAAGTAATACTGCATGGTACCCATCCCATGGGTCCCAAATCTCCAGTTTCAAGGGCATCTTCCTACGTCGAAAACATGCATGAGAAACCCAGAAGATGGTACACCGTGTGATCGGGAAAGGTTTCTAAAACGCACCTCATTTCTCATCTCCTTGTGCTCGGGTTCGCCATTCCAGCCGCTTTACTAGCCATCTCCCTCCTTGGAGAATCAGCACCTTTAACCTCCTGTTCCGTACAGGTTGCAATTTGTCCTGAGGATGAACGGGAAGAGGGGGAACCAATGAGAGACTAGCTCTAGGGGTTGGGACAGGCAGAGGTCACTCTATTTTCCCATCAGGAAGAAGAATAAACCACAAGCTCAGCCTGCCCCCCAGAACCAGAAGAGGGCCTGAAGCAATCGTGCACTTTTGCGGCTAGCTCACAAAAAAGCGACTAGAAAAATGGAGCTCAGGGGCACTGCAATTCACAAACCTGCAGAGTTTTAAATGATACCTCTCGTCCACAAATATATTAAGGGAAGGCAACGAAGAGGCTTTGAAAACAAGGCAGAATTGCAGGAAACAGATTTCAGGAGGTAGATTTGAATCGCCTTGAAAGCACATGAAAAGCGGCAAAACGTGGACAATGATGCCCTTGGCCAAAAAGGGCGTATGCGTTTTTTCCTGAATATATTCAGGAAAAAACGCATACGCCCTTTTTGGCCAACCAAGCAACCTGGAAAGGCAAATCAGCGCTCCAAAGAAGTCTCGCTTCCCAGCGGGCAAAAGGGCCATGCGGAAAAAAGTGTCCAAACCAGAAATGCAGGACCGGCCATGGAGAAATGGGAGCCTTGCTACGCTGATGGGTGGGATGTAAATTGCCAACAGCCACTCTGGAGAAGTGTACGGTGTGTTCTGAAATATCTAAAAAACAGAGCTTGGAGAGCATAGGGCACTTCCACTCATGGCCGTATAAATTGGGAAAACTAAAAAGCAGCAAGACACAGGCACCCCAAAGTTTAGGGCTGCTCAGTTGACAAGAACCCCCACTTCATTACACCTTCAATATCCTAGGAGAGAGAAAAATGGATAAAGAAGTTGTGGTCCTCATGTACAATGGAATATCACTCAGCTATGAAATCAACTTCATAAGGCTAGAACCAGCACGATGAGAGGATTTAGGTACGACGATTCTAAGTGAAATAAGTCACACAGAAAAAGACACTTATCATAAGATATCACTTATAGAGGGAATGTAAAAACCGCTAAACTTGAACTGAATTGCAAAACAGAACAGAGTCACACGTTCAGAAAACACACTATGGCTGCTGAACGGCAAAGGTGAGGTGGGGTGATGCATAAAACAAGGGTTTCAAATTAGCTCAGATACCGTTCCATAAACCCAATATGTAAGAGACAAGACCTATTCCTTGCTCAGTGAACTGGACTCAACACCCCCTATTCACCGCACAAGAATATATCTGACTAGTAAGAATCTTCAAACCTATGTATTGATATCTCTCTGTAAGTGAGTCAAGGGGGTGTAAAGCGGCATAAACACAGCCGTGAAAAGCAGCTAAACCCCATTATAAAAATAAATTACTTTTCAAAACCCGTGAAACAAAGACAGTGAAAGAGAGAGAAATTCTTCCAAAATTCGTTCAGGGGCTGTGATGCAACCTGGATTGACCATATCTAGACCCACAGCTGATTGAGACATAAGGGTGGACACTCTTGGGGCTGAGAGTTTCGGTGAGGTTGGGTGAGCCAACGCAGACCCTTTCAAGTAATACTGCATGGTAGCCATCCCATGGGTCCCAAATCTCCAGGTTCAAGGGCATCTTCCTACGTCGAAAACAGGCATGAGAAACCCAGAAATGGTACACGGTGTGATCGGGAAAGGTTTCTAAAACGCACCTCATTTCTCATCTCCTTTGCTCGGGTTCGCCATTCCAGCCGATTTACTAGCCATCTCCCTCCTTGGAGAATCAGCACCTTTAACCTCCTGTTCCGTACAGGTTGCAATTTGTCCTGAGGATGAAGGGGAAGAGTGGGAACCAATGAGAGACTAGCTCTAGGTGTTGGGACAGGCACAGGTCACTCTATTTTCCCATCAGGAAGAAGAATTAAGCACAAGCTCAGCCTGCCCCCCAGAAGCAGAAGAGGGCCTGAAGCAATCCTGCGCTTTTGCAGCCAGCTCCCAAAAAAGCGAGTTGAAAAATGGAGCTCAGGGGCACTGCAATTCACAAACCTGCAGAGTTTTAAATGATACCTCTCGTCCACAAATATATTAAGGGAAGGCCACGAAGAGGCTTTGAAAACAAGGCAAAATTGCAGGAAACAGATTTCAGGAGGTAGATTCGAATCGCCTTGAAAGCACATGAAAAGCGGCAAAACGTGGAAAATGATGCCCTTGGCCAAAAAGGGCGTATGCGTTTTTTCCTGAATATATTCAGGAAAAAACGCATACGCCCTTTTTGGCCAACCAAGCCACCTGGAAAGGCAAATCAGCGCTCCAAAGAAGTCTCGCTTCCCAGCGGGCAAAAGGGCCATGCGGAAAAAAGTGTCCAAACCAGAAATGCAGGACCGGCCATGGAGAAATGGGAGCCTTGCTACGCTGATGGGCGGGATGTAAATTGCCAACAGCCACTCTGGAGAAGTGTACGGTGTGTCCTGAAACATCTAAAAAACACAGCTTGGAGAGCATAGGGCACTTCCCCTCATGGGCGTATAAATTGGGAAAACTAAAAATCAGCAAGACACAGGCACCCCAAAGTTTAGGGCTGCTCTGTTGACAAGAACCCCCACTTCATTACACCTTAAATATCCTAGGAAAGCGAAAAATGAATAAAGAAGTTGGGGTCCTCATGTACAATGGAATATCACTCAGCCATGAAATCCACGTCATAAGGCTAGTAGCAGCACGATGAGTGGATTTAGGTACGACGATTCTAAGTGAAATAATTCACACAGAAAAAGACACTTATCCTAAGATATCACTTAGAGAGGGAATGTAAAAACCGCTACACTTGAACTGAATTACAAAACAGAACAGAGTCACACGTTTAGAAAACACACTATGGCTGCTGAACGGGAAAGGTGAGGTGGGGTGATGCATAAAACAAGGGTTTCAAATTAGCTCAGATACCGTTCCATAAACCCAATATGTAATAGACAAGACCTATTCCTTGCTCAGTGAACTGGACTCAACACCCCCTATTCACCGCACAAGAATATATCTGACTAGTAAGAATCTTCAAACCTATGTATTGATATCTCTCTGTAAGTGAGTCAAGGGGGTGTAAAGCGGCATAAACACAGCCGTGAAAAGCAGCTAAACCCCATTATAAAAATAAATTACTTTTCAAAACCCGTGAAACAAAGACAGTGAAAGAGAGAGAAATTCTTACAAAATTCGTTCAGGGGCTGTGATGCAACCTGGATTGACCATATCTAGACCCACAGCTGATTGAGACATAAGGGTGGACACTCTTGGGGCTGAGAGGTTCGGTGAGGTTGGGTGAGCCAACGCAGACCCTTTCAAGTAATACTGCATGGTACCCATCCCATGGGTCCCAAATCTCCAGGTTTAAGGGCATCTTCCTACATCGAAAACATGCATGAGAAACCCAGAAGATGGTACACCGTGTGATCGGGAAAGGTTTCTAAAACGCACCTCATTTCTCATCTCCTTTGCTCGGGTTCGCCTTTCCAGCCGATTTACTAGCCATCTCCCACCTTGGAGAATCAGCACCTTTAACCTCCTGTTCCGTACAGGTTGCAATTTGTCCTGAGGATGAAGGGGAAAAGTGGGAACCAATGAGAGACTAGCTCTAGGTGTTGGGACAGGCACAGGTCACTCTATTTTCCCATCAGGAAGAAGAATTAAGCACAAGCTCAGCCTGCCCCCCAGAACCAGAAGAGGGCCTGAAGCAATCCTGCGCTTTTGCGGCCAGCTCCCAAAAAAGCGAGTTGAAAAATGGAGCTCAGGGGCACTGCAATTCACAAACCTGCAGAGTTTTAAATGATAACTCTCGTCCACAAATATATTAAGGGAAGGCAACGAAGAGGCTTTGAAAACAAGGCAGAATTGCAGGAAACAGATTTCAGGAGGTAGATTCGAATCGCCTTGAAAGCACATGAAAAGCGGCAAAACGTGGACAATGATGCCCTTGGCCAAAAAGGGCGTATGCGTTTTTTCCTGAATATATTCAGGAAAAAACGCATACGCCCTTTTTGGCCAACCAAGCCACCTGGAAAGTCAAATCAGCGCTCCAAAGAAGTCTCGCTTCCCAGCGGGCAAAAGGGCCATGCGGAAAAAAGTGTGCAAACCAGAAATGCAGGACCGGCCATGGAGAAATGGGAGCCTTGCGACGCTGATGGGTGGGATGTAAATTGCCCACAGCCACTCTGGAGAAGTGTACGGTGTGTCCTGAAATATCTAAAAAACACAGCTTGGAGAGCATAGGGCACTTCCACTCATGGGCGTATAAATTGGGAAAACTAAAAATCAGCAAGACACAGGCACCCCAAAGTTGAGGGCTGCTCTGTTGACAAGAACCCGCACTTCATTACCCCTTCAATATCCTAGGAAAGAGAAAAATGGATAAAGAAGTTGTGGTCCTCATGTGCAATGGAATATCACTCAGCCATGAAATCAACGTCATAAGACTAGTAGCAGCACAATGAGTGGATTTAGGTACGACGATTCTAAGTGAAATAAGTCACACAGAAAAAGACACTTATCATAAGATATCACTTATAGAGGGAATGTAAAAACCGCTACACTTGAACTGAATTGCAAAACAGAACAGAGTCACACGTTTAGAAAACACACTATGGCTGCTGAACGGGAAAGGTGAGGTGGGGTGATGCATAAAACAAGGGTTTCAAATTAGCTCAGATACCGTTCCATAAACCCAATATGTAATAGACAAGACCTATTCCTTGCTCAGTGAACTGGACTGAACACCCCCTATTCACCGCACAAGAATATATCTGACTAGTAAAAATCTTCAAACCTATGTATTGATATCTCTCTGTAAGTGAGTCAAGGGGGTGTAAAGCGGCGTAAACACAGCCGTGAAAAGCAGCTAAACCCCATTATAAAAATAAATTACTTTTCAAAACCCGTGAAACAAAGACAGTGAAAGAGAGAGAAATTCTTACAAAATTCGTTCAGGGGCTGTGATGCAACCTGGATTGACCATATCTAGACCCACAGCTGATTGAGACATAAGGGTGGACACTCTTGGGGCTGAGAGGTTCGGTGAGGTTGGGTGAGCCAACGCAGACCCTTTCAAGTAATACTGCATGGTACCCATCCCATGGGTCCCAAATCTCCAGGTTCAAGGGCATCTTCCTACATCGAAAACATGCATGAGAAACCCAGAAGATGGTACACCGTGTGATCGGGAAAGGTTTCTAAAACGCACCTCATTTCTCATCTCCTTTGCTGGGGTTCGCCTTTCCAGCCGATTTACTAGCCATCTCCCACCTTGGAGAATCAGCACCTTTAACCTCCTGTTCCGTACAGGTTGCAATTTGTCCTGAGGATGAAGGGGAAAAGTGGGAACCAATGAGAGACTAGCTCTAGGTGTTGGGACAGGCACAGGTCACTCTATTTTCCCATCAGGAAGAAGAATTAAGCACAAGCTCAGCCTGCCCCCCAGAACCAGAAGAGGGCCTGAAGCAATCCTGCGCTTTTGCGGCCAGCTCCCAAAAAAGCGAGTTGAAAAATGGAGCTCAGGGGCACTGCAATTCACAAACCTGCAGAGTTTTAAATGATAACTCTCGTCCACAAATATATTAAGGGAAGGCAACGAAGAGGCTTTGAAAACAAGGCAGAATTGCAGGAAACAGATTTCAGGAGGTAGATTCGAATCGCCTTGAAAGCACATGAAAAGCGGCAAAACGTGGACAATGATGCCCTTTTTGGCCAACCAAGCCACCTGGAAAGGCAAATCAGCGCTCCAAAGAAGTCTCGCTTCCCAGCGGGCAAAAGGGCCATGCGGAAAAAAGTGTCCAAACCAGAAATGCAGGACCGGCCATGGAGAAATGGGAGCCTTGCTACGCTGATGGGTGGGATGTAAATTGCCAACAGCCACTCTGGAGAAGTGTACGGTGTGTTCTGAAACATCTAAAAAACACAGCTTGGAGAGCATAGGGCACTTCCACTCATGGGCGTATAAATTGGAAAACTAAAAATCAGCAAGACACAGGCACCCCAAAGTTTAGGGCTGCTCTGTTGACAAGAACCCCCACTTCATTACACCTTAAATATCCTAGGAAAGAGAAAAATGGATAAAGAAGTTGTGGTCCTCATGTACAATGGAATATCACTCAGCCATGAAATCAACTTCATAAGGCTAGAAGCAGCACGATGAGAGGATTTAGGTACGACGATTCTAAGTGAAATAAGTCACACAGAAAAAGACACTTATCATAAGATATCACTTATAGAGGGAATGTAGAAACCGCTACATTTGAACTGAATTGCAAAACAGAACAGAGTCACAAGTTTAGGAAACACACTATGGCTGCTGAACGGGAAAGGTGAGGTGGGGTGATGCATAAAACAAGGGTTTCAAATTAGCTCAGATACCGTTCCATAAACCCAATATGTAAGAGACAAGTGCTATTCCTTTTTCAGTGAACTGGACTCAACGACCCCTAGTCACCGCACAAGAATATATCTGACTAGTAAGAATCTTCAAACCTATGTATTGATATCTCTCTGTAAGTGAGTCAAGGGGGTGTAAAGCGGCATAAACACAGCCGTGAAAAGCAGCTAAACCCCATTATAAAAATAAATTACTTTTCAAAACCAGTGAAACAAAGACAGTGAAAGAGAGAGAAATTCTTACAAAATTCGTTCAGGGGCTGTGATGCAACCTGGATTGACCATATCTAGACCCACAGCTGATTGAGACATAAGGGTGGACACTCTTGGGGCTGAGAGTTTCGCTGAGGTTGGGTGAGCCAACGCAGACCCTTTCAAGTAATACTGCATGGTAGCCATCCCATGGGTCCCAAATCTCCAGGTTCAAGGGCATCTTCCTACATCGAAAACATGCATGAGAAACCCAGAAGATGGTACACCGTGTGATCGGGAAAGGTTTCTAAAACGCACCTCATTTCTCATCTCCTTGGCTCGGGTTCGCCATTCCAGTCGATTTACTAGCCATCTCCCACCTTGGAGAATCAGCACCTTTAACCTCCTGTTCCGTACAGGTTGCAATTTGTCCTGAGGATGAAGGGGAAAAGGGGGAACCAATGAGAGACTAGCTCTAGGTGTTGGGACAGGCACAGGTCACTCTATTTTCCCATCAGGAAGAAGAATTAAGCACAAGCTTAGCCTGCCCCCCAGAACCAGAAGAGGGCCTGAAGTAATCCTGCGCTTTTGCGGCCAGCTCCCAAAAAAGCGAGTTGAAAAATGGAGCTCAGGGGCACTGCAATTCACAAACCCGCAGAGTTTTAAATGATACCTCTCGTCCACAAATATATTAAGGGAAGGCAACGAAGAGGCTTTGAAAGCAAGGCAGAATTGCAGGAAACTGATTTCAGGAGGTAGATTCGAATCGCCTTGAAAGCACATGAAAAGCGGCCAAACGTGGACAATGATGCCCTTGGCCAAAAGGGGCGTATGCGTTTTTTCCTGAATATATTCAGGAAAAAACGCATACGCACGTTTTGGCCAACCAAGCAACCTGGAAAGGCAAATCAGCGCTCCAAAGAAGTCTCGCTTCCCAGCGGGCAAAAGGGCCATGCGGAAAAAAGTGTCCAAACCAGAAATGCAGGACCGGCCATGGAGAAATGGGAGCCTTGCTACGTTGATGGGTGGGATGTAAATTGCCAACAGCCACTCTGGAGAAGTGTACGGTGTGTTCTGAAACATCTAAAAAACACAGCTTGGAGAGCATAGGGCACTTCCACTCATGGGCGTATAAATTGGGAAAACTAAAAATCAGCAAGACACAGGCACCCAAATGTTTAGGGCTGCTCTGTTGACAAGAACCCCCACTTCATTACCCCTTCAATATCCTAGGAAAGAGAAAAATGGATAAAGAAGTTGTGGTCCTCATGTACAATGGAATATCACTCAGCCATGAAATCAACGTCATAAGGCTAGTAGCAGCACGATGAGTGGATTTAGGTACGACGATTCTAAGTGAAATAAGTCACACAGAAAAAGACACTTATCATAAGATATCACTTAGAGAGGGAATGTAAAAACCGCTACACTTGAACTGAATTACAAAACAGAACAGAGTCACACGTTCAGAAAACACACTATGGCTGCTGAACGGGAAAGGTGAGGTGGGGTGATGCATAAAACAAGGGTTTCAAATTAGCTCAGATACCGTTCCATAAACCCAATATGTAAGAGACAAGACCTATTCCTTTTTCAGTGAACTGGACTCAACACCCCCTATTCAGCGCACAAGAATATATCTGACTAGTAAGAATCTTCAAACCTATGTATTGATATCTCTCTGTAAGTGAGTCAAGGGGGTGTAAAGTGGCATAAACACAGCCGTGAAAAGCAGCTAACCCCCATTATAAAAATAAATTACTTTTCAAAACCAGTGAAACAAAGACAGTGAAAGAGAGAGAAATTCTTACAAAATTCGTTCAGGGGCTGTGATGCAACCTGGATTGACCATATCTAGACCCACAGCTGATTGAGACATAAGGGTGGACCCTCTTGGGGCTGAGAGGTTCGGTGAGGTTGGGTGAGCCAACGCAGACCCTTTCAAGTAATACTGCATGGTAGCCATCCCATGGGTCCCAAATCTCCAGGTTCAAGGGCATCTTCCTACATCGAAAACATGCATGAGAAACCCAGAAGATGGTACACCGTGTGATCGGGAAAGGTTTCTAAAACGCACCTCATTTCTCATCTCCTTGGCTCGGGTTCGCCATTCCAGCCGATTTACTAGCCATCTCCCACCTTGGAGAATCAGCACCTTTAACCTCCTGTTCCGTACAGGTTGCAATTTGTCCTGAGGATGAAGGGGAAAAGGGGGAACCAATGAGAGACTAGCTCTAGGTGTTGGGACAGGCACAGGTCACTCTATTTTCCCATCAGGAAGAAGAATTAAGCACAAGCTCAGCCTGCCCCCCAGAACCAGAAGAGGGCCTGAAGTAATCCTACGCTTTTGCGGCCAGCTCCCAAAAAAGCGAGTTGAAAAATGGAGCTCAGGGGCACTGCAATTCACAAACCCGCAGAGTTTTAAATGATACCTCTCGTCCACAAATATATTAAGGGAAGGCAACGAAGAGGCTTTAAAAGCAAGGCAGAATTGCAGGAAACTGATTTCAGGAGGTAGATTCGAATCGCCTTGAAAGCACATGAAAAGCGGCCAAACGTGGACAATGATGCCCTTGGCCAAAAAGGGCGTATGCGTTTTTTCCTGAATATATTCAGGAAAAAACGCATACGCCCTTTTTGGCCAACCAAGCAATCTGGAAAGGCCAATCAGCGCTCCAAAGAAGTCTCGCTTCCCAGCGGGCAAAAGGGCCATGCGGAAAAAAGTGTCCAAACCAGAAATGCAGGACCGGCCATGGAGAAATGGGAGCCTTGCTACGCTGATGGGTGGGATGTAAATTGCCAACAGCCACTCTGGAGAAGTGTACGGTGTGTTCTGAAACATCTAAAAAACACAGCTTGGAGAGCATAGGGCACTTCCACTCATGGGCGTATAAATTGGGAAAACTAAAAATCAGCAAGACACAGGCACCCCAAAGTTTAGGGCTGCTCTGTGGACAAGAACCCCCACTTCATTACACCTTCAATATCCTAGGAAAGAGAAAAATGGATAAAGAAGTTGTGGTCCTCATGTACAATGGAATATCATTCAGCCATGAAATCAACGTCATAAGGCTAGTAGCAGCACGATGAGTGGATTTAGGTATGACAATTCTAAGTGAAATAAGTCACACAGAAAAAGACACTTATTATAAGATATCACTTATAGAGGGAATGTAAAAACCGCTACACTTGAACTGAATTGCAAAACAGAACAGAGTCACACGTTTAGAAAACACACTATGGCTGCTGAACGGGAAAGGTGAGGTGGGGTGATGCATAAAACAAGGGTTTCAAATTAGCTCAGATACCGTTCCATAAACCCAATATGTAATAGACAAGACCTATTCCTTTTTCAGTGAACTAGACTCAACACCCCCTATTCACCGCACAAGAATATATCTGACTAGTAAGAATCTTCAAACCTATGTATTGATGTCTCTCTGTAAGTGAGTCAAGGGGGTGTAAAGCGGCATAAACACAGCCGTGAAAAGCAGCTAATCCCCATTATAAAAATAAATTACTTTTCAAAACCCGTGAAACAAAGACAGTGAAAGAGAGAGAAATTCTTACAAAATTCGTTCAGGGGCTGTGATGCAACCTGGATTGACCATATCTAGACCTACAGCTGATTGAGACATAAGGGTGGACCCACTTGGGGCTGAGAGGTTCGGTGAGGTTGGGTGAGCCAACGCAGACCCTTTCAAGTAATACTGCATGGTACCCATCCCATGGGTCCCAAATCTCCAGGTTCAAGGGCATCTTCCTACGTCGAAAACAGGCATGAGAAACCCAGAAGATGGTACACTGTGTGATCGGGAATGGTTTCTAAAACGCACCTCATTTCTCATCTCTTTTGCTCGGGTTCGCCATTCCAGCCGATTTACTAGCCATCTCCCTCTTTGGAGAATCAGCAACTTTAACCTCCTGTTCCGTACAGGTTGCAATTTGTCCTGAGGATGAACGGGAAGAGGGGGAACCAATGAGAGACTAGCTCTAAATGTTGGGACAGGCACGGGTCACTCTATTTTCCCATCAGGAAGAAGAATTAAGCACAAGCTCAGTCTGCCCCCCAGAACCAGAAGAGGGCCTGAAGCAATCCTGCGCTTTTGCGGCCAGCTCCCAAAAAAGCGAGTTGAAAAATGGAGCTCAGGGGCCCTGCAATTCACAAAACTGCAGAGTTTTAAATAACTCTCGTCCACAAATATATTAAGGGAAGGCAACGAAGAGGCTTTGAAAGCAAGGCAGAATTGCAGGAAACAGATTTCAGGAGGTAGATTCGAATCGCCTTGAAAGCACATGAAAAGCGGCCAAACGTGGACAATGATGCCCTTGGCCAAAAAGGGCGTATGCGTTTTTTCCTGAATATATTCAGGAAAAAACGCATACGCCCTTTTTGGCCAACCAAGCCACCTGGAAAGGCAAATCAGCGCTCCAAAGAAGTCTCGCTTCCCAGCGGGCAAAAGGGCCATGCGGAAAAAAGTGTCCAAACCAGAAATGCAGGACCGGCCATGGAGAAATGGGAGCCTTGCTACGCTGATGGGTGGGATGTAAATTGCCAACAGCCACTCTGGAGAAGTGTACGGTGTGTTCTGAAACATCTAAAAAACACAGCTTGGAGAGCATAGGGCACTTCCACTCATGGGCGTATAAATTGGGAAAACTAAAAATCAGCAAGACACAGGCACCCCAAAGTTTAGGGCTGCTCTGTTGACAAGAACCCCCACTTCATTACACCTTCAATATCCTAGGAAAGAGAAAAATGGATAAAGAAGTTGGGGTCCTCATGTACAATGGAATATCACTCAGCCATGAAATCAACGTCACAAGGCTAGTAGCAGCACGATGTGTGGATTTAGGTACGACGATTCTAAGTGAAATAAGTCACACAGAAAAAGACACTTATCATAAGATATCACTTATAGAGGGAATGTAGAAACCGCTACACTTGAACTGAATTGCAAAACAGAACAGAGTCACACGTTTAGGAAACACACTATGGCTGCTGAACGGGAAAGGTGAGGTGGGGTGATGCATAAAACAAGGGTTTCAAATTAGCTCAGATACCGTTCCATAAACCCAATATGTAATAGACAAGACCTATTCCTTGCTCAGTGAACTGGACTCAACACCCCCTATTCACCGCACAAGAATATATCTGACTAGTAAGAATCTTCAAACCTATGTATTGATATCTCTCTGTAAGTGAGTCAAGGGGGTGTAAAGCGGCATAAACACAGCCGTGAAAAGCAGCTAAACCCCATTATAAAAATAAATTACTTTTCAAAACCAGTGAAACAAAGACAGTGAAAGAGAGAGAAATTCTTACAAAATTCGTTCAGGGGCTGTGATGCAACCTGGATTGACCATATCAAGACCCACAGCTGATTGAGACATAAGGGTGGACACTCTTGGGGCTGAGAGTTTCGGTGAGGTTGGGTGAGCCAACGCAGACCCTTTCAAGTAATACTGCATGGTAGCCATCCCATGGGTCCCAAATCTCCAGGTTCAAGGGCATCTTCCTACATCGAAAACATGCATGAGAAACCCAGAAGATGGTACACCGTGTGATCGGGAAAGGTTTCTAAAACGCACCTCATTTCTCATCTCCTTGGCTCGGGTTCGCCATTCCAGCCGATTTACTAGCCATCTCCCACCTTGGAGAATCAGCACCTTTAACCTCCTGTTCCGTACAGGTTGCAATTTTTCCTGAGGATGAAGGGGAAAAGGGGAAACCAATGAGAGACTAGCTCTAGGTGTTGGGACAGGCACGGGTCACTCTATTTTCCCATCAGGAAGAAGAATTAAGCACAAGCTCAGCCTGCCCCCCAGAACCAGAAGAGGGCCTGAAGTAATCCGGCGCTTTTGCGGCCAGCTCCCAAAAAAGCGAGTTGAAAAATGGAGCTCAGGGGCACTGCAATTCACAAACCCGCAGAGTTTTAAATGATACCTCTAGTCCACAAATACATTAAGGGAAGGCAACAAAGAGGCTTTGAAAGCAAGGCAGAATTGCAGGAAACTGATTTCAGGAGGTAGATTCGAATCGCCTTGAAAGCACATGAAAAGCGGCCAAACGTGGACAATGATGCCCTTGGCCAAAAAGGGCGTATGCGTTTTTTCCTGAATATATTCAGGAAAAAACGCATACGCCCTTTTTGGCCAACCAAGCAACCTGGAAAGGCAAATCAGCGCTCCAAAGAAGTCTCGCTTCCCAGCGGGCAAAAGGGCCATGCGGAAAAAGTGTCCAAACCAGAAATGCAGGACCAGCAATGGAGAAATGGGAGCCTTGCTACGCTGATGGGTGGGATGTAAATTGCCAACAGCCACTCTGGAGAAGTGTACGGTGTGTTCTGAAACATCTAAAAAACACAGCTTGGAGAGCATAGGGCACTTCCACTCATGGGCGTATAAATTGGGAAAACTAAAAATCAGCAAGACACAGGCACCCCAATGTTTAGGGCTGCTCTGTTGACAAGAACCCCCACTTCATTACCCCTTCAATATCCTAGGAAAGAGAAAAATGGATAAAGAAGTTGTGGTCCTCATGTACAATGGAATATCACTCAGCCATGAAATCAACGTCATAAGGCTAGTAGCAGCACGATGAGTGGATTTAGGTACGACGATTCTAAGTGAAATAAGTCACACAGAAAAAGACACTTATCATAAGATATCACTTAGAGAGGGAATGTAAAAACCGCTACACTTGAACTGAATTACAAAACAGAACAGAGTCACACGTTCAGAAAACACACTATGGCTGCTGAACGGGAAAGGTGAGGTGGGGTGATGCATAAAACAAGGGTTTCAAATTAGCTCAGATACCGTTCCATAAACCCAATATGTAAGAGACAAGACCTATTCCTTTTTCAGTGAACTGGACTCAACACCCCCTATTCAGCGCACAAGAATATATCTGACTAGTAAGAATCTTCAAACCTATGTATTGATATCTCTCTGTAAGTGAGTCAAGGGGGTGTAAAGTGGCATAAACACAGCCGTGAAAAGCAGCTAACCCCCATTATAAAAATAAATTACTTTTCAAAACCAGTGAAACAAAGACAGTGAAAGAGAGAGAAATTCTTACAAAATTCGTTCAGGGGCTGTGATGCAACCTGGATTGACCATATCTAGACCCACAGCTGATTGAGACATAAGGGTGGACCCTCTTGGGGCTGAGAGGTTCGGTGAGGTTGGGTGAGCCAACGCAGACCCTTTCAAGTAATACTGCATGGTAGCCATCCCATGGGTCCCAAATCTCCAGGTTCAAGGGCATCTTCCTACATCGAAAACATGCATGAGAAACCCAGAAGATGGTACACCGTGTGATCGGGAAAGGTTTCTAAAACGCACCTCATTTCTCATCTCCTTGGCTCGGGTTCGCCATTCCAGCCGATTTACTAGCCATCTCCCACCTTGGAGAATCAGCACCTTTAACCTCCTGTTCCGTACAGGTTGCAATTTGTCCTGAGGATGAAGGGGAAAAGGGGGAACCAATGAGAGACTAGCTCTAGGTGTTGGGACAGGCACAGGTCACTCTATTTTCCCATCAGGAAGAAGAATTAAGCACAAGCTCAGCCTGCCCCCCAGAACCAGAAGAGGGCCTGAAGTAATCCTACGCTTTTGCGGCCAGCTCCCAAAAAAGCGAGTTGAAAAATGGAGCTCAGGGGCACTGCAATTCACAAACCCGCAGAGTTTTAAATGATACCTCTCGTCCACAAATATATTAAGGGAAGGCAACGAAGAGGCTTTAAAAGCAAGGCAGAATTGCAGGAAACTGATTTCAGGAGGTAGATTCGAATCGCCTTGAAAGCACATGAAAAGCGGCCAAACGTGGACAATGATGCCCTTGGCCAAAAAGGGCGTATGCGTTTTTTCCTGAATATATTCAGGAAAAAACGCATACGCCCTTTTTGGCCAACCAAGCAACCTGGAAAGGCCAATCAGCGCTCCAAAGAAGTCTCGCTTCCCAGCGGGCAAAAGGGCCATGCGGAAAAAAGTGTCCAAACCAGAAATGCAGGACCGGCCATGGAGAAATGGGAGCCTTGCTACGCTGATGGGTGGGATGTAAATTGCCAACAGCCACTCTGGAGAAGTGTACGGTGTGTTCTGAAACATCTAAAAAACACAGCTTGGAGAGCATAGGGCACTTCCACTCATGGGCGTATAAATTGGGAAAACTAAAAATCAGCAAGACACAGGCACCCCAAAGTTTAGGGCTGCTCTGTTGACAAGAACCCCCACTTCATTACACCTTCAATATCCTAGGAAAGAGAAAAATGGATAAAGAAGTTGGGGTCCTCATGTACAATGGAATATCACTCAGCCATGAAATCAACGTCATAAGGCTAGTAGCAGCACGATGAGTGGATTTAGGTACGACAATTCTAAGTGAAATAAGTCACACAGAAAAAGACACTTATTATAAGATATCACTTATAGAGGGAATGTAAAAACCGCTACACTTGAACTGAATTGCAAAACAGAACAGAGTCACACGTTTAGAAAACACACTATGGCTGCTGAACGGGAAAGGTGAGGTGGGGTGATGCATAAAACAAGGGTTTCAAATTAGCTCAGATACCGTTCCATAAACCCAATATGTAATAGACAAGACCTATTCCTTTTTCAGTGAACTAGACTCAACACCCCCTATTCACCGCACAAGAATATATCTGACTAGTAAGAATCTTCAAACCTATGTATTGATGTCTCTCTGTAAGTGAGTCAAGGGGGTGTAAAGCGGCATAAACACAGCCGTGAAAAGCAGCTAATCCCCATTATAAAAATAAATTACTTTTCAAAACCCGTGAAACAAAGACAGTGAAAGAGAGAGAAATTCTTACAAAATTCGTTCAGGGGCTGTGATGCAACCTGGATTGACCATATCTAGACCTACAGCTGATTGAGACATAAGGGTGGACCCACTTGGGGCTGAGAGGTTCGGTGAGGTTGGGTGAGCCAACGCAGACCCTTTCAAGTAATACTGCATGGTACCCATCCCATGGGTCCCAAATCTCCAGGTTCAAGGGCATCTTCCTACGTCGAAAACAGGCATGAGAAACCCAGAAGATGGTACACTGTGTGATCGGGAATGGTTTCTAAAACGCACCTCATTTCTCATCTCTTTTGCTCGGGTTCGCCATTCCAGCCGATTTACTAGCCATCTCCCTCTTTGGAGAATCAGCAACTTTAACCTCCTGTTCCGTACAGGTTGCAATTTGTCCTGAGGATGAACGGGAAGAGGGGGAACCAATGAGAGACTAGCTCTAAATGTTGGGACAGGCACGGGTCACTCTATTTTCCCATCAGGAAGAAGAATTAAGCACAAGCTCAGTCTGCCCCCCAGAACCAGAAGAGGGCCTGAAGCAATCCTGCGCTTTTGCGGCCAGCTCCCAAAAAAGCGAGTTGAAAAATGGAGCTCAGGGGCCCTGCAATTCACAAAACTGCAGAGTTTTAAATAACTCTCGTCCACAAATATATTAAGGGAAGGCAACGAAGAGGCTTTGAAAGCAAGGCAGAATTGCAGGAAACAGATTTCAGGAGGTAGATTCGAATCGCCTTGAAAGCACATGAAAAGCGGCCAAACGTGGACAATGATGCCCTTGGCCAAAAAGGGCGTATGCGTTTTTTCCTGAATATATTCAGGAAAAAACGCATACGCCCTTTTTGGCCAACCAAGCCACCTGGAAAGGCAAATCAGCGCTCCAAAGAAGTCTCGCTTCCCAGCGGGCAAAAGGGCCATGCGGAAAAAAGTGTCCAAACCAGAAATGCAGGACCGGCCATGGAGAAATGGGAGCCTTGCTACGCTGATGGGTGGGATGTAAATTGCCAACAGCCACTCTGGAGAAGTGTACGGTGTGTTCTGAAACATCTAAAAAACACAGCTTGGAGAGCATAGGGCACTTCCACTCATGGGCGTATAAATTGGGAAAACTAAAAATCAGCAAGACACAGGCACCCCAAAGTTTAGGGCTGCTCTGTTGACAAGAACCCCCACTTCATTACACCTTCAATATCCTAGGAAAGAGAAAAATGGATAAAGAAGTTGGGGTCCTCATGTACAATGGAATATCACTCAGCCATGAAATCAACGTCACAAGGCTAGTAGCAGCACGATGTGTGGATTTAGGTACGACGATTCTAAGTGAAATAAGTCACACAGAAAAAGACACTTATCATAAGATATCACTTATAGAGGGAATGTAGAAACCGCTACACTTGAACTGAATTGCAAAACAGAACAGAGTCACACGTTTAGGAAACACACTATGGCTGCTGAACGGGAAAGGTGAGGTGGGGTGATGCATAAAACAAGGGTTTCAAATTAGCTCAGATACCGTTCCATAAACCCAATATGTAATAGACAAGACCTATTCCTTGCTCAGTGAACTGGACTCAACACCCCCTATTCACCGCACAAGAATATATCTGACTAGTAAGAATCTTCAAACCTATGTATTGATATCTCTCTGTAAGTGAGTCAAGGGGGTGTAAAGCGGCATAAACACAGCCGTGAAAAGCAGCTAAACCCCATTATAAAAATAAATTACTTTTCAAAACCAGTGAAACAAAGACAGTGAAAGAGAGAGAAATTCTTACAAAATTCGTTCAGGGGCTGTGATGCAACCTGGATTGACCATATCAAGACCCACAGCTGATTGAGACATAAGGGTGGACACTCTTGGGGCTGAGAGTTTCGGTGAGGTTGGGTGAGCCAACGCAGACCCTTTCAAGTAATACTGCATGGTAGCCATCCCATGGGTCCCAAATCTCCAGGTTCAAGGGCATCTTCCTACATCGAAAACATGCATGAGAAACCCAGAAGATGGTACACCGTGTGATCGGGAAAGGTTTCTAAAACGCACCTCATTTCTCATCTCCTTGGCTCGGGTTCGCCATTCCAGCCGATTTACTAGCCATCTCCCACCTTGGAGAATCAGCACCTTTAACCTCCTGTTCCGTACAGGTTGCAATTTTTCCTGAGGATGAAGGGGAAAAGGGGAAACCAATGAGAGACTAGCTCTAGGTGTTGGGACAGGCACGGGTCACTCTATTTTCCCATCAGGAAGAAGAATTAAGCACAAGCTCAGCCTGCCCCCCAGAACCAGAAGAGGGCCTGAAGTAATCCGGCGCTTTTGCGGCCAGCTCCCAAAAAAGCGAGTTGAAAAATGGAGCTCAGGGGCACTGCAATTCACAAACCCGCAGAGTTTTAAATGATACCTCTAGTCCACAAATACATTAAGGGAAGGCAACAAAGAGGCTTTGAAAGCAAGGCAGAATTGCAGGAAACTGATTTCAGGAGGTAGATTCGAATCGCCTTGAAAGCACATGAAAAGCGGCCAAACGTGGACAATGATGCCCTTGGCCAAAAAGGGCGTATGCGTTTTTTCCTGAATATATTCAGGAAAAAACGCATACGCCCTTTTTGGCCAACCAAGCAACCTGGAAAGGCAAATCAGCGCTCCAAAGAAGTCTCGCTTCCCAGCGGGCAAAAGGGCCATGCGGAAAAAGTGTCCAAACCAGAAATGCAGGACCAGCAATGGAGAAATGGGAGCCTTGCTACGCTGATGGGTGGGATGTAAATTGCCAACAGCCACTCTGGAGAAGTGTACGGTGTGTTCTGAAACATCTAAAAAACACAGCTTGGAGAGCATAGGGCACTTCCACTCATGGGCGTATAAATTGGGAAAACTAAAAATCAGCAAGACACAGGCACCCCAATGTTTAGGGCTGCTCTGTTGACAAGAACCCCCACTTCATTACCCCTTCAATATCCTAGGAAAGAGAAAAATGGATAAAGAAGTTGTGGTCCTCATGTACAATGGAATATCACTCAGCCATGAAATCAACGTCATAAGGCTAGTAGCAGCACGATGAGTGGATTTAGGTACGACGATTCTAAGTGAAATAAGTCACACAGAAAAAGACACTTATCATAAGATATCACTTAGAGAGGGAATGTAAAAACCGCTACACTTGAACTGAATTACAAAACAGAACAGAGTCACACGTTCAGAAAACACACTATGGCTGCTGAACGGGAAAGGTGAGATGGGGTGATGCATAAAACAAGGGTTTCAAATTAGCTCAGATACCGTTCCATAAACCCAATATGTAAGAGACAAGACCTATTCCTTTTTCAGTGAACTGGACTCAACACCCCCTATTCAGCGCACAAGAATATATCTGACTAGTAAGAATCTTCAAACCTATGTATTGATATCTCTCTGTAAGTGAGTCAAGGGGGTGTAAAGTGGCATAAACACAGCCGTGAAAAGCAGCTAACCCCCATTATAAAAATAAATTACTTTTCAAAACCAGTGAAACAAAGACAGTGAAAGAGAGAGAAATTCTTACAAAATTCGTTCAGGGGCTGTGATGCAACCTGGATTGACCATATCTAGACCCACAGCTGATTGAGACATAAGGGTGGACCCTCTTGGGGCTGAGAGGTTCGGTGAGGTTGGGTGAGCCAACGCAGACCCTTTCAAGTAATACTGCATGGTAGCCATCCCATGGGTCCCAAATCTCCAGGTTCAAGGGCATCTTCCTACATCGAAAACATGCATGAGAAACCCAGAAGATGGTACACCGTGTGATCGGGAAAGGTTTCTAAAACGCACCTCATTTCTCATCTCCTTGGCTCGGGTTCGCCATTCCAGCCGATTTACTAGCCATCTCCCACCTTGGAGAATCAGCACCTTTAACCTCCTGTTCCGTACAGGTTGCAATTTGTCCTGAGGATGAAGGGGAAAAGGGGGAACCAATGAGAGACTAGCTCTAGGTGTTGGGACAGGCACAGGTCACTCTATTTTCCCATCAGGAAGAAGAATTAAGCACAAGCTCAGCCTGCCCCCCAGAACCAGAAGAGGGCCTGAAGTAATCCTACGCTTTTGCGGCCAGCTCCCAAAAAAGCGAGTTGAAAAATGGAGCTCAGGGGCACTGCAATTCACAAACCCGCAGAGTTTTAAATGATACCTCTCGTCCACAAATATATTAAGGGAAGGCAACGAAGAGGCTTTAAAAGCAAGGCAGAATTGCAGGAAACTGATTTCAGGAGGTAGATTCGAATCGCCTTGAAAGCACATGAAAAGCGGCCAAACGTGGACAATGATGCCCTTGGCCAAAAAGGGCGTATGCGTTTTTTCCTGAATATATTCAGGAAAAAACGCATACGCCCTTTTTGGCCAACCAAGCAACCTGGAAAGGCCAATCAGCGCTCCAAAGAAGTCTCGCTTCCCAGCGGGCAAAAGGGCCATGCGGAAAAAAGTGTCCAAACCAGAAATGCAGGACCGGCCATGGAGAAATGGGAGCCTTGCTACGCTGATGGGTGGGATGTAAATTGCCAACAGCCACTCTGGAGAAGTGTACGGTGTGTTCTGAAACATCTAAAAAACACAGCTTGGAGAGCATAGGGCACTTCCACTCATGGGCGTATAAATTGGGAAAACTAAAAATCAGCAAGACACAGGCACCCCAAAGTTTAGGGCTGCTCTGTTGACAAGAACCCCCACTTCATTACACCTTCAATATCCTAGGAAAGAGAAAAATGGATAAAGAAGTTGGGGTCCTCATGTACAATGGAATATCACTCAGCCATGAAATCAACGTCATAAGGCTAGTAGCAGCACGATGAGTGGATTTAGGTACGACAATTCTAAGTGAAATAAGTCACACAGAAAAAGACACTTATTATAAGATATCACTTATAGAGGGAATGTAAAAACCGCTACACTTGAACTGAATTGCAAAACAGAACAGAGTCACACGTTTAGAAAACACACTATGGCTGCTGAACGGGAAAGGTGAGGTGGGGTGATGCATAAAACAAGGGTTTCAAATTAGCTCAGATACCGTTCCATAAACCCAATATGTAATAGACAAGACCTATTCCTTTTTCAGTGAACTAGACTCAACACCCCCTATTCACCGCACAAGAATATATCTGACTAGTAAGAATCTTCAAACCTATGTATTGATGTCTCTCTGTAAGTGAGTCAAGGGGGTGTAAAGCGGCATAAACACAGCCGTGAAAAGCAGCTAATCCCCATTATAAAAATAAATTACTTTTCAAAACCCGTGAAACAAAGACAGTGAAAGAGAGAGAAATTCTTACAAAATTCGTTCAGGGGCTGTGATGCAACCTGGATTGACCATATCTAGACCTACAGCTGATTGAGACATAAGGGTGGACCCACTTGGGGCTGAGAGGTTCGGTGAGGTTGGGTGAGCCAACGCAGACCCTTTCAAGTAATACTGCATGGTACCCATCCCATGGGTCCCAAATCTCCAGGTTCAAGGGCATCTTCCTACGTCGAAAACAGGCATGAGAAACCCAGAAGATGGTACACTGTGTGATCGGGAATGGTTTCTAAAACGCACCTCATTTCTCATCTCTTTTGCTCGGGTTCGCCATTCCAGCCGATTTACTAGCCATCTCCCTCTTTGGAGAATCAGCAACTTTAACCTCCTGTTCCGTACAGGTTGCAATTTGTCCTGAGGATGAACGGGAAGAGGGGGAACCAATGAGAGACTAGCTCTAAATGTTGGGACAGGCACGGGTCACTCTATTTTCCCATCAGGAAGAAGAATTAAGCACAAGCTCAGTCTGCCCCCCAGAACCAGAAGAGGGCCTGAAGCAATCCTGCGCTTTTGCGGCCAGCTCCCAAAAAAGCGAGTTGAAAAATGGAGCTCAGGGGCCCTGCAATTCACAAAACTGCAGAGTTTTAAATAACTCTCGTCCACAAATATATTAAGGGAAGGCAACGAAGAGGCTTTGAAAGCAAGGCAGAATTGCAGGAAACAGATTTCAGGAGGTAGATTCGAATCGCCTTGAAAGCACATGAAAAGCGGCCAAACGTGGACAATGATGCCCTTGGCCAAAAAGGGCGTATGCGTTTTTTCCTGAATATATTCAGGAAAAAACGCATACGCCCTTTTTGGCCAACCAAGCCACCTGGAAAGGCAAATCAGCGCTCCAAAGAAGTCTCGCTTCCCAGCGGGCAAAAGGGCCATGCGGAAAAAAGTGTCCAAACCAGAAATGCAGGACCGGCCATGGAGAAATGGGAGCCTTGCTACGCTGATGGGTGGGATGTAAATTGCCAACAGCCACTCTGGAGAAGTGTACGGTGTGTTCTGAAACATCTAAAAAACACAGCTTGGAGAGCATAGGGCACTTCCACTCATGGGCGTATAAATTGGGAAAACTAAAAATCAGCAAGACACAGGCACCCCAAAGTTTAGGGCTGCTCTGTTGACAAGAACCCCCACTTCATTACACCTTCAATATCCTAGGAAAGAGAAAAATGGATAAAGAAGTTGGGGTCCTCATGTACAATGGAATATCACTCAGCCATGAAATCAACGTCACAAGGCTAGTAGCAGCACGATGTGTGGATTTAGGTACGACGATTCTAAGTGAAATAAGTCACACAGAAAAAGACACTTATCATAAGATATCACTTATAGAGGGAATGTAGAAACCGCTACACTTGAACTGAATTGCAAAACAGAACAGAGTCACACGTTTAGGAAACACACTATGGCTGCTGAACGGGAAAGGTGAGGTGGGGTGATGCATAAAACAAGGGTTTCAAATTAGCTCAGATACCGTTCCATAAACCCAATATGTAATAGACAAGACCTATTCCTTGCTCAGTGAACTGGACTCAACACCCCCTATTCACCGCACAAGAATATATCTGACTAGTAAGAATCTTCAAACCTATGTATTGATATCTCTCTGTAAGTGAGTCAAGGGGGTGTAAAGCGGCATAAACACAGCCGTGAAAAGCAGCTAAACCCCATTATAAAAATAAATTACTTTTCAAAACCAGTGAAACAAAGACAGTGAAAGAGAGAGAAATTCTTACAAAATTCGTTCAGGGGCTGTGATGCAACCTGGATTGACCATATCAAGACCCACAGCTGATTGAGACATAAGGGTGGACACTCTTGGGGCTGAGAGTTTCGGTGAGGTTGGGTGAGCCAACGCAGACCCTTTCAAGTAATACTGCATGGTAGCCATCCCATGGGTCCCAAATCTCCAGGTTCAAGGGCATCTTCCTACATCGAAAACATGCATGAGAAACCCAGAAGATGGTACACCGTGTGATCGGGAAAGGTTTCTAAAACGCACCTCATTTCTCATCTCCTTGGCTCGGGTTCGCCATTCCAGCCGATTTACTAGCCATCTCCCACCTTGGAGAATCAGCACCTTTAACCTCCTGTTCCGTACAGGTTGCAATTTTTCCTGAGGATGAAGGGGAAAAGGGGAAACCAATGAGAGACTAGCTCTAGGTGTTGGGACAGGCACGGGTCACTCTATTTTCCCATCAGGAAGAAGAATTAAGCACAAGCTCAGCCTGCCCCCCAGAACCAGAAGAGGGCCTGAAGTAATCCGGCGCTTTTGCGGCCAGCTCCCAAAAAAGCGAGTTGAAAAATGGAGCTCAGGGGCACTGCAATTCACAAACCCGCAGAGTTTTAAATGATACCTCTAGTCCACAAATACATTAAGGGAAGGCAACAAAGAGGCTTTGAAAGCAAGGCAGAATTGCAGGAAACTGATTTCAGGAGGTAGATTCGAATCGCCTTGAAAGCACATGAAAAGCGGCCAAACGTGGACAATGATGCCCTTGGCCAAAAAGGGCGTATGCGTTTTTTCCTGAATATATTCAGGAAAAAACGCATACGCCCTTTTTGGCCAACCAAGCAACCTGGAAAGGCAAATCAGCGCTCCAAAGAAGTCTCGCTTCCCAGCGGGCAAAAGGGCCATGCGGAAAAAGTGTCCAAACCAGAAATGCAGGACCAGCAATGGAGAAATGGGAGCCTTGCTACGCTGATGGGTGGGATGTAAATTGCCAACAGCCACTCTGGAGAAGTGTACGGTGTGTTCTGAAACATCTAAAAAACACAGCTTGGAGAGCATAGGGCACTTCCACTCATGGGCGTATAAATTGGGAAAACTAAAAATCAGCAAGACACAGGCACCCCAATGTTTAGGGCTGCTCTGTTGACAAGAACCCCCACTTCATTACCCCTTCAATATCCTAGGAAAGAGAAAAATGGATAAAGAAGTTGTGGTCCTCATGTACAATGGAATATCACTCAGCCATGAAATCAACGTCATAAGGCTAGTAGCAGCACGATGAGTGGATTTAGGTACGACGATTCTAAGTGAAATAAGTCACACAGAAAAAGACACTTATCATAAGATATCACTTAGAGAGGGAATGTAAAAACCGCTACACTTGAACTGAATTACAAAACAGAACAGAGTCACACGTTCAGAAAACACACTATGGCTGCTGAACGGGAAAGGTGAGATGGGGTGATGCATAAAACAAGGGTTTCAAATTAGCTCAGATACCGTTCCATAAACCCAATATGTAAGAGACAAGACCTATTCCTTTTTCAGTGAACTGGACTCAACACCCCCTATTCAGCGCACAAGAATATATCTGACTAGTAAGAATCTTCAAACCTATGTATTGATATCTCTCTGTAAGTGAGTCAAGGGGGTGTAAAGTGGCATAAACACAGCCGTGAAAAGCAGCTAACCCCCATTATAAAAATAAATTACTTTTCAAAACCAGTGAAACAAAGACAGTGAAAGAGAGAGAAATTCTTACAAAATTCGTTCAGGGGCTGTGATGCAACCTGGATTGACCATATCTAGACCCACAGCTGATTGAGACATAAGGGTGGACCCTCTTGGGGTTGAGAGGATCGGTGAGGTTGGGTGAGCCAACGCAGACCCTTTCAAGTAATACTGCATGGTAGCCATCCCATGGGTCCCAAATCTCCAGGTTCAAGGGCATCTTCCTACATCGAAAACATGCATGAGAAACCCAGAAGATGGTACACCGTGTGATCGGGAAAGGTTTCTAAAACGCACCTCATTTCTCATCTCCTTGGCTCGGGTTCGCCATTCCAGCCGATTTACTAGCCATCTCCCACCTTGGAGAATCAGCACCTTTAACCTCCTGTTCCGTACAGGTTGCAATTTGTCCTGAGGATGAAGGGGAAAAGGGGGAACCAATGAGAGACTAGCTCTAGGTGTTGGGACAGGCACAGGTCACTCTATTTTCCCATCAGGAAGAAGAATTAAGCACAAGCTCAGCCTGCCCCCCAGAACCAGAAGAGGGCCTGAAGTAATCCTGCGCTTTTGCGGCCAGCTCCCAAAAAAGCGAGTTGAAAAATGGAGCTCAGGGGCACTGCAATTCACAAACCCGCAGAGTTTTAAATGATACCTCTCGTCCACAAATATATTAAGGGAAGGCAACAAAGAGGCTTTAAAAGCAAGGCAGAATTGCAGGAAACTGATTTCAGGAGGTAGATTCGAATCGCCTTGAAAGCACATGAAAAGCGGCCAAACGTGGACAATGATGCCCTTGGCCAAAAAGGGCGTATGCGTTTTTTCCTGAATATATTCAGGAAAAAACGCATACGCCCTTTTTGGCCAACCAAGCAACCTGGAAAGGCCAATCAGCGCTCCAAAGAAGTCTCGCTTCCCAGCGGGCAAAAGGGCCATGCGGAAAAAAGTGTCCAAACCAGAAATGCAGGACCGGCCATGGAGAAATGGGAGCCTTGCTACGCTGATGGGTGGGATGTAAATTGCCAACAGCCACTCTGGAGAAGTGTACGGTGTGTTCTGAAACATCTAAAAAACACAGCTTGGAGAGCATAGGGCACTTCCACTCATGGGCGTATAAATTGGGAAAACTAAAAATCAGCAAGACACAGGCACCCCAAAGTTTAGGGCTGCTCTGTTGACAAGAACCCCCACTTCATTACACCTTCAATATCCTAGGAAAGAGAAAAATGGATAAAGAAGTTGGGGTCCTCATGTACAATGGAATATCACTCAGCCATGAAATCAACGTCATAAGGCTAGTAGCAGCACGATGAGTGGATTTAGGTACGACAATTCTAAGTGAAATAAGTCACACAGAAAAAGACACTTATTATAAGATATCACTTATAGAGGGAATGTAAAAACCGCTACACTTGAACTGAATTGCAAAACAGAACAGAGTCACACGTTTAGAAAACACACTATGGCTGCTGAACGGGAAAGGTGAGGTGGGGTGATGCATAAAACAAGGGTTTCAAATTAGCTCAGATACCGTTCCATAAACCCAATATGTAATAGACAAGACCTATTCCTTTTTCAGTGAACTAGACTCAACACCCCCTATTCACCGCACAAGAATATATCTGACTAGTAAGAATCTTCAAACCTATGTATTGATGTCTCTCTGTAAGTGAGTCAAGGGGGTGTAAAGCGGCATAAACACAGCCGTGAAAAGCAGCTAATCCCCATTATAAAAATAAATTACTTTTCAAAACCCGTGAAACAAAGACAGTGAAAGAGAGAGAAATTCTTACAAAATTCGTTCAGGGGCTGTGATGCAACCTGGATTGACCATATCTAGACCTACAGCTGATTGAGACATAAGGGTGGACCCTCTTGGGGCTGAGAGGTTCGGTGAGGTTGGGTGAGCCAACGCAGACCCTTTCAAGTAATACTGCATGGTACCCATCCCATGGGTCCCAAATCTCCAGGTTCAAGGGCATCTTCCTACGTCGAAAACAGGCATGAGAAACCCAGAAGATGGTACACTGTGTGATCGGGAATGGTTTCTAAAACGCACCTCATTTCTCATCTCTTTTGCTCGGGTTCGCCATTCCAGCCGATTTACTAGCCATCTCCCTCTTTGGAGAATCAGCAACTTTAACCTCCTGTTCCGTACAGGTTGCAATTTGTCCTGAGGATGAACGGGAAGAAGGGGAACCAATGAGAGACTAGCTCTAAGTGTTGGGACAGGCACGGGTCACTCTATTTTCCCATCAGGAAGAAGAATTAAGCACAAGCTCAGTCTGCCCCCCAGAACCAGAAAAGGGCCTGAAGCAATCCTGCGCTTTTGCGGCCAGCTCCCAAAAAAGCGAGTTGAAAAATGGAGCTCAGGGGCCCTGCAATTCACAAAACTGCAGAGTTTTAAATAACTCTCGTGCACAAATATATTAAGGGAAGGCAACGAAGAGGCTTTGAAAGCAAGGCAGAATTGCAGGAAACAGATTTCAGGAGGTAGATTCGAATCGCCTTAAAAGCACATGAAAAGCGGCCAAACGTGGACAATGATGCCCTTGGCCAAAAAGGGCGTATGCGTTTTTTCCTGAATATATTCAGGAAAAAACACATACGCCCTTTTTGGCCAACCAAGCCACCTGGAAAGGCAAATCAGCGCTCCAAAGAAGTCTCGCTTCCCAGCGGGCAAAAGGGCCATGCGGAAAAAAGTGTCCAAACCAGAAATGCAGGACCGGCCATGGAGAAATGGGAGCCTTGCTACGCTGATGGGTGGGATGTAAATTGCCAACAGCCACTCTGGAGAAGTGTACGGTGTGTTCTGAAACATCTAAAAAACACAGCTTGGAGAGCATAGGGCACTTCCACTCATGGGCGTATAAATTGGGAAAACTAAAAATCAGCAAGACACAGGCACCCCAAAGTTTAGGGCTGCTCTGTTGACAAGAACCCCCACTTCATTACACCTTCAATATCCTAGGAAAGAGAAAAATGGATAAAGAAGTTGGGGTCCTCATGTACAATGGAATATCACTCAGCCATGAAATCAACGTCACAAGGCTAGTAGCAGCACGATGTGTGGATTTAGGTACGACGATTCTAAGTGAAATAAGTCACACAGAAAAAGACACTTATCATAAGATATCACTTATAGAGGGAATGTAGAAACCGCTACACTTGAACTGAATTGCAAAACAGAACAGAGTCACACGTTTAGGAAACACACTATGGCTGCTGAACGGGAAAGGTGAGGTGGGGTGATGCATAAAACAAGGGTTTCAAATTAGCTCAGATACCGTTCCATAAACCCAATATGTAATAGACAAGACCTATTCCTTGCTCAGTGAACTGGACTCAACACCCCCTATTCACCGCACAAGAATATATCTGACTAGTAAGAATCTTCAAACCTATGTATTGATATCTCTCTGTAAGTGAGTCAAGGGGGTGTAAAGCGGCATAAACACAGCCGTGAAAAGCAGCTAAACCCCATTATAAAAATAAATTACTTTTCAAAACCCGTGAAACAAAGACAGTGAAAGAGAGAGAAATTCTTACAAAATTCGTTCAGGGGCTGTGATGCAACCTGGATTGACCATATCAAGACCCACAGCTGATTGAGACATAAGGGTGGACACTCTTGGGGCTGAGAGTTTCGGTGAGGTTGGGTGAGCCAACGCAGACCCTTTCAAGTAATACTGCATGGTAGCCATCCCATGGGTCCCAAATCTCCAGGTTCAAGGGCATCTTCCTACATCGAAAACATGCATGAGAAACCCAGAAGATGGTACACCGTGTGATCGGGAAAGGTTTCTAAAACGCACCTCATTTCTCATCTCCTTGGCTCGGGTTCGCCATTCCAGCCGATTTACTAGCCATCTCCCACCTTGGAGAATCAGCACCTTTAACCTCCTGTTCCGTACAGGTTGCAATTTTTCCTGAGGATGAAGGGGAAAAGGGGAAACCAATGAGAGACTAGCTCTAGGTGTTGGGACAGGCACGGGTCACTCTATTTTCCCATCAGGAAGAAGAATTAAGCACAAGCTCAGCCTGCCCCCCAGAACCAGAAGAGGGCCTGAAGTAATCCGGCGCTTTTGCGGCCAGCTCCCAAAAAAGCGAGTTGAAAAATGGAGCTCAGGGGCACTGCAATTCACAAACCCGCAGAGTTTTAAATGATACCTCTAGTCCACAAATACATTAAGGGAAGGCAACAAAGAGGCTTTGAAAGCAAGGCAGAATTGCAGGAAACTGATTTCAGGAGGTAGATTCGAATCGCCTTGAAAGCACATGAAAAGCGGCCAAACGTGGACAATGATGCCCTTGGCCAAAAAGGGCGTATGCGTTTTTTCCTGAATATATTCAGGAAAAAACGCATACGCCCTTTTTGGCCAACCAAGCAACCTGGAAAGGCAAATCAGCGCTCCAAAGAAGTCTCGCTTCCCAGCGGGCAAAAGGGCCATGCGGAAAAAGTGTCCAAACCAGAAATGCAGGACCAGCCATGGAGAAATGGGAGCCTTGCTACGCTGATGGGTGGGATGTAAATTGCCAACAGCCACTCTGGAGAAGTGTACGGTGTGTTCTGAAACATCTAAAAAACACAGCTTGGAGAGCATAGGGCACTTCCACTCATGGGCGTATAAATTGGGAAAACTAAAAATCAGCAAGACACAGGCACCCCAAAGTTTAGGGCTGCTCTGTTGACAAGAACCCCCACTTCATTACACCTTAAATATCCTAGGAAAGAGAAAAATGGATAAAGAAGTTGTGGTCCTCATGTACAATGGAATATCACTCAGCCATGAAATCAAAGTCATAAGGCTAGTAGCAGCACGATGAGTGGATTTAGGTACGACGATTCTAAGTGAAATAAGTCACACAGAAAAAGACACTTATCATAAGATATCACTTATAGAGGGAATGTAAAAACCGCTAAACTTGAACTGAATTGCAAAACAGAACAGAGTCACACGTTTAGAAAACACACTATGGCTGCTGAACGGGAAAGGTGAGGTGGGGTGATGCATAAAACAAGGGTTTCAAATTAGCTCAGATACCGTTCCATAAACCCAATATGTAATAGACAAGACCTATTCCTTGCTCAGTGAACTGGACTCAACACCCCCTATTCACCGCACAAGAATATATCTGACTAGTAAGAATCTTCAAACCTATGTATTGATGTCTCTCTGTAAGTGAGTCAAGGGGGTGTAAAGCGGCATAAACACAGCCGTGAAAAGCAGCTAAACCCCATTATAAAAATAAATTACTTTTCAAAACCCGTGAAACAAAGACAGTGAAAGAGAGAGAAATTCTTACAAAATTCGTACAGGGGCTGTGATGCAACCTGGATTGACCATATCTAGACCTACAGCTGATTGAGACATAAGGGTGGACCCTCTTGGGGCTGAGAGGTTCGGTGAGGTTGGGTGAGCCAACGCAGACCCTTTCAAGTAATACTGCATGGTACCCATCCCATGGGTCCCAAATCTCCAGGTTCAAGGGCATCTTCCTACATCGAAAACATGCATGAGAAACCCAGAAGATGGTACACTGTGTGATCGGGAATGGTTTCTAAAACGCACCTCATTTCTCATCTCTTTTGCTCGGGTTCGCCATTCCAGCCGATTTACTAGCCATCTCCCTCTTTGGAGAATCAGCAACTTTAACCTCCTGTTCCGTACAGGTTGCAATTTGTCCTGAGGATGAACGGGAAGAGGGGGAACCAATGAGAGACTAGCTCTAAGTGTTGGGACAGGCACGGGTCACTCTATTTTCCCATCAGGAAGAAGAATTAAGCACAAGCTCAGCCTGCCCCCAGAACCAGAAGAGGGCCTGAAGCAATCCTGCGCTTTTGCGGCCAGCTCCCAAAAAAGCGAGTTGAAAAATGGAGCTCAGGGGCACTGCAATTCACAAAACTGCAGAGTTTTAAATAACTCTCGTCCACAAATATATTAAGGGAAGGCAACGAAGAGGCTTTGAAAGCAAGGCAGAATTGCAGGAAACAGATTTCAGGAGGTAGATTCGAATCGCCTTGAAAGCACATGAAAAGCGGCAAAACGTGGACAATGATGCCCTTGGCCAAAAAGGGCGTATGCGTTTTTTCCTGAATATATTCAGGAAAAAAACACATACGCCCTTTTTGGCCAACCAAGCAACCTGGAAAGGCAAATCAGCGCTCCAAAGAAGTCTCGCTTCCCAGCGGGCAAAAGGGCCATGCGGAAAAAAGTGTCCAAACCAGAAATGCAGGACCGGCCATGGAGAAATGGGAGCCTTGCTACGCTGATGGGTGGGATGTAAATTGCCAACAGCCACTCTGGAGAAGTGTACGGTGTGTTCTGAAACATCTAAAAAACACAGCTTGGAGAGCATAGGGCACTTCCACTCATGGGCGTATAAATTGGGAAAACTAAAAATCAGCAAGACACAGGCACCCCAAAGTTTAGGGCTGCTCTGTTGACAAGAACCCCCACTTCATTACACCTGAAATATCCTAGGAAAGAGAAAAATGGATAAAGAAGTTGTGGTCCTCCTGTACAGTGGAATATCACTCAGCCATGAAATCAACGTCATAAGGCTAGTAGCAGCACGATGAGTGGATTTAGGTACGACGATTCTAAGTGAAATAAGTCACACAGAAAAAGACACTTATCATAAGATATCACTTATAGAGGGAATGTAAAAACCGCTACACTTGAACTGAATTGCAAAACAGAACAGAGTCACACGTTTAGAAAACACACTATGGCTGCTGAACGGGAAAGGTGAGGTGGGGTGATGCATAAAACAAGGGTTTCAAATTAGCTCAGATACCGTTCCATAAACCCAATATGTAATAGACAAGACCTATTCCTTTTTCAGTGAACTAGACTCAACACCCCCTATTCACCGCACAAGAATATATCTGACTAGTAAGAATCTTCAAACCTATGTATTGATGTCTCTCTGTAAGTGAGTCAAGGGGGTGTAAAGCGGCATAAACACAGCCGTGAAAAGCAGCTAAACCCCATTATAAAAATAAATTACTTTTCAAAACCCGTGAAACAAAGACAGTGAAAGAGAGAGAAATTCTTACAAAATTCGTTCAGGGGCTGTGATGCAACCTGGATTGACCATATCTAGACCTACAGCTGATTGAGACATAAGGGTGGACCCTCTTGGGGCTGAGAGGTTCGGTGAGGTTGGGTGAGCCAACGCAGACCCTTTCAAGTAATACTGCATGGTACCCATCCCATGGGTCCCAAATCTCCAGGTTCAAGGGCATCTTCCTACGTCGAAAACAGGCATGAGAAACCCAGAAGATGGTACACTGTGTGATCGGGAATGGTTTCTAAAACGCACCTCATTTCTCATCTCTTTTGCTCGGGTTCGCCATTCCAGCCGATTTACTAGCCATCTCCCTCTTTGGAGAATCAGCAACTTTAACCTCCTGTTCCGTACAGGTTGCAATTTGTCCTGAGGATGAACGGGAAGAGGGGGAACCAATGAGAGACTAGCTCTAAGTGTTGGGACAGGCACGGGTCACTCTATTTTCCCATCAGGAAGAAGAATTAAGCACAAGCTCAGTCTGCCCCCCAGAACCAGAAGAGGGCCTGAAGCAATCCTGCGCTTTTGCGGCCAGCTCCCAAAAAAGCGAGTTGAAAAATGGAGCTCAGGGGCCCTGCAATTCACAAAACTGCAGAGTTTTAAATAACTCTCGTCCACAAATATATTAAGGGAAGGCAACGAAGAGGCTTTGAAAGCAAGGCAGAATTGCAGGAAACAGATTTCAGGAGGTAGATTCGAATCGCCTTGAAAGCACATGAAAAGCGGCCAAACGTGGACAATGATGCCCTTGGCCAAAAAGGGCGTATGCGTTTTTTCCTGAATATATTCAGGAAAAAACGCATACGCCCTTTTTGGCCAACCAAGCCACCTGGAAAGGCAAATCAGCGCTCCAAAGAAGTCTCGCTTCCCAGCGGGCAAAAGGGCCATGCGGAAAAAAGTGTCCAAACCAGAAATGCAGGACCGGCCATGGAGAAATGGGAGCCTTGCTACGCTGATGGGTGGGATGTAAATTGCCAACAGCCACTCTGGAGAAGTGTACGGTGTGTTCTGAAACATCTAAAAAACACAGCTTGGAGAGCATAGGGCACTTCCACTCATGGGCGTATAAATTGGGAAAACTAAAAATCAGCAAGACACAGGCACCCCAAAGTTTAGGGCTGCTCTGTTGACAAGAACCCCCACTTCATTACACCTTCAATATCCTAGGAAAGAGAAAAATGGATAAAGAAGTTGGGGTCCTCATGTACAATGGAATATCACTCAGCCATGAAATCAACGTCACAAGGCTAGTAGCAGCACGATGTGTGGATTTAGGTACGACGATTCTAAGTGAAATAAGTCACACAGAAAAAGACACTTATCATAAGATATCACTTATAGAGGGAATGTAGAAACCGCTACACTTGAACTGAATTGCAAAACAGAACAGAGTCACACGTTTAGGAAACACACTATGGCTGCTGAACGGGAAAGGTGAGGTGGGGTGATGCATAAAACAAGGGTTTCAAATTAGCTCAGATACCGTTCCATAAACCCAATATGTAATAGACAAGACCTATTCCTTGCTCAGTGAACTGGACTCAACACCCCCTATTCACCGCACAAGAATATATCTGACTAGTAAGAATCTTCAAACCTATGTATTGATATCTCTCTGTAAGTGAGTCAAGGGGGTGTAAAGCGGCATAAACACAGCCGTGAAAAGCAGCTAAACCCCATTATAAAAATAAATTACTTTTCAAAACCCGTGAAACAAAGACAGTGAAAGAGAGAGAAATTCTTACAAAATTCGTTCAGGGGCTGTGATGCAACCTGGATTGACCATATCAAGACCCACAGCTGATTGAGACATAAGGGTGGACACTCTTGGGGCTGAGAGTTTCGGTGAGGTTGGGTGAGCCAACGCAGACCCTTTCAAGTAATACTGCATGGTAGCCATCCCATGGGTCCCAAATCTCCAGGTTATAGGGCATCTTCCTACATCGAAAACATGCATGAGAAACCCAGAAGATGGTACACCGTGTGATCGGGAAAGGTTTCTAAAACGCACCTCATTTCTCATCTCCTTGGCTCGGGTTCGCCATTCCAGCCGATTTACTAGCCATCTCCCACCTTGGAGAATCAGCACCTTTAACCTCCTGTTCCGTACAGGTTGCAATTTTTCCTGAGGATGAAGGGGAAAAGGGGAAACCAATGAGAGACTAGCTCTAGGTGTTGGGACAGGCACGGGTCACTCTATTTTCCCATCAGGAAGAAGAATTAACCACAAGCTCAGCCTGCCCCCCAGAACCAGAAGAGGGCCTGAAGTAATCCGGCGCTTTTGCGGGCAGCTCCCAAAAAAGCGAGTTGAAAAATGGAGCTCAGGGGCACTGCAATTCACAAACCCGCAGAGTTTTAAATGATACCTCTAGTCCACAAATACATTAAGGGAAGGCAACAAAGAGGCTTTGAAAGCAAGGCAGAATTGCAGGAAACTGATTTCAGGAGGTAGATTCGAATCGCCTTGAAAGCACATGAAAAGCGGCCAAACGTGGACAATGATGCCCTTGGCCAAAAAGGGCGTATGCGTTTTTTCCTGAATATATTCAGGAAAAAACGCATACCCCCTTTTTGGCCAACCAAGCAACCTGGAAAGGCAAATCAGCGCTCCAAAGAAGTCTCGCTTCCCAGCGGGCAAAAGGGCCATGCGGAAAAAGTGTCCAAACCAGAAATGCAGGACCGGCCATGGAGAAATGGGAGCCTTGCTACGCTGATGGGTGGGATGTAAATTGCCAACAGCCACTCTGGAGAAGTGTACGGTGTGTTCTGAAACATCTAAAAAACACAGCTTGGAGAGCATAGGGCACTTCCACTCATGGGCGTATAAATTGGGAAAACTAAAAATCAGCAAGACACAGGCACCCCAAAGGTTAGGGCTGCTCTGTTGACAAGAACCCCCACTTCATTACACCTTAAATATCCTAGGAAAGAGAAAAATGGATAAAGAAGTTGTGGTCCTCATGTACAATGGAATATCACTCAGCCATGAAATCAACGTCATAAGGCTAGTAGCAGCACGATGAGTGGATTTAGGTACGACGATTCTAAGTGAAATAAGTCACACAGAAAAAGACACTTATCATAGGATATCACTAATAGAGGGAATGTAAAAACCGCTACACTTGAACTGAATTGCAAAACAGAACAGAGTCACACGTCTAGGAAACACACTATGGCTGCTGAACGGGAAAGGTGAGGTGGGGTGATGCATAAAACAAGTGTTTCAAATTAGCTCAGATACCGTTCCATAAACCCAATATGTAAGAGACAAGACCGATTCCTTTTTCAGTGAACTGGACTCAACACCCCCTATTCACCGCACAAGAATATATCTGACTAGTAAGAATCTTCAAACCTATGTATTGATATCTCTCTGTAAGTGAGTCAAGGGGGTGTAAAGCGGCATAAACACAGCCGTGAAAAGCAGCTAAACCCCATTATAAAAATAAATTACTTTTAAAAACCAGTGAAACAAAGACAGTGAAAGAGAGAGAAATTCTTACAAAATTCGTTCAGGGGCTGTGATGCAACCTGGATTGACCATATCTAGATCCACAGCTGATTGAGACATAAGGGTGGATACTCTTGGGGCTGAGAGGTTCGGTGAGGTTGGGTGAGCCAACGCAGACCCTTTCAAGTAATACTGCATGGTACCCATCCCATGGGTCCCAAATCTCCAGGTTCAAGGGCATCTTCCTACATCGAAAACAGGCATGAGAAACCCAGAAGATGGTACACCGTGTGATCGGGAAAGGTTTCTAAAACGCACCTCATTTCTCATCTCCTTTGCTCGGGTTCGCCATTCCAGCCGATTTACTAGCCATCTCCCTCCTTGGAGAATCAGCACCTTTAACCTCCTGTTCCGTACAGGTTGCAATTTGTCCTGAGGATGAAGGGGAAGAGGGGGAACCAATGAGAGACTAGCTCTAGGTGTTGGGACAGGCACAGGTCACTCTATTTTCCCATCAGGAAGAAGAATTAAGCACAAGCTCAGCCTGCCCCCCAGAACCAGAAGAGGGCCTGAAGCAATCCTGCGCTTTTGCGGCCAGCTCCCAAAAAAGCGAGTTGAAAAATGGAGCTCAGGGGCGCTGCAATTCACAAAACTGCAGAGTTTTAAATGATACCTCTCGTCCACAAATATATTAAGGGAAGGCAACGAAGAGGCTTTGAAAGCAAGGCAGAATTGCAGGAAACAGATTTCAGGAGGTAGATTCGAATCGCCTTGAAAGCACATGAAAAGCGGCAAAACGTGGACAATGATGCCCTTGGCCAAAAAGGGCGTATGCGTTTTTTCCTGAATATATTCAGGAAAAAACGCATACGCCCTTTTTGGCCAACCAAGCAACCTGGAAAGGCCAATCAGCGCTCCAAAGAAGTCTTGCTTCCCAGCGGCAAAAGGGCCATGCGGAAAAAAGTGTCCAAACCAGAAATGCAGGACCGGCCATGGAGAAATGGGAGCCTTGCTACGCTGATGGGTGGGATGTAAATTGCCAACAGCCACTCTGGAGAAGTGAACGGTGTGTTCTGAAACATCTAAAAAACACAGCTTGGAGAGCATAGGGCACTTCCACTCATTGGCGTATAAATTGGAAAACTAAAAATCAGCAAGACACAGGCACCCCAAAGTTTAGGGCTGCTCTGTTGACAAGAACCCCCACTTCATTACACCTTAAATATCCTAGGAAAGAGAAAAATGGATAAAGAAGTTGTGGTCCTCATGTACAATGGAATATCACTCAGCCATGAAATCAACGTCATAAGGCTAGTAGCAGCATGATGAGTGGATTTAGGTACGACGATTCTAAGTGAAATAAGTCACACAGAAAAAGACACTTATCATAAGATATCACTTATAGAGGGAATGTAAAAACCGCTACACTTGAACTGAATTGCAAAACAGAACAGAGTCACACATTTAGAAAACACACTATGGCTGCTGAACGGGAAAGGTGAGGTGGGGTGATGCATAAAACAAGGGTTTCAAATTAGCTCAGATACCGTTCCATAAACCCAATATGTAAGAGACAAGACCGATTCCTTTTTCAGTGAACTGGACTCAACACCCCCTATTCACCGCACAAGAATATATCTGACTAGTAAGAATCTTCAAACCTATGTATTGATATCTCTCTGTAAGTGAGTCAAGGGGGTGTAAAGCGGCATAAACACAGCCGTGAAAAGCAGCTAAACCCCATTATAAAAATAAATTACTTTTCAAAACCCGTGAAACAAAGACAGTGAAAGAGAGAGAAATTCTTACAAAATTCGTTCAGGGGCTGTGATGCAACCTGGATTGACCATATCTAGACCCACAGCTGATTGAGACATAAGGGTGGACCCTCTTGGGGCTGAGAGGTTCGGTGAGGTTGGGTGAGCCAATGCAGACCCTTTCAAGTAATACTGCATGGTACCCATCCCATGGGTCCCAAATCTCCAGGTTCAAGGGCATCTTCCTACATCGAAAACAGGCATGAGAAACCCAGAAGATGGTACACCGTGTGATCGGGAAAGGTTTCTAAAACGCACCTCATTTCTCATCTCCTTGGCTCGGGTTCGCCATTCCAGCCGATTTACTAGCCATCTCCCTCCTTGGAGAATCAGCACCTTTAACCTCCTGTTCCGTACAGGTTGCAATTTGTCCTGAGGATGAAGGGGAAGAGGGGGAACCAATGAGAGACTAGCTCTCGGTGTTGGGACAGGCACAGGTCACTCTATTTTCCCATCAGGAAGAAGAATTAAGCACAAGCTCAGCCTGCCCCCCAGAACCAGAAGAGGGCCTGAAGCAATCCTGCGCTTTTGCGGCCAGCTCCCAAAAAAGCGAGTTGAAAAATGGAGCTCAGGGGCGCTGCAATTCACAAAACTGCAGAGTTTTAAATGATACCTCTCGTCCACAAATATATTAAGGGAAGGCAACGAAGAGGCTTTGAAAGCAAGGCAGAATTGCAGGAAACAGATTTCAGGAGGTAGATTCGAATCGCCTTGAAAGCACATGAAAAGCGTCAAAACGTGGACAATGATGCCCTTGGCCAAAAAGGGCGTATGCGTTTTTTCCTGAATATATTCAGGAAAAAACGCATACGCCCTTTTTGGCCAACCAAGCAACCTGGAAAGGCCAATCAGCGCTCCAAAGAAGTCTTGCTTCCCAGCGGCAAAAGGGCCATGCGGAAAAAAGTGTCCAAACCAGAAATGCAGGACCGGCCATGGAGAAATGGGAGCCTTGCTACGCTGATGGGTGGGATGTAAATTGCCAACAGCCACTCTGGAAAAGTGAACGGTGTGTTCTGAAACATCTAAAAAACACAGCTTGGAGAGCATAGGGCACTTCCACTCATTGGCGTATAAATTGGAAAACTAAAAATCAGCAAGACACAGGCACCCCAAAGTTTAGGGCTGCTCTGTTGACAAGAACCCCCACTTCATTACACCTTAAATATCCTAGGAAAGAGAAAAATGGATAAAGAAGTTGTGGTCCTCATGTACAATGGAATATCACTCAGCCATGAAATCAACGTCATAAGGCTAGTAGCAGCATGATGAGTGGATTTAGGTACGACGATTCTAAGTGAAATAAGTCACACAGAAAAAGACACTTATCATAAGATATCACTTATAGAGGGAATGTAAAAACCGCTACACTTGAACTGAATTGCAAAACAGAACAGAGTCACACATTTAGAAAACACACTATGGCTGCTGAACGGGAAAGGTGAGGTGGGGTGATGCATAAAACCAGGGTTTCAAATTAGCTCAGATACCGTTCCATAAACCCAATATGTAAGAGACAAGACCGATTCCTTTTTCAGTGAACTGGACTCAACACCCCCTATTCACCGCACAAGAATATATCTGACTAGTAAGAATCTTCAAACCTATGTATTGATATCTCTCTGTAAGTGAGTCAAGGGGGTGTAAAGCGGCATAAACACAGCCGTGAAAAGCAGCTAAACCCCATTATAAAAATAAATTACTTTTCAAAACCCGTGAAACAAAGACAGTGAAAGAGAGAGAAATTCTTACAAAATTCGTTCAGGGGCTGTGATGCAACCTGGATTGACCATATCTAGACCCACAGCTGATTGAGACATAAGGGTGGACCCTCTTGGGGCTGAGAGGTTCGGTGAGGTTGGGTGAGCCAATGCAGACCCTTTCAAGTAATACTGCATGGTACCCATCCCATGGGTCCCAAATCTCCAGGTTCAAGGCATCTTCCTACATCGAAAACAGGCATGAGAAACCCAGAAGATGGTACACCGTGTGATCGGGAAAGGTTTCTAAAACGCACCTCATTTCTCATCTCCTTGGCTCGGGTTCGCCATTCAGCCGATTTACTAGCCATCTCCCTCCTTGGAGAATCAGCACCTTTAACCTCCTGTCCGTACAGGTTGCAATTTGTCCTGAGGATGAAGGGGAAGAGGGGGAACCAATGAGAGACTAGCTCTCGGTGTTGGGACAGGCACAGGTCACTCTATTTTCCCATCAGGAAGAAGAATTAAGCACAAGCTCAGCCTGCCCCCCAGAACCAGAAGAGGGCCTGAAGCAATCCTGCGCTTTTGCGGCCAGCTCCCAAAAAAGCGAGTTGAAAAATGGAGCTCAGGGGCGCTGCAATTCACAAAACTGCAGAGTTTTAAATGATACCTCTCGTCCACAAATATATTAAGGGAAGGCAACGAAGAGGCTTTGAAAGCAAGGCAGAATTGCAGGAAACAGATTTCAGGAGGTAGATTCGAATCGCCTTGAAAGCACATGAAAAGCGGCAAAACGTGGACAATGATGCCCTTGGCCAAAAAGGGCGTATGCGTTTTTTCCTGAATATATTCAGGAAAAAACGCATACGCCCTTTTTGGCCAACCAAGCAACCTGGAAAGGCCAATCAGCGCTCCAAAGAAGTCTTGCTTCCCAGCGGCAAAAGGGCCATGCGGAAAAAAGTGTCCAAACCAGAAATGCAGGACCGGCCATGGAGAAATGGGAGCCTTGCTACGCTGATGGGTGGGATGTAAATTGCCAACAGCCACTCTGGAAAAGTGAACGGTGTGTTCTGAAACATCTAAAAAACACAGCTTGGAGAGCATAGGGCACTTCCACTCATTGGCGTATAAATTGGAAAACTAAAAATCAGCAAGACACAGGCACCCCAAAGTTTAGGGCTGCTCTGTTGACAAGAACCCCCACTTCATTACACCTTAAATATCCTAGGAAAGAGAAAAATGGATAAAGAAGTTGTGGTCCTCATGTACAATGGAATATCACTCAGCCATGAAATCAACGTCATAAGGCTAGTAGCAGCATGATGAGTGGATTTAGGTACGACGATTCTAAGTGAAATAAGTCACACAGAAAAAGACACTTATCATAAGATATCACTTATAGAGGGAATGTAAAAACCGCTACACTTGAACTGAATTGCAAAACAGAACAGAGTCACACATTTAGAAAACACACTATGGCTGCTGAACGGGAAAGGTGAGGTGGGGTGATGCATAAAACAAGGGTTTCAAATTAGCTCAGATACCGTTCCATAAACCCAATATGTAAGAGACAAGACCGATTCCTTTTTCAGTGAACTGGACTCAACACCCCCTATTCACCGCACAAGAATATATCTGACTAGTAAGAATCTTCAAACCTATGTATTGATATCTCTCTGTAAGTGAGTCAAGGGGGTGTAAAGCGGCATAAACACAGCCGTGAAAAGCAGCTAAACCCCATTATAAAAATAAATTACTTTTCAAAACCCGTGAAACAAAGACAGTGAAAGAGAGAGAAATTCTTACAAAATTCGTTCAGGGGCTGTGATGCAACCTGGATTGACCATATCTAGACCCACAGCTGATTGAGACATAAGGGTGGACCCTCTTGGGGCTGAGAGGTTCGGTGAGGTTGGGTGAGCCAATGCAGACCCTTTCAAGTAATACTGCATGGTACCCATCCCATGGGTCCCAAATCTCCAGGTTCAAGGGCATCTTCCTACATCGAAAACAGGCATGAGAAACCCAGAAGATGGTACACCGTGTGATCGGGAAAGGTTTCTAAAACGCACCTCATTTCTCATCTCCTTGGCTCGGGTTCGCCATTCCAGCCGATTTACTAGCCATCTCCCTCCTTGGAGAATCAGCACCTTTAACCTCCTGTTCCGTACAGGTTGCAATTTGTCCTGAGGATGAAGGGGAAGAGGGGGAACCAATGAGAGACTAGCTCTCGGTGTTGGGACAGGCACAGGTCACTCTATTTTCCCATCAGGAAGAAGAATTAAGCACAAGCTCAGCCTGCCCCCCAGAACCAGAAGAGGGCCTGAAGCAATCCTGCGCTTTTGCGGCCAGCTCCCAAAAAAGCGAGTTGAAAAATGGAGCTCAGGGGCGCTGCAATTCACAAAACTGCAGAGTTTTAAATGATACCTCTCGTCCACAAATATATTAAGGGAAGGCAACGAAGAGGCTTTGAAAGCAAGGCAGAATTGCAGGAAACAGATTTCAGGAGGTAGATTCGAATCGCCTTGAAAGCACATGAAAAGCGGCAAAACGTGGACAATGATGCCCTTGGCCAAAAAGGGCGTATGCGTCTTTTCCTGAATATATTCAGGAAAAAACGCATAGGCCCTTTTTGGCCTACCAAGCAACCTCGAAAGGCAAATCAGCGCTCCAAAGAAGTCTCGCTTCCCAGCGGGCAAAAGGGCCATGCGGAAAAAAGTGTCCAAACCAGAAATGCAGGACCGGCCATGGAGAAATGGGAGCCTTGCTACGCTGATGGGTGGGATGTAAATTGCCAACAGCCACTCTGGAGAAGTGTACGGTGTGTTCTGAAACATGTAAAAAACACAGCTTGGAGAGCATAGGGCACTTCCACTCATGGGCGTATAAATTGGAAAACTAAAAATCAGCAAGACACAGGCACCCCAAAGTTTAGGGCTGCTCTGTTGACAAGAACCCCCACTTCATTACACCTTCAATATCCTAGGAAAGAGAAAAATGGATAAAGAAGTTGTGGTCCTCATGCACAATGGAATATCACTCAGCCATGAAATCAACGTCATAAGGCTAGTAGCAGCACGATGAGTGGATTTAGGTACGACGATTCTAAGTGAAATAAGTCACACAGAAAAAGACACTTATCATAAGATATCACTTATAGAGGGAATGTAAAAACCGCTACACTTGAACTGAATTGCAAAACAGAACAGAGTCACACATTTAGGAAACACACTATGGCTGCTGAACGGGAAAGGTGAGGTGGGGTGATGCATAAAACAAGGGTTTCAAATTAGCTCAGATACCGTTCCATAAACCCAATATGTAAGAGACAAGACCGATTCCTTTTTCAGTGAACTGGACTCAACACCCCCTATTCACCGCACAAGAATATATCTGACTAGTAAGAATCTTCAAACCTATGTATTGATATCTCTCTGTAAGTGAGTCAAGGGGGTGTAAAGCGGCATAAACACAGCCGTGAAAAGCAGCTAAACCCCATTATAAAAATAAATTACTTTTAAAAACCAGTGAAACAAAGACAGTGAAAGAGAGAGAAATTCTTACAAAATTCGTTCAGGGGCTGTGATGCAACCTGGATTGACCATATCTAGATCCACAGCTGATTGAGACATAAGGGTGGACACTCTTGGGGCTGAGAGGTTCGGTGAGGTTGGGTGAGCCAATGCAGACCCTTTCAAGTAATACTGCATGGTACCCATCCCATGGGTCCCAAATCTCCAGGTTCAAGGGCATCTTCCTACATCGAAAACAGGCATGAGAAACCCAGAAGATGGTACACCGTGTGATCGGGAAAGGTTTCTAAAACGCACCTCATTTCTCATCTCCTTGGCTCGGGTTCGCCATTCCAGCCGATTTACTAGCCATCTCCCTCCTTGGAGAATCAGCACCTTTAACCTCCTGTTCCGTACAGGTTGCAATTTGTCCTGAGGATGAAGGGGAAGAGGGGGAACCAATGAGAGACTAGCTCTCGGTGTTGGGACAGGCACAGGTCACTCAATTTTCCCATCAGGAAGAAGAATTAAGCACAAGCTCAGCCTGCCCCCCAGAACCAGAAGAGGGCCTGAAGCAATCCTGCGCTTTTGCGGCCAGCTCCCAAAAAAGCGAGTTGAAAAATGGAGCTCAGGGGCGCTGCAATTCACAAAACTGCAGAGTTTTAAATGATACCTCTCGTCCACAAATATATTAAGGGAAGGCAACGAAGAGGCTTTGAAAGCAAGGCAGAATTGCAGGAAACAGATTTCAGGAGGTAGATTCGAATCGCCTTGAAAGCACATGAAAAGCGGCAAAACGTGGACAATGATGCCCTTGGCCAAAAAGGGCGTATGCGTTTTTTCCTGAATATATTCAGGAAAAAACGCATACGCCCTTTTTGGCCTACCAAGCAACCTCGAAAGGCAAATCAGCGCTCCAAAGAAGTCTCGCTTCCCAGCGGGCAAAAGGGCCATGCGGAAAAAAGTGTCCAAACCAGAAATGCAGGACCGGCCATGGAGAAATGGGAGCCTTGCTACGCTGATGGGTGGGATGTAAATTGCCAACAGCCACTCTGGAGAAGTGTACGGTGTGTTCTGAAACATGTAAAAAACACAGCTTGGAGAGCATAGGGCACTTCCACTCATGGGCGTATAAATTGGGAAAACTAAAAATCAGCAAGACACAGGCACCCCAAAGTTTAGGGCTGCTCTGTGGACAAGAACCCCCACTTCATTACACCTTAAATATCCTAGGAAAGAGAAAAATGGATAAAGAAGTTGGGGTCCTCATGTACAATGGAATATCACTCAGCCATGAAATCAACGTCATAAGGCTAGTAGCAGCACGATGAGTGGATTTAGGTACGACGATTCTAAGTGAAATAAGTCACACAGAAAAAGACACTTATCATAAGATATCACTTATAGAGGGAATGTAAAAACCGCTACACTTGAACTGAATTGCAAAACAGAACAGAGTCCCACGTTTAGGAAACACACTATGGCTGGTGAACGGGAAAGGTGAGGTGGGGTGATGCATAAAACAAGGGTTACAAATTAGCTCCGATACCGTTCCATAAACCCAATATGTAAGAGACAAGACCTATTCCTTTTTCAGTGAACTGGACTCAACACCCCCTATTCACCGCACAAGAATATATCTGACTAGTAAGAATCTTCAAACCTATGTATTGATATCTCTCTGTAAGTGAGTCAAGGGGGTGTAAAGCGGCATAAACACAGCCGTGAAAAGCAGCTAAACCCCATTATAAAAATAAATTACTTTTCAAAACCCGTGAAACAAAGACAGTGAAAGAGAGAGAAATTCTTACAAAATTCGTTCAGGGGCTGTGATGCAACCTGGATTGACCATATCTAGACCCACAGCTGATTGAGACATAAGGGTGGACACTCTTGGGGCTGAGAGGTTCGGTGAGGTTGGGTGAGCCAACGCAGACCCTTTCAAGTAATACTGCATGGTACCCATCCCATGGGTCCCAAATCTCCAGGTTCAAGGGCATCTTCCTACGTCGAAAACAGGCATGAGAAACCCAGAAGATGCTACACCGTGTGATCGGGAAAGGTTTCTAAAACGCACCTCATTTCTCATCTCCTTTGCTCGGGTTCGCCATTCCAGCCGATTTACTAGCCATCTCCCTCCTTGGAGAATCAGCACCTTTAACCTCCTGTTCCGTACAGGTTGCAATTTGTCCTGAGGATGAACGGGAAGAGGGGGAACCAATGAGAGACTAGCTCTAGGTGTTGGGACAGGCACAGGTCACTCTATTTTCTCATCAGGAAGAAGAAGTAAGCACAAGCTCAGCCTGCCCCCCAGAACCAGAAGAGGGCCTGAAGCAATCCTGCGCTTTTGCGGCCAGCTCCCAAAAAAGCGAGTTGAAAAATGGAGCTCAGGGGCACTGCAATTCACAAACCTGCAGAGTTTTAAATGATACGTCTCGTCCACAAATATATTAAGGGAAGGCAACGAAGAGGCTTTGAAAGCAAGGCAGAATTGCAGGAAACAGATTTCAGGAGGTAGATTCGAATCGCCTTGAAAGCACATGAAAAGCGGCAAAACGTGGACAATGATGCCCTTGGCCAAAAAGGGCGTATGCGTTTTTTCCTGAATATATTCAGGAAAAAACGCATACGCCCTTTTTGGCCAACCAAGCAACCTGGAAAGGCCAATCAGCGCTCCAAAGAAGTCTCGCTTCCCAGCGGGCAAAAGGGCCATGCGGAAAAAAGTGTCCAAACCAGAAATGCAGGACCGGCCATGGAGAAATGGGAGCCTTGCTACGCTGATGGGTGGGATGTAAATTGCCAACAGCCACTCCGGAGAAGTGTACGGTGTGTTCTGAAACATCTAAAAAACACAGCTTGGAGAGCATAGGGCACTTCCACTCATGGGCGTATAAATTGGGAAAACTAAAAATCAGCAAGACACAGGCACCCCAAAGTTTAGGGCTGCTCTGTTGACAAGAACCCCCACTTCATTACACCTTAAATATCCTAAGAAAGAGAAAAATGGATAAAGAAGTTGGGGTCCTCATGTACAATGGAATATCACTCAGCCATGAAATCAACGTCATAAGGCTATTAGCAGCACGATGAGTGGATTTAGGTACGACGATTCTAAGTGAAATAAGTCACACAGAAAAAGACACTTATCATAAGATATCACTTCTAGAGGGAATGTAAAACCCGCTACACTTGAACTGAATTGCAAAACAGAACAGAGTCACACGTTTAGGAAACACACTATGGCTGCTGAACGGGAAAGGTGAGGTGGGGTGATGCATAAAACAAGGGTTTCGGGCTTCCCTGGTGGCGCAGTGGTTGAGAATCTGCCTGCCAATGCAGGGGACACGGGTTCGAGCCCTGGTCTGGGAAGATCCCACATGCCACGGAGCGGCTGGGCCCGTGAGCCGCAATTGCTGAGCCTGCGCGTCTGGAGCCTGTGCTCCACAACAAGAGAGGCCACGACAGTGAGAGGCCTGCGCACCGCGATGAAGAGTGGCCCCCGCTTGCCACAACTGGAGAAAGCCCTCGCACAGAAACGAAGACCCAACACAGCCAAAAAATTAATATAAAAATAAATTAAAAAAAAAAAAAAAAAAAAAAAAAAAAAAAAAAAAAAAAAAAACAAGGGTTTCAAATTAGCTCCGATACCGTTCCATAAACCCAATATGTAAGAGACAAGACCTATTCCTTTTTCAGTGAACTGGACTCAACACCCCCTATTCACCGCACAAGAATATATCTGACTAGTAAGAATCTTCAAACCTATGTATTGATATCTCTCTGTAAGTGAGTCAAGGGGGTGTAAAGCGGCATAAACACAGCCGTGAAAAGCAGCTAAACCCCATTATAAAAATAAATTACTTTTAAAAACCAGTGAAACAAAGACAGTGAAAGAGAGAGAAATTCTTACAAAATTCGTTCAGGGGCTGTGATGCAACCTGGATTGACCATATCTAGATCCACAGCTGATTGAGACATAAGGGTGGACACTCTTGGGGCTGAGAGGTTCGGTGAGGTTGGGTGAGCCAATGCAGACCCTTTCAAGTAATACTGCATGGTACCCATCCCATGGGTCCCAAATCTCCAGGTTCAAGGGCATCTTCCTACATCGAAAACAGGCATGAGAAACCCAGAAGATGGTACACCGTGTGATCGGGAAAGGTTTCTAAAACGCACCTCATTTCTCATCTCCTTGGCTCGGGTTCGCCATTCCAGCCGATTTACTAGCCATCTCCCTCCTTGGAGAATCAGCACCTTTAACCTCCTGTTCCGTACAGGTTGCAATTTGTCCTGAGGATGAAGGGGAAGAGGGGGAACCAATGAGAGACTAGCTCTCGGTGTTGGGACAGGCACAGGTCACTCTATTTTCCCATCAGGAAGAAGAATTAAGCACAAGCTCAGCCTGCCCCCCAGAACCAGAAGAGGGCCTGAAGCAATCCTGCGCTTTTGCGGCCAGCTCCCAAAAAAGCGAGTTGAAAAATGGAGCTCAGGGGCGCTGCAATTCACAAAACTGCAGAGTTTTAAATGATACCTCTCGTCCACAAATATATTAAGGGAAGGCAACGAAGAGGCTTTGAAAGCAAGGCAGAATTGCAGGAAACAGATTTCAGGAGGTAGATTCGAATCGCCTTGAAAGCACATGAAAAGCGGCAAAACGTGGACAATGATGCCCTTGGCCAAAAAGGGCGTATGCGTTTTTTCCTGAATATATTCAGGAAAAAACGCATACGCCCTTTTTGGCCTACCAAGCAACCTCGAAAGGCAAATCAGCGCTCCAAAGAAGTCTCGCTTCCCAGCGGGCAAAAGGGCCATGCGGAAAAAAGTGTCCAAACCAGAAATGCAGGACCGGCCATGGAGAAATGGGAGCCTTGCTACGCTGATGGGTGGGATGTAAATTGCCAACAGCCACTCTGGAGAAGTGTACGGTGTGTTCTGAAACATGTAAAAAACACAGCTTGGAGAGCATAGGGCACTTCCACTCATGGGCGTATAAATTGGGAAAACTAAAAATCAGCAAGACACAGGCACCCCAAAGTTTAGGGCTGCTCTGTGGACAAGAACCCCCACTTCATTACACCTTAAATATCCTAGGAAAGAGAAAAATGGATAAAGAAGTTGGGGTCCTCATGTACAATGGAATATCACTCAGCCATGAAATCAACGTCATAAGGCTAGTAGCAGCACGATGAGTGGATTTAGGTACGACGATTCTAAGTGAAATAAGTCACACAGAAAAAGACACTTATCATAAGATATCACTTATAGAGGGAATGTAAAAACCGCTACACTTGAACTGAATTGCAAAACAGAACAGAGTCCCACGTTTAGGAAACACACTATGGCTGGTGAACGGGAAAGGTGAGGTGGGGTGATGCATAAAACAAGGGTTACAAATTAGCTCCGATACCGTTCCATAAACCCAATATGTAAGAGACAAGACCTATTCCTTTTTCAGTGAACTGGACTCAACACCCCCTATTCACCGCACAAGAATATATCTGACTAGTAAGAATCTTCAAACCTATGTATTGATATCTCTCTGTAAGTGAGTCAAGGGGGTGTAAAGCGGCATAAACACAGCCGTGAAAAGCAGCTAAACCCCATTATAAAAATAAATTACTTTTCAAAACCCGTGAAACAAAGACAGTGAAAGAGAGAGAAATTCTTACAAAATTCGTTCAGGGGCTGTGATGCAACCTGGATTGACCATATCTAGACCCACAGCTGATTGAGACATAAGGGTGGACACTCTTGGGGCTGAGAGGTTCGGTGAGGTTGGGTGAGCCAACGCAGACCCTTTCAAGTAATACTGCATGGTACCCATCCCATGGGTCCCAAATCTCCAGGTTCAAGGGCATCTTCCTACGTCGAAAACAGGCATGAGAAACCCAGAAGATGCTACACCGTGTGATCGGGAAAGGTTTCTAAAACGCACCTCATTTCTCATCTCCTTTGCTCGGGTTCGCCATTCCAGCCGATTTACTAGCCATCTCCCTCCTTGGAGAATCAGCACCTTTAACCTCCTGTTCCGTACAGGTTGCAATTTGTCCTGAGGATGAACGGGAAGAGGGGGAACCAATGAGAGACTAGCTCTAGGTGTTGGGACAGGCACAGGTCACTCTATTTTCTCATCAGGAAGAAGAAGTAAGCACAAGCTCAGCCTGCCCCCCAGAACCAGAAGAGGGCCTGAAGCAATCCTGCGCTTTTGCGGCCAGCTCCCAAAAAAGCGAGTTGAAAAATGGAGCTCAGGGGCACTGCAATTCACAAACCTGCAGAGTTTTAAATGATACGTCTCGTCCACAAATATATTAAGGGAAGGCAACGAAGAGGCTTTGAAAGCAAGGCAGAATTGCAGGAAACAGATTTCAGGAGGTAGATTCGAATCGCCTTGAAAGCACATGAAAAGCGGCAAAACGTGGACAATGATGCCCTTGGCCAAAAAGGGCGTATGCGTTTTTTCCTGAATATATTCAGGAAAAAACGCATACGCCCTTTTTGGCCAACCAAGCAACCTGGAAAGGCCAATCAGCGCTCCAAAGAAGTCTCGCTTCCCAGCGGGCAAAAGGGCCATGCGGAAAAAAGTGTCCAAACCAGAAATGCAGGACCGGCCATGGAGAAATGGGAGCCTTGCTACGCTGATGGGTGGGATGTAAATTGCCAACAGCCACTCCGGAGAAGTGTACGGTGTGTTCTGAAACATCTAAAAAACACAGCTTGGAGAGCATAGGGCACTTCCACTCATGGGCGTATAAATTGGGAAAACTAAAAATCAGCAAGACACAGGCACCCCAAAGTTTAGGGCTGCTCTGTTGACAAGAACCCCCACTTCATTACACCTTAAATATCCTAAGAAAGAGAAAAATGGATAAAGAAGTTGGGGTCCTCATGTACAATGGAATATCACTCAGCCATGAAATCAACGTCATAAGGCTATTAGCAGCACGATGAGTGGATTTAGGTACGACGATTCTAAGTGAAATAAGTCACACAGAAAAAGACACTTATCATAAGATATCACTTCTAGAGGGAATGTAAAACCCGCTACACTTGAACTGAATTGCAAAACAGAACAGAGTCACACGTTTAGGAAACACACTATGGCTGCTGAACGGGAAAGGTGAGGTGGGGTGATGCATAAAACAAGGGTTTCAAATTAGCTCCGATACCGTTCCATAAACCCAATATGTAAGAGACAAGACCTATTCCTTTTTCAGTGAACTGGACTCAACACCCCCTATTCACCGCACAAGAATATATCTGACTAGTAAGAATCTTCAAACCTATGTATTGATATCTCTCTGTAAGTGAGTCAAGGGGGTGTAAAGCGGCATAAACACAGCCTTGAAAAGCAGCTAAACCCCATTATAAAAATAAATTACTTTTCAAAACCCGTGAAACAAAGACAGTGAAAGAGAGAGAAATTCTTACAAAATTCGTTCAGGGGCTGTGATGCAACCTGGATTGACCATATCTAGACCCACAGCTGATTGAGACATAAGGGTGGACACTCTTGGGGCTGAGAGGTTCGGTGAGGTTGGGTGAGCCAACGCAGACCCTTTCAAGTAATACTGCATGGTACCCATCCCATGGGTCCCAAATCTCCAGGTTCAAGGGCATCTTCCTACGTCGAAAACAGGCATGAGAAACCCAGAAGATGGTACACCGTGTGATCGGGAAAGGTTTCTAAAACGCACCTCATTTCTCATCTCCTTTGCTCGGGTTCGCCATTCCAGCTGATTTACTAGCCATCTCCCTCCTTGGAGAATCAGCACCTTTAACCTCCTGTTCCGTACAGGTTGCAATTTGTCCTGAGGATGAAGGGGAAGAGGGGGAACCAATGAGAGACTAGCTCTAGGTGTTGGGACAGGCACAGGTCACTCTATTTTCCCATCAGGAAGAAGAATTAAGCACAAGCTCAGCCTGCCCCCCAGAACCAGAAGAGGGCCTGAAGCAATCCTGCGCTTTGGCGGCCAGCTCCCAAAAAAGCGAGTTGAAAAATGGAGCTCAGGGGCACTGCAATTCACAAACCTGCAGAGTTTTAAATGATACCTCTCGTCCACAAATATATTAAGGGAAGGCAACGAAGAGGCTTTGAAAGCAAGGCAGAATTGCAGGAAACAGATGTCAGGAGGTAGATTCGAATCGCCTTGAAAGCACATGAAAAGCGGCAAAACGTGGACAATGATGCCCTTGGCCAAAAAGGGCGTATGCGTTTTTTCCTGAATATATTCAGGAAAAAACGCATACGCCCTTTTTGGCCAACCAAGCAACCTGGAAAGGCCAATCAGCGCTCCAAAGAAGTCTCGCTTCCCAGCGGGCAAAAGGGCCATGCGGAAAAAAGTGTCCAAACCAGAAATGCAGGACCGGCCATGGAGAAATGGGAGCCTTGCTACGCTGATGGGTGGGATGTAAATTGCCAACAGCCACTCTGGAGAAGTGTACGGTGTGTTCTGAAACATCTAAAAAACACAGCTTGGAGAGCATAGGGCACTTCCACTCATGGGCGTATAAATTGGGAAAACTAAAAATCAGCAAGACACAGGCACCCCAAAGTTTAGGGCTGCTCTGTTGACAAGAACCCCCACTTCATTACACCTTAAATATCCTAGGAAAGAGAAAAATGGATAAAGAAGTTGTGGTCCTCATGTACAATGGAATATCACTCAGCCATGAAATCAACGTCATAAGGCTAGTAGCAGCACGATGAGTGGATTTAGGTACGACGATTCTAAGTGAAATAAGTCACACAGAAAAAGACACTTATCATAAGATATCACTTAGAGAGGGAATGTAAAAACCGCTACACTTGAACTGAATTACAAAACAGAACAGAGTCCCACGTTTAGGAAACACACTATGGCTGCTGAACGGGAAAGGTGAGGTGGGGTGATGCATAAAACAAGGGTTTCAAATTAGCTCCGATACCGTTCCATAAACCCAATATGTAAGAGACAAGACCTATTCCTTTTTCAGTGAACTGGACTCAACACCACCTATTCACCGCACAAGAATATATCTGACTAGTAAGAATCTTCAAACCTATGTATTGATATCTCTCTGTAAGTGAGTCAAGGGGGTGTAAAGCGGCATAAACACAGCCGTGAAAAGCAGCTAAACCCCATTATAAAAATAAATTACTTTTCAAAACCCGTGAAACAAAGACAGTGAAAGAGAGAGAAATTCTTACAAAATTCGTTCAGGGGCTGTGATGCAACCTGGATTGACCATATCTAGACCCACAGCTGATTGAGACATAAGGGTGGACACTCTTGGGGCTGAGAGGTTCGGTGAGGTTGGGTGAGCCAACGCAGACCCTTTCAAGTAATACTGCATGGTACCCATCCCATGGGTCCCAAATCTCCAGGTTCAAGGGCATCTTCCTACGTCGAAAACAGGCATGAGAAACCCAGAAGATGGTACACCGTGTGATCGGGAAAGGTTTCTAAAACGCACCTCATTTCTCATCTCCTTTGCTCGGGTTCGCCATTCCAGCCGATTTACTAGCCATCTCCCTCCTTGGAGAATCAGCACCTTTAACCTCCTGTTCCGTACAGGTTGCAATTTGTCCTGAGGATGAACGGGAAGAGGGGGAACCAATGAGAGACTAGCTCTCGGTGTTGGGACAGGCACAGGTCACTCTATTTTCCCATCAGGAAGAAGAATTAAGCACAAGCTCAGCCTGCCCCCCAGAACCAGAAGAGGGCCTGAAGCAATCCTGCGCTTTTGCGGCCAGCTCCCAAAAAAGCGAGTTGAAAAATGGAGCTCAGGGGCACTGCAATTCACAAACCTGCAGAGTTTTAAATGATACCTCTCGTCCACAAATATATTAAGGGAAGGCAACGAAGAGGCTTTGAAAGCAAGGCAGAATTGCAGGAAACAGATTTCAGGAGGTAGATTCGAATCGCCTTGAAAGCACATGAAAAGCGGCAAAACGTGGACAATGATGCCCTTGGCCAAAAAGGGCGTATGCGTTTTTTCCTGAATATATTCAGGAAAAAACGCATACGCCCTTTTTGGCCAACCAAGCAACCTGGAAAGGCCAATCAGCGCTCCAAAGAAGTCTCGCTTCCCAGCGGGCAAAAGGGCCATGCGGAAAAAAGTGTCCAAACCAGAAATGCAGGACCGGCCATGGAGAAATGGGAGCCTTGCTACGCTGATGGGTGGGATGTAAATTGCCAACAGCCACTCTGGAGAAGTGTACGGTGTGTTCTGAAACATCTAAAAAACACAGCTTGGAGAGCATAGGGCACTTCCACTCATGGGCGTATAAATTGGGAAAACTAAAAATCAGCAAGACACAGGCACCCCAAAGTTTAGGGCTGCTCTGTGGACAAGAACCCCCACTTCATTACACCTTAAATATCCTAGGAAAGAGAAAAATGGATAAAGAAGTTGTGGTCCTCATGTACAATGGAATATCATTCAGCCATGAAATCAACGTCATAAGGCTATTAGCAGCACGATGAGTGGATTTAGGTACGACGATTCTAAGTGAAATAAGTCACACAGAAAAAGACACTTATCATAAGATATCACTTCTAGAGGGAATGTAAAAACCGCTACACTTGAACTGAATTGCAAAACAGAACAGAGTCCCACGTTTAGGAAACACACTATGGCTGCTGAACGGGAAAGGTGAGGTGGGGTGATGCATAAAACAAGGGTTTCAAATTAGCTCAGATACCGTTCCATAAACCCAATATGTAAGAGACAAGACCTATTCCTTTTTCAGTGAACTGGACTCAACACCCCCTATTCACCGCACAAGAATATATCTGACTAGTAAGAATCTTCAAACCTATGTATTGATATCTCTCTGTAAGTGAGTCAAGGGGGTGTAAAGCGGCATAAACACAGCCGTGAAAAGCAGCTAAACCCCATTATAAAAATAAATTACTTTTCAAAACCCGTGAAACAAAGACAGTGAAAGAGAGAGAAATTCTTACAAAATTCGTTCAGGGGGTGTGATGCAACCTGGATTGACCATATCTAGACCCACAGCTGATTGAGACATAAGGGTGGACACTCTTGGGCCTGAGAGGTTCGGTGAGGTTGGGTGAGCCAACGCAGACCCTTTCAAGTAATACTGCATGGTACCCATCCCATGGGTCCCAAATCTCCAGGTTCAAGGGCATCTTCCTACGTCGAAAACAGGCATGAGAAACCCAGAAGATGGTACACAGTGTGATCGGGAAAGGTTTCTAAAACGCACCTCATTTCTCATCTCCTTTGCTCGGGTTCGCCATTCCAGCCGATTTACTAGCCATCTCCCTCCTTGGAGAATCAGCACCTTTAACCTCCTGTTCCGTACAGGTTGCAATTTGTCCTGAGGATGAACGGGAAGAGGGGGAACCAATGAGAGACTAGCTCTAGGTGTTGGGACAGGCACAGGTCACTCTATTTTCCCATCAGGAAGAAGAATTAAGCACAAGCTCAGCCTGCCCCCCAGAACCAGAAGAGGGCCTGAAGCAATCCTGCGCTTTTGCGGCCAGCTCCCAAAAAAGCGAGTTGAAAAATGGAGCTCAGGGGCACTGCAATTCACAAACCTGCAGAGTTTTAAATGATACCTCTCGTCCACAAATATATTAAGGGAAGGCAACGAAGAGGCTTTGAAAGCAAGGCAGAATTGCAGGAAACAGATTTCAGGAGGTAGATTCGAATCGCCTTGAAAGCACATGAAAAGCGGCAAAACGTGGACAATGATGCCCTTGGCCAAAAAGGGCGTATGCGTTTTTTCCTGAATATATTCAGGAAAAAACGCATACGCCCTTTTTGGCCAACCAAGCAACCTGGAAAGGCCAATCAGCGCTCCAAAGAAGTCTCGCTTCCCAGCGGGCAAAAGGGCCATGCGGAAAAAAGTGTCCAAACCAGAAATGCAGGACCGGCCATGGAGAAATGGGAGCCTTGCTACGCTGATGGGTGGGATGTAAATTGCCAACAGCCACTCCGGAGAAGTGTACGGAGTGTTCTGAAACATCTAAAAAACACAGCTTGGAGAGCATAGGGCACTTCCACTCATGGGCGTATAAATAGGGAAAACTAAAAATCAGCAAGACACAGGCACCCCAAAGTTTAGGGCTGCTCTGTTGACAAGAACCCCCACTTCATTACACCTTAAATATCCTAGGAAAGCGAAAAATGGATAAAGAAGTTGTGGTCCTCATGTACAATGGAATATCCTCAGCCATGAAATCCACGTCATAAGGCTAGTAGCAGCACGATGAGTGGATTTAGGTACGTCGATTCTAAGTGAAATAAGTCACACAGAAAAAGACACTTATCATAAGATATCACTTAGAGAGGGAATGTAAAAACCGCTACACTTGAACTGAATTACAAAACAGAACAGAGTCACACATTTAGGAAACACACTATGGCTGCTGAACGGCAAAGGTGAGGTGGGGTGATGCATAAAACAAGGGTTTCAAATTAGCTCCGATACCGTTCCATAAACCCAATATGTAAGAGACAAGACCTATTCCTTTTTCAGTGAACTGGACTCAACACCCCCTATTCACCGCACAAGAATATATCTGACTAGTAAGAATCTTCAAACCTATGTATTGATATCTCTCTGTAAGTGAGTCAAGGGGGTGTAAAGCGGCATAAACACAGCCGTGAAAAGCAGCTAAACCCCATTATAAAAATAAATTACTTTTCAAAACCCGTGAAACAAAGACAGTGAAAGAGAGAGAAATTCTTACACAATTCGTTCAGGGGCTGTGATGCAACCTGGATTGACCATATCTAGACCCACAGCTGATTGAGACATAAGGGTGGACACTCTTGGGGCTGAGAGGTTCGGTGAGGTTGGGTGAGCCAACGCAGACCCTTTCAAGTAATACTGCATGGTTCCCATCCCATGGGTCCCAAATCTCCAGGTTCAAGGGCATCTTCCTACGTCGAAAACAGGCATGAGAAACCCAGAAGATGGTACACCGTGTGATCGGGAAAGGTTTCTAAAACGCACCTCATTTTTCATCTCCTTTGCTCGGGTTCGCCATTCCAGCCGATTTACTAGCCATCTCCCTCCTTGGAGAATCAGCACCTTTAACCTCCTGTTCCGTACAGGTTGCAATTTGTCCTGAGGATGAACGGGAAGAGGGGGAACCAATGAGAGACTAGCTCTAGGGGTTGGGACAGGCACAGGTCACTCTATTTTCCCATCAGGAAGAAGAATTAAGCACAAGCTCAGCCTGCCCCCCAGAACCAGAAGAGGGCCTGAAGCAATCCTGCGCTTTTGCGGCCAGCTCCCAAAAAAGCGAGTTGAAAAATGGAGCTCAGGGGCACTGCAATTCACAAACCTGCAGAGTTTTAAATGATACCTCTCGTCCACAAATATATTAAGGGAAGGCAACGAAGAGGCTTTGAAAGCAAGGCAGAATTGCAGGAAACAGATTTCAGGAGGTAGATTCGAATCGCCTTGAAAGCACATGAAAAGCGGCAAAACGTGGACAATGATGCCCTTGGCCAAAAAGGGCGTATGCGTTTTTTCCTGAATATATTCAGGAAAAAACGCATACGCCCTTTTTGGCCAACCAAGCAACCTGGAAAGGCCAATCAGCGCTCCAAAGAGGTCTCGCTTCCCAGCGGGCAAAAGGGCCATGCGGAAAAAAGTGTCCAAACCAGAAATGCAGGACCGGCCATGGAGAAATGGGAGCCTTGCTACGCTGATGGGTGGGATGTAAATTGCCAACAGCCACTCTGGAGAAGTGTACGGTGTGTTCTGAAACATCTAAAAAACACAGCTTGGAGAGCATAGGGCACTTCCACTCATGGGCGTATAAATTGGGAAAACTAAAAATCAGCAAGACACAGGCACCCCAAAGTTTAGGGCTGCTCTGTTGACAAGAACCCCCACTTCATTACACCTTAAATATCCTAGGAAAGAGAAAAATGGATAAAGAAGTTGGGGTCCTCATGTACAATGGAATATCACTCAGCCATGAAATCCACGTCATAAGGCTAGTAGCAGCACGATGAGTGGATTTAGGTACGACGATTCTAAGTGAAATAAGTCACACAGAAAAAGACACTTATCATAAGATATCACTTCTAGAGGGAATGTAAAAACCGCTACACTTGAACTGAATTGCAAAACAGAACAGAGTCCCACGTTTAGGAAACACACTATGGCTGCTGAACGGGAAAGGTGAGGTGGGGTGATGCATAAAACAAGGGTTTCAAATTAGCTCAGATACCGTTCCATAAACCCAATATGTAAGAGACAAGACCTATTCCTTTTTCAGTGAACTGGACTCAACACCCCCTATTCACCACACAAGAATATATCTGACTAGTAAGAATCTTCAAACCTATGTATTGATATCTCTCTGTAAGTGAGTCAAGGGGGTGTAAAGCGGCATAGACACAGCCGTGAAAAGCAGCTAAACCCCATTATAAAAATAAATTACTTTTCAAAACCCGTGAAACAAAGACAGTGAAAGAGAGAGAAATTCTTACAAAATTCGTTCAGGGGCTGTGATGCAACCTGGATTGACCATATCTAGACCCACAGCTGATTGAGACATAAGGGTGGACACTCTTGGGGCTGAGAGGTTCGGTGAGGTTGGGTGAGCCAACGCAGACCCTTTCAAGTAGTACTGCATGGTACCCATCCCATGGGTCCCAAATCTCCAGGTTCAAGGGCATCTTCCTACGTCGAAAACAGGCATGAGAAACCCAGAAGATGGTACACCGTGTGATCGGGAAAGGTTTCTAAAACGCACCTCATTTCTCATCTCCTTTGCTCGGGTTCGCCATTCCAGCCGATTTACTAGCCATCTCCCTCCTTGGAGAATCATCACCTTTAACCTCCTGTTCCGTACAGGTTGCAATTTGTCCTGAGGATGAAGGGGAAGAGGGGGAACCAATGAGAGACTAGCTCTAGGTGTTGGGACAGGCACAGGTCACTCTATTTTCCCATCAGGAAGAAGAATTAAGCACAAGCTCAGCCTGCCCCCCAGAACCAGAAGAGGGCCTGAAGCAATCCTGCGCTTTTGCGGCCAGCTCCCAAAAAAGCGAGTTGAAAAATGGAGCTCAGGGGCACTGCAATTCACAAACCTGCAGAGTTTTAAATGATACCTCTCGTCCACAAATATATTAAGGGAAGGCAACGAAGAGGCTTTGAAAGCAAGGCAGAATTGCAGGAAACAGATTTCAGGAGGTAGATTCGAATCGCCTTGAAAGCACATGAAAAGCGGCAAAACGTGGACAATGATGCCCTTGGCCAAAAAGGGCGTATGCGTTTTTTCCTGAATATATTCAGGAAAAAACGCATACGCCCTTTTTGGCCAACCAAGCAACCTGGAAAGGCCAATCAGCGCTCCAAAGAAGTCTCGCTTCCCAGCGGGCAAAAGGGCCATGCGGAAAAAAGTGTCCAAACCAGAAATGCAGGACCGGCCATGGAGAAATGGGAGCCTTGCTACGCTGATGGGTGGGATGTAAATTGCCAACAGCCACTCTGGAGAAGTGTACGGTGTGTTCTGAAACATCTAAAAAACACAGCTTGGAGAGCATAGGGCACTTCCACTCATGGGCGTATAAATTGGGAAAACTAAAAATCAGCAAGACACAGGCACCCCAAAGTTTAGGGCTGCTCTGTGGACAAGAACCCCCACTTCATTACACCTTAAATATCCTAGGAAAGAAAAAAATGGATAAAGAAGTGGTGGTCCTCATGTACAATGGAATATCACTCAGCCATGAAATCCATGTCATAAGGCTAGTAGCAGCACGATGAGTGGATTTAGGTACGACGATTCTAAGTGAAATAAGTCACACAGAAAAAGACACTTATCATAAGATATCACTTAGAGAGGGAATGTAAAAACCGCTACACTTGAACTGAATTACAAAACAGAACAGAGTCACACGTTTAGAAAACACACTATGGCTGCTGAACGGGAAAGGTGAGGTGGGGTGATGCATAAAACAAGGGTTTCAAATTAGCTCCGATACCGTTCCATAAACCCAATATGTAAGAGACAAGACCTATTCCTTTTTCAGTGAACTGGACTCAACACCCCCTATTCACCGCACAAGAATATATCTGACTAGTAAGAATCTTCAAACCTATGTATTGATATCTCTCTGTAAGTGAGTCAAGGGGGTGTAAAGCGGCATAAACACAGCCGTGAAAAGCAGCTAAACCCCATTATAAAAATAAATTACTTTTCAAAACCCGTGAAACAAAGACAGTGAAAGAGAGAGAAATTCTTACAAAATTCGTTCAGGGGCTGTGATGCAACCTGGATTGACCATATCTAGACCCACAGCTGATTGAGACATAAGGGTGGACACTCTTGGGGCTGAGAGGTTCGGTGAGGTTGGGTGAGCCAACGCAGACCCTTTCAAGTAATACTGCATGGTACCCATCCCATGGGTCCCAAATCTCCAGGTTCAAGGGCATCTTCCTACGTCGAAAACAGGCATGAGAAACCCAGAAGATGGTACACCGTGTGATCGGGAAAGGTTTCTAAAACGCACCTCATTTCTCATCTCCTTTGCTCGGGTTCGCCATTCCAGCCGATTTACTAGCCATCTCCCTCCTTGGAGAATCAGCACCTTTAACCTCCTGTTCCGTACAGGTTGCAATTTGTCCTGAGGATGAACGGGAAGAGGGGGAACCAATGAGAGACTAGCTCTCGGTGTTGGGACAGGCACAGGTCACTCTATTTTCCCATCAGGAAGAAGAATTAAGCACAAGCTCAGCCTGCCCCCCAGAACCAGAAGAGGGCCTGAAGCAATCCTGCGCTTTTGCGGCCAGCTCCCAAAAAAGCGAGTTGAAAAATGGAGCTCAGGGGCACTGCAATTCACAAACCTGCAGAGTTTTAAATGATACCTCTCGTCCACAAATATATTAAGGGAAGGCAACGAAGAGGCTTTGAAAGCAAGGCAGAATTGCAGGAAACAGATTTCAGGAGGTAGATTCGAATCGCCTTGAAAGCACATGAAAAGCGGCAAAACGTGGACAATGATGCCCTTGGCCAAAAAGGGCGTATGCGTTTTTTCCTGAATATATTCAGGAAAAAACGCATACGCCCTTTTTGGCCAACCAAGCAACCTGGAAAGGCCAATCAGCGCTCCAAAGAAGTCTCGCTTCCCAGCGGGCAAAAGGGCCATGCGGAAAAAAGTGTCCAAACCAGAAATGCAGGACCGGCCATGGAGAAATGGGAGCCTTGCTACGCTGATGGGTGGGATGTAAATTGCCAACAGCCACTCTGGAGAAGTGTACGGTGTGTTCTGAAACATCTAAAAAACACAGCTTGGAGAGCATAGGGCACTTCCACTCATGGGCGTATAAATTGGGAAAACTAAAAATCAGCAAGACACAGGCACCCCAAAGTTTAGGGCTGCTCTGTGGACAAGAACCCCCACTTCATTACACCTTAAATATCCTAGGAAAGAGAAAAATGGATAAAGAAGTTGTGGTCCTCATGTACAATGGAATATCATTCAGCCATGAAATCAACGTCATAAGGCTATTAGCAGCACGATGAGTGGATTTAGGTACGACGATTCTAAGTGAAATAAGTCACACAGAAAAAGACACTTATCATAAGATATCACTTCTAGAGGGAATGTAAAAACCGCTACACTTGAACTGAATTGCAAAACAGAACAGAGTCCCACGTTTAGGAAACACACTATGGCTGCTGAACGGGAAAGGTGAGGTGGGGTGATGCATAAAACAAGGGTTTCAAATTAGCTCAGATACCGTTCCATAAACCCAATATGTAAGAGACAAGACCTATTCCTTTTTCAGTGAACTGGACTCAACACCCCCTATTCACCGCACAAGAATATATCTGACTAGTAAGAATCTTCAAACCTATGTATTGATATCTCTCTGTAAGTGAGTCAAGGGGGTGTAAAGCGGCATAAACACAGCCGTGAAAAGCAGCTAAACCCCATTATAAAAATAAATTACTTTTCAAAACCCGTGAAACAAAGACAGTGAAAGAGAGAGAAATTCTTACAAAATTCGTTCAGGGGGTGTGATGCAACCTGGATTGACCATATCTAGACCCACAGCTGATTGAGACATAAGGGTGGACACTCTTGGGCCTGAGAGGTTCGGTGAGGTTGGGTGAGCCAACGCAGACCCTTTCAAGTAATACTGCATGGTACCCATCCCATGGGTCCCAAATCTCCAGGTTCAAGGGCATCTTCCTACGTCGAAAACAGGCATGAGAAACCCAGAAGATGGTACACAGTGTGATCGGGAAAGGTTTCTAAAACGCACCTCATTTCTCATCTCCTTTGCTCGGGTTCGCCATTCCAGCCGATTTACTAGCCATCTCCCTCCTTGGAGAATCAGCACCTTTAACCTCCTGTTCCGTACAGGTTGCAATTTGTCCTGAGGATGAACGGGAAGAGGGGGAACCAATGAGAGACTAGCTCTAGGTGTTGGGACAGGCACAGGTCACTCTATTTTCCCATCAGGAAGAAGAATTAAGCACAAGCTCAGCCTGCCCCCCAGAACCAGAAGAGGGCCTGAAGCAATCCTGCGCTTTTGCGGCCAGCTCCCAAAAAAGCGAGTTGAAAAATGGAGCTCAGGGGCACTGCAATTCACAAACCTGCAGAGTTTTAAATGATACCTCTCGTCCACAAATATATTAAGGGAAGGCAACGAAGAGGCTTTGAAAGCAAGGCAGAATTGCAGGAAACAGATTTCAGGAGGTAGATTCGAATCGCCTTGAAAGCACATGAAAAGCGGCAAAACGTGGACAATGATGCCCTTGGCCAAAAAGGGCGTATGCGTTTTTTCCTGAATATATTCAGGAAAAAACGCATACGCCCTTTTTGGCCAACCAAGCAACCTGGAAAGGCCAATCAGCGCTCCAAAGAAGTCTCGCTTCCCAGCGGGCAAAAGGGCCATGCGGAAAAAAGTGTCCAAACCAGAAATGCAGGACCGGCCATGGAGAAATGGGAGCCTTGCTACGCTGATGGGTGGGATGTAAATTGCCAACAGCCACTCCGGAGAAGTGTACGGAGTGTTCTGAAACATCTAAAAAACACAGCTTGGAGAGCATAGGGCACTTCCACTCATGGGCGTATAAATAGGGAAAACTAAAAATCAGCAAGACACAGGCACCCCAAAGTTTAGGGCTGCTCTGTTGACAAGAACCCCCACTTCATTACACCTTAAATATCCTAGGAAAGCGAAAAATGGATAAAGAAGTTGTGGTCCTCATGTACAATGGAATATCCTCAGCCATGAAATCCACGTCATAAGGCTAGTAGCAGCACGATGAGTGGATTTAGGTACGTCGATTCTAAGTGAAATAAGTCACACAGAAAAAGACACTTATCATAAGATATCACTTAGAGAGGGAATGTAAAAACCGCTACACTTGAACTGAATTACAAAACAGAACAGAGTCACACGTTTAGAAAACACACTATGGCTGCTGAACGGGAAAGGTGAGGTGGGGTGATGCATAAAACAAGGGTTTCAAATTAGCTCCGATACCGTTCCATAAACCCAATATGTAAGAGACAAGACCTATTCCTTTTTCAGTGAACTGGACTCAACACCCCCTATTCACCGCACAAGAATATATCTGACTAGTAAGAATCTTCAAACCTATGTATTGATATCTCTCTGTAAGTGAGTCAAGGGGGTGTAAAGCGGCATAAACACAGCCGTGAAAAGCAGCTAAACCCCATTATAAAAATAAATTACTTTTCAAAACCCGTGAAACAAAGACAGTGAAAGAGAGAGAAATTCTTACACAATTCGTTCAGGGGCTGTGATGCAACCTGGATTGACCATATCTAGACCCACAGCTGATTGAGACATAAGGGTGGACACTCTTGGGGCTGAGAGGTTCGGTGAGGTTGGGTGAGCCAACGCAGACCCTTTCAAGTAATACTGCATGGTTCCCATCCCATGGGTCCCAAATCTCCAGGTTCAAGGGCATCTTCCTACGTCGAAAACAGGCATGAGAAACCCAGAAGATGGTACACCGTGTGATCGGGAAAGGTTTCTAAAACGCACCTCATTTTTCATCTCCTTTGCTCGGGTTCGCCATTCCAGCCGATTTACTAGCCATCTCCCTCCTTGGAGAATCAGCACCTTTAACCTCCTGTTCCGTACAGGTTGCAATTTGTCCTGAGGATGAACGGGAAGAGGGGGAACCAATGAGAGACTAGCTCTAGGGGTTGGGACAGGCACAGGTCACTCTATTTTCCCATCAGGAAGAAGAATTAAGCACAAGCTCAGCCTGCCCCCCAGAACCAGAAGAGGGCCTGAAGCAATCCTGCGCTTTTGCGGCCAGCTCCCAAAAAAGCGAGTTGAAAAATGGAGCTCAGGGGCACTGCAATTCACAAACCTGCAGAGTTTTAAATGATACCTCTCGTCCACAAATATATTAAGGGAAGGCAACGAAGAGGCTTTGAAAGCAAGGCAGAATTGCAGGAAACAGATTTCAGGAGGTAGATTCGAATCGCCTTGAAAGCACATGAAAAGCGGCAAAACGTGGACAATGATGCCCTTGGCCAAAAAGGGCGTATGCGTTTTTTCCTGAATATATTCAGGAAAAAACGCATACGCCCTTTTTGGCCAACCAAGCAACCTGGAAAGGCCAATCAGCGCTCCAAAGAGGTCTCGCTTCCCAGCGGGCAAAAGGGCCATGCGGAAAAAAGTGTCCAAACCAGAAATGCAGGACCGGCCATGGAGAAATGGGAGCCTTGCTACGCTGATGGGTGGGATGTAAATTGCCAACAGCCACTCTGGAGAAGTGTACGGTGTGTTCTGAAACATCTAAAAAACACAGCTTGGAGAGCATAGGGCACTTCCACTCATGGGCGTATAAATTGGGAAAACTAAAAATCAGCAAGACACAGGCACCCCAAAGTTTAGGGCTGCTCTGTTGACAAGAACCCCCACTTCATTACACCTTAAATATCCTAGGAAAGAGAAAAATGGATAAAGAAGTTGGGGTCCTCATGTACAATGGAATATCACTCAGCCATGAAATCCACGTCATAAGGCTAGTAGCAGCACGATGAGTGGATTTAGGTACGACGATTCTAAGTGAAATAAGTCACACAGAAAAAGACACTTATCATAAGATATCACTTCTAGAGGGAATGTAAAAACCGCTACACTTGAACTGAATTGCAAAACAGAACAGAGTCCCACGTTTAGGAAACACACTATGGCTGCTGAACGGGAAAGGTGAGGTGGGGTGATGCATAAAACAAGGGTTTCAAATTAGCTCAGATACCGTTCCATAAACCCAATATGTAAGAGACAAGACCTATTCCTTTTTCAGTGAACTGGACTCAACACCCCCTATTCACCGCACAAGAATATATCTGACTAGTAAGAATCTTCAAACCTATGTATTGATATCTCTCTGTAAGTGAGTCAAGGGGGTGTAAAGCGGCATAAACACAGCCGTGAAAAGCAGCTAAACCCCATTATAAAAATAAATTACTTTTCAAAACCCGTGAAACAAAGACAGTGAAAGAGAGAGAAATTCTTACAAAATTCGTTCAGGGGCTGTGATGCAACCTGGATTGACCATATCTAGACCCACAGCTGATTGAGACATAAGGGTGGACACTCTTGGGGCTGAGAGGTTCGGTGAGGTTGGGTGAGCCAACGCAGACCCTTTCAAGTAGTACTGCATGGTACCCATCCCATGGGTCCCAAATCTCCAGGTTCAAGGGCATCTTCCTACGTCGAAAACAGGCATGAGAAACCCAGAAGATGGTACACCGTGTGATCGGGAAAGGTTTCTAAAACGCACCTCATTTCTCATCTCCTTTGCTCGGGTTCGCCATTCCAGCCGATTTACTAGCCATCTCCCTCCTTGGAGAATCATCACCTTTAACCTCCTGTTCCGTACAGGTTGCAATTTGTCCTGAGGATGAAGGGGAAGAGGGGGAACCAATGAGAGACTAGCTCTAGGTGTTGGGACAGGCACAGGTCACTCTATTTTCCCATCAGGAAGAAGAATTAAGCACAAGCTCAGCCTGCCCCCCAGAACCAGAAGAGGGCCTGAAGCAATCCTGCGCTTTGGCGGCCAGCTCCCAAAAAAGCGAGTTGAAAAATGGAGCTCAGGGGCACTGCAATTCACAAACCTGCAGAGTTTTAAATGATACCTCTCGTCCACAAATATATTAAGGGAAGGCAACGAAGAGGCTTTGAAAGCAAGGCAGAATTGCAGGAAACAGATTTCAGGAGGTAGATTCGAATCGCCTTGAAAGCACATGAAAAGCGGCAAAACGTGGACAATGATGCCCTTGGCCAAAAAGGGCGTATGCGTTTTTTCCTGAATATATTCAGGAAAAAACGCATACGCCCTTTTTGGCCAACCAAGCAACCTGGAAAGGCCAATCAGCGCTCCAAAGAAGTCTCGCTTCCCAGCGGGCAAAAGGGCCATGCGGAAAAAAGTGTCCAAACCAGAAATGCAGGACCGGCCATGGAGAAATGGGAGCCTTGCTACGCTGATGGGTGGGATGTAAATTGCCAACAGCCACTCTGGAGAAGTGTACGGTGTGTTCTGAAACATCTAAAAAACACAGCTTGGAGAGCATAGGGCACTTCCACTCATGGCCGTATAAACTGGGAAAACTAAAAATCAGCAAGACACAGGCACCCCAAAGTTTAGGGCTGCTCTGTGGACAAGAACCCCCACTTCATTACACCTTAAATATCCTAGGAAAGAGAAAAATGGATAAAGAAGTTGGGGTCCTCATGTACGATGGAATATCACTCAGCCATGAAATCAACGTCATAAGGCTAGTAGCAGCACGATGAGTGGATTTAGGTACGACGATTGTAAGTGAAATAAGTCACACAGAAAAAGACACTTATCATAAGATATCACTTCTAGAGGGAATGTAAAAACCGCTACACTTGAACTGAATTGCAAAACAGAACAGAGTCCCACGTTTAGGAAACACACTATGGCTGCTGAACGGGAAAGGTGAGGTGGGGTGATGCATAAAACAAGGGTTTCAAATTAGATCAGATACCGTTCCTTAAACCCAATATGTAAGAGACAAGACCTATTCCTTTTTCAGTGAACTGGACTCAACACCCCCTATTCACCGCACAAGAATATATCTGACTAGTAAGAATCTTCAAACCTATGTATTGATATCTCTCTGTAAGTGAGTCAAGGGGGTGTAAAGCGGCATAAACACAGCCGTGAAAAGCAGCTAAACCCCATTATAAAAATAAATTACTTTTCAAAACCCGTGAAACAAAGACAGTGAAAGAGAGAGAAATTCTTACAAAATTCGTTCAGGGGCTGTGATGCAACCTGGATTGACCATATCTAGACCCACAGCTGATTGAGACATAAGGGTGGACACTCTTGGGGCTGAGAGGTTCGGTGAGGTTGGGTGAGCCAACGCAGACCCTTTCAAGTAATACTGCATGGTACCCATCCCATGGGTCCCAAATCTCCAGGTTCAAGGGCATCTTCCTACGTCGAAAACAGGCATGAGAAACCCAGAAGATGGTACACGGTGTGATCGGGAAAGGTTTCTAAAACGCACCTCATTTCTCATCTCCTTTGCTCGGGTTCGCCATTCCAGGCGATTTACTAGCCATCTCCCTCCTTGGAGAATCAGCACCTTTAACCTCCTGTTCCGTACAGGTTGCAATTTGTCCTGAGGATGAACGGGAAGAGGGGGAATCAATGAGAGACTAGCTCTAGGTGTTGGGACAGGCACAGGTCACTCTATTTTCCCATCAGGAAGAAGAATTAAGCACAAGCTCAGCCTGCCCCCCAGAACCAGAAGAGGGCCTGAAGCAATCCTGCGCTTTTGCGGCCAGCTCCCAAAAAAGCGAGTTGAAAAATGGAGCTCAGGGGCACTGCAATTCACAAACCTGCAGAGTTTTAAATGATACCTCTCGTCCACAAATATATTAAGGGAAGGCAACGAAGAGGCTTTGAAAGCAAGGCAGAATTGCAGGAAACAGATTTCAGGAGGTAGATTCGAATCGCCTTGAAAGCACATGAAAAGCGGCAAAACGTGGACAATGATGCCCTTGGCCAAAAAGGGCGTATGCGTTTTTTCCTGAATATATTCAGGAAAAAACGCATACGCCCTTTTTGGCCAACCAAGCAACCTGGAAAGGCCAATCAGCGCTCCAAAGAAGTCTCGCTTCCCAGCGGGCAAAAGGGCCATGCGGAAAAAAGTGTCCAAACCAGAAATGCAGGACCGGCCATGGAGAAATGGGAGCCTTGCTACGCTGATGGGTGGGATGTAAATTGCCAACAGCCACTCTGGAGAAGTGTACGGTGTGTTCTGAAACATCTAAAAAACACAGCTTGGAGAGCATAGGGCACTTCCACTCATGGGCGTATAAATTGGGAAAACTAAAAATCAGCAAGACACAGGCACCCCAAAGTTTAGGGCTGCTCTGTTGACAAGAACCCCCACTTCATTACACCTTAAGTATCCTAGGAAAGCGAAAAATGGATAAAGAATTTGTGGTCCTCATGTACAATTGAATATCACTCAGCCATGAAATCCACGTCATAAGGCTAGTAGCAGCACGATGAGTGGATTTAGGTACGACGATTCTAAGTGAAATAAGTCACACAGAAAAAGACACTTATCATAAGATATCACTTCTAGAGGGAATGTAAAAACCGCTACACTTGAACTGAATTACAAAACAGAACAGAGTCACACGTTTACGAAACACACTATGGCTGCTGAACGGGAAAGGTGAGGTGGGGTGATGCATAAAACAAGGGTTTCAAATTAGCTCAGATACCGTTCCATAAACCCAATATGTAAGAGACAAGACCTATTCCTTTTTCAGTGAACTGGACTCAACACCCCCTATTCACCGCACAAGAATATATCTGACTAGTAAGAATATTCAAACCTATGTATTGATATCTCTCTGTGAGTGAGTCAAGGGGGTGTAAAGCGGCATAAACACAGCCGTGAAAAGCAGCTAAACCCCATTATAAAAATAAATTACTTTTCAAAACCCGTGAAACAAAGACAGTGAAAGAGAGAGAAATTCTTACAAAATTCGTTCAGGGGCTGTGATGCAACCTGGATTGACCATATCTAGACCCACAGCTGATTGAGACATAAGGGTGGACACTCTTGGGGCTGAGAGGTTCGGTAAGGTTGGGTGAGCCAACGCAGACCCTTTAAAGTAGTACTGCATGGTACCCATCCCATGGGTCCCAAATCTCCAGGTTCAAGGGCATCTTCCTACGTCGAAAACAGGCATGAGAAACCCAGAAGATGGTACACCGTGTGATCGGGAAAGGTTTCTAAAACGCACCTCATTTCTCATCTCCTTTGCTCGGGTTCGCCATTCCAGCCGATTTACTAGCCATCTCCCTCCTTGGAGAATCAGCACCTTTAACCTCCTGTTCCGTACAGGTTGCAATTTGTCCTGAGGATGAACGGGAAGAGGGGGAACCAATGAGAGACTAGCGCTAGGTGTTGGGACAGGCACAGGTCACTCTATTTTCCCATCAGGAAGAAGAATTAAGCACAAGCTTAGCCTGCCCCCCAGAACCAGAAGAGGGCCTGAAGCAATCCTGCGCTTTTGCGGCCAGCTCCCAAAAAAGCGAGTTGAAAAATGGAGCTCAGGGGCACTGCAATTCACAAACCTGCAGAGTTTTAAATGATACCTCTCGTCCACAAATATATTAAGGGAAGGCAACGAAGAGGCTTTGAAAGCAAGGCAGAATTGCAGGAAACAGATTTCAGGAGGTAGATTCGAATCGCCTTGAAAGCACATGAAAAGCGGCAAAACGTGGACAATGATGCCCTTGGCCAAAAAGGGTGTATGCGTTTTTCCTGAATATATTCAGGAAAAAACGCATACGCCCTTTTTGGCCAACCAAGCAACCTGGAAAGGCCAATCAGCGCTCCAAAGAAGTCTCACTTCCCAGCGGGCCAAAGGGCCATGCGGAAAAAAGTGTCCAAACCAGAAATGCAGGACCGGCCATGGAGAAATGGGAGCCTTGCTACGCTGATGGGTGGGATGTAAATTGCCAACAGCCACTCTGGAGAAGTGTACGGTGTGTTCTGAAACATCTAAAAAACACAGCTTGGAGAGCATAGGGCACTTCCACTCATGGGCGTATAAATTGGGAAAACTAAAAATCAGCAAGACACAGGCACCCCAAAGTTTAGGGCTGCTCTGTTGACAAGAACCCCCACTTCATTACACCTTAAATATCCGAGGAAAGCGAAAAATGGATAAAGAAGTTGTGGTCCTCATGTACAATGGAATATCACTCAGCCATGAAATCCACGTCATAAGGCTAGTAGCAGCACGATGAGTGGATTTAGGTACGACGATTCTAAGTGAAATAAGTCACACAGAAAAAGACACTTATCATAAGATATCACTTAGAGAGGGAATGTAAAAACCGCTACACTTGAACTGAATTGCAAAACAGAACAGAGTCACACGTTTAGGAAACACACTATGGCTGCTGAACGGGAAAGGTGAGGTGGGGTGTTGCATAAAACAAGGGTTTCAAATTAGCTCAGATACCGTTCCATAAACCCAATATGTAAGAGACAAGACCTATTCCTTTTTCAGTGAACTGGGCTCAACACCCCCTATTCACCGCACAAGAATATATCTGACTAGTAAGAATCTTCAAACCTATGTATTGATATCTCTCTGTAAGTGAGTCAAGGGGGTGTAAAGCGGCATAAACACAGCCGTGAAAAGCAGCTAAACCCCATTATAAAAATAAATTACTTTTCAAAACCCGTGAAACAAAGGCAGTGAAAGAGAGAGAAATTCTTACAAAATTCGTTTAGGGGCTGTGATGCAACCTGGATTGACCATATCTAGACCCACAGCTGATTGAGACATAAGGGTGGACACTCTTGGGGCTGAGAGGTTCGGTGAGGTTGGGTGAGCCAACGCAGACCCTTTCAAGTAATACTGCATGGTACCCATCCCATGGGTCCCAAATCTCCAGGTTCAAGGGCATCTTCCTACGTCGAAAACAGGCATGAGAAACCCAGAAGATGGTACACCGTGTGATCGGGAAAGGTTTCTAAAACGCACCTCATTTCTCATCTCCTTTGCTCGGGTTCGCCATTCCAGCCGATTTACTAGCCATCTCCCTCCTTGGAGAATCAGCACCTTTAACCTCCTGTTCCGTACAGGTTGCAATTTGTCCTGAGGATGAACGGGAAGAGGGGGAACCAATGAGAGACTAGCTCTAGGTGTTGGGACAGGCAAAGGTCACTCTATTTTCCCATCAGGAAGAAGAATTAAGCACAAGCTCAGCCTGCCCCCCAGAACGAGAAGAGGGCCTGAAGCAATCCTTCGCTTTTGCGGCCAGCTCCCAAAAAAGCGAGTTGAAAAATGGAGCTCAGGGGCACTGCAATTCACAAACCTGCAGTGTTTTAAATGATACCTCTCGTCCACAAATATATTAAGGGAAGGCAACGAAGAGGCTTTGAAAGCAAGGCAGAATTGCAGGAAACAGATTTCAGGAGGTAGATTCGAATCGCCTTGAAAGCGCATGAAAAGCGGCAAAACGTGGACAATGATGCCCTTGGCCAAAAAGGGCGTATGCGTTTTTTCCTGAATATATTCAGGAAAAAACGCATACGCCCTTTTTGGCCAACCAAGCAACCTGGAAAGGCCAATCAGCGCTCCAAAGAAGTCTCGCTTCCCAGCGGGCAAAAGGGCCATGCGGAAAAAAGTGTCCAAACCAGAAATGCAGGACCGGCCATGGAGAAATGGGAGCCTTGCTACGCTGATGGGTGGGATGTAAATTGCCAACAGCCACTCTGGAGAAGTGTACGGTGTGTTCTGAAACATCTAAAAAACACAGCTTGGAGAGCATAGGGCACTTCCACTCATGGGCGTATAAATTGGGAAAACTAAAAATCAGCAAGACACAGGCACCCCAAAGTTTAGGGCTGCTCTGTTGACAAGAACCCCCACTTCATTACACCTTAAATATCCTAGGAAAGCGAAAAATGGATAAAGAAGTTGTGGTCCTCATGTACAATGGAATATCACTCAGCCATGAAATCCACGTCATAAGGCTAGTAGCAGCACGATGAGTGGATTTAGGTACGACGATTCTAAGTGAAATAAGTCACACAGAAAAAGACACTTATCATAAGATATCACTTAGAGAGGGAATGTAAAAACCGCTACACTTGAACTGAATTACAAAACAGAACAGAGTAACACGTTTAGAAAACACACTATGGCTGCTGAACGGGAAAGGTGAGGTGGGGTGATGCATAAAACAAGGGTTTCAAATTAGCTCCGATACCGTTCCATAAACCCAATATGTAAGAGACAAGACCTATTCCTTTTTCAGTGAACTGGACTCAACACCCCCTATTCACCGCACAAGAATATATCTGACTAGTAAGAATCTTCAAACCTATGTATTGATATCTCTCTGTAAGTGAGTCAAGGGGGTGTAAAGCGGCATAAACACAGCCGTGAAAAGCAGCTAAACCCCATTATAAAAATAAATTACTTTTCAAAACCCGTGAAACAAAGGCAGTGAAAGAGAGAGAAATTCTTACAAAATTCGTTCAGGGGCTGTGATGCAACCTGGATTGACCATATCTAGACCCACAGCTGATTGAGACATAAGGGTGGACACTCTTGGGGCTGAGAGGTTCGGTGAGGTTGGGTGAGCCAACGCAGACCCTTTCAAGTAATACTGCATGGTACCCATCCCATGGGTCCCAAATCTCCAGGTTCAAGGGCATCTTCCTGCGTCGAAAACAGGCATGAGAAACCCAGAAGATGGTACACCGTGTGATCGGGAAAGGTTTCTAAAACGCACCTCATTTCTCATCTCCTTTGCTCGGGTTCGCCATTCCAGCCGATTTACTAGCCATCTCCCTCCTTGGAGAATCAGCACCTTTAACCTCCTGTTCCGTACAGGTTGCAATTTGTCCTGAGGATGAACGGGAAGAGGGGGAACCAATGAGAGACTAGCTCTAGGTGTTGGGACAGGCACAGGTCACTCTATTTTCCCATCAGGAAGAAGAATTAAGCACAAGCTCAGCCTGCCCCCCAGAACCAGAAGAGGGCCTGAAGCAATCCTGCGCTTTTGCGGCCAGCTCCCAAAAAAGCGAGTTGAAAAATGGAGCTCAGGGACACTGCAATTCACAAACCTGCAGAGTTTTAAATGATACCTCTCGTCCACAAATATATTAAGGGAAGGCAACGAAGAGGCTTTGAAAGCAAGGCAGAATTGCAGGAAACAGATTTCAGGAGGTAGATTCGAATCGCCTTGAAAGCACATGAAAAGCGGCAAAACGTGGACAATGATGCCCTTGGCCAAAAAGGGCGTATGCGTTTTTTCCTGAATATATTCAGGAAAAAACGCATACGCCCTTTTTGGCCAACCAAGCAACCTGGAAAGGCCAATCAGCGCTCCAAAGAAGTCTCGCTTCCCAGCGGGCAAAAGGGCCATGCGGAAAAAAGTGTCCAAACCAGAAATGCAGGACCGGCCATGGAGAAATGGGAGCCTTGCTACGCTGATGGGTGGGATGTAAATTGCCAACAGCCACTCTGGAGAAGTGTACGGTGTGTTCTGAAACATCTAAAAAACACAGCTTGGAGAGCATAGGGCACTTCCACTCATGGGCGTATAAATTGGGAAAACTAAAAATCAGCAAGACACAGGCACCCCAAAGTTTAGGGCTGCTCTGTTGACAAGAACCCCCACTTCATTACACCTTAAATATCCTAGGAAAGCGAAAAATGGATAAAGAAGTTGTGGTCCTCATGTACAATGGAATATCACTCAGCCATGAAATCCACGTCATAAGGCTAGTAGCAGCACGATGAGTGGATTTAGGTACGACGATTCTAAGTGAAATAAGTCACACAGAAAAAGACACTTATCATAAGATATCACTTAGAGAGGGAATGTAAAAACCGCTACACTTGAACTGAATTACAAAACAGAACAGAGTCACACGTTTAGAAAACACACTATGGCTGCTGAACGGGAAAGGTGAGGTGGGGTGATGCATAAAACAAGGGTTTCAAATTAGCTCCGATACCGTTCCATAAACCCAATATGTAAGAGACAAGACCTATTCCTTTTTCAGTGAACTGGACTCAACACCCCCTATTCACCGCACAAGAATATATCTGACTAGTAAGAATCTTCAAACCTATGTATTGATATCTCTCTGTAAGTGAGTCAAGGGGGTGTAAAGCGGCATAAACACAGCCGTGAAAAGCAGCTAAACCCCATTATAAAAATAAATTACTTTTCAAAACCCGTGAAACAAAGGCAGTGAAAGAGAGAGAAATTCTTACAAAATTCGTTCAGGGGCTGTGATGCAACCTGGATTGACCATATCTAGACCCACAGCTGATTGAGACATAAGGGTGGACACTCTTGGGGCTGAGAGGTTCGGTGAGGTTGGGTGAGCCAACACAGACCCTTTCAAGTAATACTGCATGGTACCCATCCCATGGGTCCCAAATCTCCAGGTTCAAGGGCATCTTCCTACGTCGAAAACAGGCATGAGAAACCCAGAAGATGGTACACCGTGTGATCGGGAAAGGTTTCTAAAACGCACCTCATTTCTCATCTCCTTTGCTCGGGTTCGCCATTCCAGCCGATTTACTAGCCATCTCCCTCCTTGGAGAATCAGCACCTTTAACCTCCTGTTCCGTACAGGTTGCAATTTGTCCTGAGGATGAAGGGGAAGAGGGGGAACCAATGAGAGACTAGCTCTAGGTGTTGGGACAGGCACAGGTCACTCTATTTTCCCATCAGGAAGAAGAATTAAGCACAAGCTCAGCCTGCCCCCCAGAACCAGAAGAGGGCCTGAAGCAATCCTGCGCTTTGGCGGCCAGCTCCCAAAAAAGCGAGTTGAAAAATGGAGCTCAGGGGCACTGCAATTCACAAACCTGCAGAGTTTTAAATGATACCTCTCGTCCACAAATATATTAAGGGAAGGCAACGAAGAGGCTTTGAAAGCAAGGCAGAATTGCAGGAAACAGATTTCAGGAGGTAGATTCGAATCGCCTTGAAAGCACATGAAAAGCGGCAAAACGTGGACAATGATGCCCTTGGCCAAAAAGGGCGTATGCGTTTTTTCCTGAATATATTCAGGAAAAAACGCATACGCCCTTTTTGGCCAACCAAGCAACCTGGAAAGGCCAATCAGCGCTCCAAAGAAGTCTCGCTTCCCAGCGGGCAAAAGGGCCATGCGGAAAAAAGTGTCCAAACCAGAAATGCAGGACCGGCCATGGAGAAATGGGAGCCTTGCTACGCTGATGGGTGGGATGTAAATTGCCAACAGCCACTCTGGAGAAGTGTACGGTGTGTTCTGAAACATCTAAAAAACACAGCTTGGAGAGCATAGGGCACTTCCACTCATGGGCGTATAAATTGGGAAAACTAAAAATCAGCAAGACACAGGCACCCCAAAGTTTAGGGCTGCTCTGTTGACAAGAACCCCCACTTCATTACACCTTAAATATCCTAAGAAAGAGAAAAATGGATAAAGAAGTTGTCGTCCTCATGTACAAAGGAATATCACTCAGCCATGAAATCCACGTCATAAGGCTAGTAGCAGCACGATGAGTGGATTTAGGTACGACGATTCTAAGTGAAATAAGTCACACAGAAAAAGACACTTATCATAAGATATCACTTAGAGAGGGAATGTAAAAACCGCTACACTTGAACTGAATTGCAAAACAGAACAGAGTCACACGTTTAGGAAACACACTATGGCTGCTGAACGGGAAAGGTGAGGTGGGGTGTTGCATAAAACAAGGGTTTCAAATTAGCTCAGATACCGTTCCATAAACCCAATATGTAAGAGACAAGACCTATTCCTTTTTCAGTGAACTGGGCTCAACACCCCCTATTCACCGCACAAGAATATATCTGACTAGTAAGAATCTTCAAACCTATGTATTGATATCTCTCTGTAAGTGAGTCAAGGGGGTGTAAAGCGGCATAAACACAGCCGTGAAAAGCAGCTAAACCCCATTATAAAAATAAATTACTTTTCAAAACCCGTGAAACAAAGGCAGTGAAAGAGAGAGAAATTCTTACAAAATTCGTTTAGGGGCTGTGATGCAACCTGGATTGACCATATCTAGACCCACAGCTGATTGAGACATAAGGGTGGACACTCTTGGGGCTGAGAGGTTCGGTGAGGTTGGGTGAGCCAACGCAGACCCTTTCAAGTAATACTGCATGGTACCCATCCCATGGGTCCCAAATCTCCAGGTTCAAGGGCATCTTCCTACGTCGAAAACAGGCATGAGAAACCCAGAAGATGGTACACCGTGTGATCGGGAAAGGTTTCTAAAACGCACCTCATTTCTCATCTCCTTTGCTCGGGTTCGCCATTCCAGCCGATTTACTAGCCATCTCCCTCCTTGGAGAATCAGCACCTTTAACCTCCTGTTCCGTACAGGTTGCAATTTGTCCTGAGGATGAACGGGAAGAGGGGGAACCAATGAGAGACTAGCTCTAGGTGTTGGGACAGGCAAAGGTCACTCTATTTTCCCATCAGGAAGAAGAATTAAGCACAAGCTCAGCCTGCCCCCCAGAACGAGAAGAGGGCCTGAAGCAATCCTTCGCTTTTGCGGCCAGCTCCCAAAAAAGCGAGTTGAAAAATGGAGCTCAGGGGCACTGCAATTCACAAACCTGCAGTGTTTTAAATGATACCTCTCGTCCACAAATATATTAAGGGAAGGCAACGAAGAGGCTTTGAAAGCAAGGCAGAATTGCAGGAAACAGATTTCAGGAGGTAGATTCGAATCGCCTTGAAAGCGCATGAAAAGCGGCAAAACGTGGACAATGATGCCCTTGGCCAAAAAGGGCGTATGCGTTTTTTCCTGAATATATTCAGGAAAAAACGCATACGCCCTTTTTGGCCAACCAAGCAACCTGGAAAGGCCAATCAGCGCTCCAAAGAAGTCTCGCTTCCCAGCGGGCAAAAGGGCCATGCGGAAAAAAGTGTCCAAACCAGAAATGCAGGACCGGCCATGGAGAAATGGGAGCCTTGCTACGCTGATGGGTGGGATGTAAATTGCCAACAGCCACTCTGGAGAAGTGTACGGTGTGTTCTGAAACATCTAAAAAACACAGCTTGGAGAGCATAGGGCACTTCCACTCATGGGCGTATAAATTGGGAAAACTAAAAATCAGCAAGACACAGGCACCCCAAAGTTTAGGGCTGCTCTGTTGACAAGAACCCCCACTTCATTACACCTTAAATATCCTAGGAAAGCGAAAAATGGATAAAGAAGTTGTGGTCCTCATGTACAATGGAATATCACTCAGCCATGAAATCCACGTCATAAGGCTAGTAGCAGCACGATGAGTGGATTTAGGTACGACGATTCTAAGTGAAATAAGTCACACAGAAAAAGACACTTATCATAAGATATCACTTAGAGAGGGAATGTAAAAACCGCTACACTTGAACTGAATTGCAAAACAGAACAGAGTAACACGTTTAGAAAACACACTATGGCTGCTGAACGGGAAAGGTGAGGTGGGGTGATGCATAAAACAAGGGTTTCAAATTAGCTCCGATACCGTTCCATAAACCCAATATGTAAGAGACAAGACCTATTCCTTTTTCAGTGAACTGGACTCAACACCCCCTATTCACCGCACAAGAATATATCTGACTAGTAAGAATCTTCAAACCTATGTATTGATATCTCTCTGTAAGTGAGTCAAGGGGGTGTAAAGCGGCATAAACACAGCCGTGAAAAGCAGCTAAACCCCATTATAAAAATAAATTACTTTTCAAAACCCGTGAAACAAAGGCAGTGAAAGAGAGAGAAATTCTTACAAAATTCGTTCAGGGGCTGTGATGCAACCTGGATTGACCATATCTAGACCCACAGCTGATTGAGACATAAGGGTGGACACTCTTGGGGCTGAGAGGTTCGGTGAGGTTGGGTGAGCCAACGCAGACCCTTTCAAGTAATACTGCATGGTACCCATCCCATGGGTCCCAAATCTCCAGGTTCAAGGGCATCTTCCTGCGTCGAAAACAGGCATGAGAAACCCAGAAGATGGTACACCGTGTGATCGGGAAAGGTTTCTAAAACGCACCTCATTTCTCATCTCCTTTGCTCGGGTTCGCCATTCCAGCCGATTTACTAGCCATCTCCCTCCTTGGAGAATCAGCACCTTTAACCTCCTGTTCCGTACAGGTTGCAATTTGTCCTGAGGATGAACGGGAAGAGGGGGAACCAATGAGAGACTAGCTCTAGGTGTTGGGACAGGCACAGGTCACTCTATTTTCCCATCAGGAAGAAGAATTAAGCACAAGCTCAGCCTGCCCCCCAGAACCAGAAGAGGGCCTGAAGCAATCCTGCGCTTTTGCGGCCAGCTCCCAAAAAAGCGAGTTGAAAAATGGAGCTCAGGGACACTGCAATTCACAAACCTGCAGAGTTTTAAATGATACCTCTCGTCCACAAATATATTAAGGGAAGGCAACGAAGAGGCTTTGAAAGCAAGGCAGAATTGCAGGAAACAGATTTCAGGAGGTAGATTCGAATCGCCTTGAAAGCACATGAAAAGCGGCAAAACGTGGACAATGATGCCCTTGGCCAAAAAGGGCGTATGCGTTTTTTCCTGAATATATTCAGGAAAAAACGCATACGCCCTTTTTGGCCAACCAAGCAACCTGGAAAGGCCAATCAGCGCTCCAAAGAAGTCTCGCTTCCCAGCGGGCAAAAGGGCCATGCGGAAAAAAGTGTCCAAACCAGAAATGCAGGACCGGCCATGGAGAAATGGGAGCCTTGCTACGCTGATGGGTGGGATGTAAATTGCCAACAGCCACTCTGGAGAAGTGTACGGTGTGTTCTGAAACTTCTAAAAAACACAGCTTGGAGAGCATAGGGCACTTCCACTCATGGGCGTATAAATTGGGAAAACTAAAAATCAGCAAGACACAGGCACCCCAAAGTTTAGGGCTGCTCTGTTGACAAGAACCCCCACTTCATTACACCTTAAATATCCTAGGAAAGCGAAAAATGGATAAAGAAGTTGTGGTCCTCATGTACAATGGAATATCACTCAGCCATGAAATCCACGTCATAAGGCTAGTAGCAGCACGATGAGTGGATTTAGGTACGACGATTCTAAGTGAAATAAGTCACACAGAAAAAGACACTTATCATAAGATATCACTTAGAGAGGGAATGTAAAAACCGCTACACTTGAACTGAATTACAAAACAGAACAGAGTCACACGTTTAGAAAACACACTATGGCTGCTGAACGGGAAAGGTGAGGTGGGGTGATGCATAAAACAAGGGTTTCAAATTAGCTCCGATACCGTTCCATAAACCCAATATGTAAGAGACAAGACCTATTCCTTTTTCAGTGAACTGGACTCAACACCCCCTATTCACCGCACAAGAATATATCTGACTAGTAAGAATCTTCAAACCTATGTATTGATATCTCTCTGTAAGTGAGTCAAGGGGGTGTAAAGCGGCATAAACACAGCCGTGAAAAGCAGCTAAACCCCATTATAAAAATAAATTACTTTTCAAAACCCGTGAAACAAAGGCAGTGAAAGAGAGAGAAATTCTTACAAAATTCGTTCAGGGGCTGTGATGCAACCTGGATTGACCATATCTAGACCCACAGCTGATTGAGACATAAGGGTGGACACTCTTGGGGCTGAGAGGTTCGGTGAGGTTGGGTGAGCCAACGCAGACCCTTTCAAGTAATACTGCATGGTACCCATCCCATGGGTCCCAAATCTCCAGGTTCAAGGGCATCTTCCTACGTCGAAAACAGGCATGAGAAACCCAGAAGATGGTACACCGTGTGATCGGGAAAGGTTTCTAAAACGCACCTCATTTCTCATCTCCTTTGCTCGGGTTCGCCATTCCAGCCGATTTACTAGCCATCTCCCTCCTTGGAGAATCAGCACCTTTAACCTCCTGTTCCGTACAGGTTGCAATTTGTCCTGAGGATGAAGGGGAAGAGGGGGAACCAATGAGAGACTAGCTCTAGGTGTTGGGACAGGCACAGGTCACTCTATTTTCCCATCAGGAAGAAGAATTAAGCACAAGCTCAGCCTGCCCCCCAGAACCAGAAGAGGGCCTGAAGCAATCCTGCGCTTTGGCGGCCAGCTCCCAAAAAAGCGAGTTGAAAAATGGAGCTCAGGGGCACTGCAATTCACAAACCTGCAGAGTTTTAAATGATACCTCTCGTCCACAAATATATTAAGGGAAGGCAACGAAGAGGCTTTGAAAGCAAGGCAGAATTGCAGGAAACAGATTTCAGGAGGTAGATTCGAATCGCCTTGAAAGCACATGAAAAGCGGCAAAACGTGGACAATGATGCCCTTGGCCAAAAAGGGCGTATGCGTTTTTTCCTGAATATATTCAGGAAAAAACGCATACGCCCTTTTTGGCCAACCAAGCAACCTGGAAAGGCCAATCAGCGCTCCAAAGAAGTCTCGCTTCCCAGCGGGCAAAAGGGCCATGCGGAAAAAAGTGTCCAAACCAGAAATGCAGGACCGGCCATGGAGAAATGGGAGCCTTGCTACGCTGATGGGTGGGATGTAAATTGCCAACAGCCACTCTGGAGAAGTGTACGGTGTGTTCTGAAACATCTAAAAAACACAGCTTGGAGAGCATAGGGCACTTCCACTCATGGGCGTATAAATTGGGAAAACTAAAAATCAGCAAGACACAGGCACCCCAAAGTTTAGGGCTGCTCTGTTGACAAGAACCCCCACTTCATTACACCTTAAATATCCTAAGAAAGAGAAAAATGGATAAAGAAGTTGTCGTCCTCATGTACAAAGGAATATCACTCAGCCATGAAATCCACGTCATAAGGCTAGTAGCAGCACGATGAGTGGATTTAGGTACGACGATTCTAAGTGAAATAAGTCACACAGAAAAAGACACTTATCATAAGATATCACTTAGAGAGGGAATGTAAAAACCGCTACACTTGAACTGAATTACAAAACAGAACAGAGTCACACGTTTAGAAAACACACTATGGCTGCTGAACGGGAAAGGTGAGGTGGGGTGATGCATAAAACAAGGGTTTCAAATTAGCTCCGATACCGTTCCATAAACCCAATATGTAAGAGACAAGACCTATTCCTTTTTCAGTGAACTGGACTCAACACCCCCTATTCACCGCACAAGAATATATCTGACTAGTAAGAATCTTCAAACCTATGTATTGATATCTCTCTGTAAGTGAGTCAAGGGGGTGTAAAGCGGCATAAACACAGCCGTGAAAAGCAGCTAAACCCCATTATAAAAATAAATTACTTTTCAAAACCCGTGAAACAAAGGCAGTGAAAGAGAGAGAAATTCTTACAAAATTCGTTCAGGGGCTGTGATGCAACCTGGATTGACCATATCTAGACCCACAGCTGATTGAGACATAAGGGTGGACACTCTTGGGGCTGAGAGGTTCGGTGAGGTTGGGTGAGCCAACGCAGACCCTTTCAAGTAATACTGCATGGTACCCATCCCATGGGTCCCAAATCTCCAGGTTCAAGGGCATCTTCCTACGTCGAAAACAGGCATGAGAAACCCAGAAGATGGTACACCGTGTGATCGGGAAAGGTTTCTAAAACGCACCTCATTTCTCATCTCCTTTGCTCGGGTTCGCCATTCCAGCCGATTTACTAGCCATCTCCCTCCTTGGAGAATCAGCACCTTTAACCTCCTGTTCCGTACAGGTTGCAATTTGTCCTGAGGATGAAGGGGAAGAGGGGGAACCAATGAGAGAGTAGCTCTAGGTGTTGGGACAGGCACAGGTCACTCTATTTTCCCATCAGGAAGAAGAATTAAGCACAAGCTCAGCCTGCCCCCCAGAACCAGAAGAGGGCCTGAAGCAATCCTGCGCTTTGGCGGCCAGCTCACAAAAAAGCGAGTTGAAAAATGGAGCTCAGGGGCACTGCAATTCACAAACCTGCAGAGTTTTAAATGATACCTCTCGTCCACAAATATATTAAGGGAAGGCAACGAAGAGGCTTTGAAAGCAAGGCAGAATTGCAGGAAACAGATTTCAGGAGGTAGATTCGAATCGCCTTGAAAGCACATGAAAAGCGGCAAAACGTGGACAATGATGCCCTTGGCCAAAAAGGGCGTATGCGTTTTTCCTGAATATATTCAGGAAAAAACGCATACGCCCTTTTTGGCCAACCAAGCAACCTGGAAAGGCCAATCAGCGCTCCAAAGAAGTCTCACTTCCCAGCGGGCCAAAGGGCCATGCGGAAAAAAGTGTCCAAACCAGAAATGCAGGACCGGCCATGGAGAAATGGGAGCCTTGCTACGCTGATGGGTGGGATGTAAATTGCCAACAGCCACTCTGGAGAAGTGTACGGTGTGTTCTGAAACATCTAAAAAACACAGCTTGGAGAGCATAGGGCACTTCCACTCATGGGCGTATAAATTGGGAAAACTAAAAATCAGCAAGACACAGGCACCCCAAAGTTTAGGGCTGCTCTGTTGACAAGAACCCCCACTTCATTACACCTTAAATATCCTAGGAAAGCGAAAAATGGATAAAGAAGTTGTGGTCCTCATGTACAATAGAATATCACTCAGCCATGAAATCCACGTCATAAGGCTAGTAGCAGCACGATGAGTGGATTTAGGTACGACGATTCTAAGTGAAATAAGTCACACAGAAAAAGACACTTATCATAAGAAATCACTTAGAGAGGGAATGTAAAAACCGCTACACTTGAACTGAATTGCAAAAGAGAACAGAGTCACACGTTTAGGAAACACACTATGGCTGCTGAACGGGAAAGGTGAGGTGGGGTGATGCATAAAACAAGGGTTTCAAATTAGCTCCGATACCGTTCCATAAACCCAATATGTAAGAGACAAGACTTATTCCTTTTTCAGTGAACTGGACTCAACACCCCCTATTCACCGCACAAGAATATATCTGACTAGTAAGAATCTTCAAACCTATGTATTGATATCTCTCTGTAAGTGAGTCAAGGGGGTGTAAAGCGGCATAAACACAGCCGTGAAAAGCAGCTAAACCCCATTATAAAAATAAATTACTTTTCAAAACCCGTGAAACAAAGACAGTGAAAGAGAGAGAAATTCTTACAAAATTCGTTCAGGGGCTGTGATGCAACCTGGATTGACCATATCTAGACCCACAGCTGATTGAGACATAAGGGTGGACACTCTTGGGGCTGAGAGGTTCGGTGAGGTTGGGTGAGCCAACGCAGACCCTTTCAAGTAATACTGCATGGTACCCATCCCATGGGTCCCAAATCTCCAGGTTCAAGGGCATCTTCCTACGTCGAAAACAGGCATGAGAAACCCAGAAGATGGTACACCGTGTGATCGGGAAAGGTTTCTAAAACGCACCTCATTTCTCATCTCCTTTGCTCGGGTTCGCCATTCCAGCCGATTTACTAGCCATCTCCCTCCTTGGAGAATCAGCACCTTTAACCTCCTGTTCCGTACAGGTTGCAATTTGTCCTGAGGATGAACGGGAAGAGGGGGAACCAATGAGAGACTAGCTCTAGGTGTTGGGACAGGCACAGGTCACTCTATTTTCCCATCAGGAAGAAGAATTAAGCACAAGCTCAGCCTGCCCCCCAGAACCAGAAGAGGGCCTGAAGCAATCCTGCGCTTTTGCGGCCAGCTCCCAAAAAAGCGAGTTGAAAAATGGAGCTCAGGGACACTGCAATTCACAAACCTGCAGAGTTTTAAATGATACCTCTCGTCCACAAATATATTAAGGGAAGGCAACGAAGAGGCTTTGAAAGCAAGGCAGAATTGCAGGAAACAGATTTCAGGAGGTAGATTCGAATCGCCTTGAAAGCACATGAAAAGCGGCAAAACGTGGACAATGATGCCCTTGGCCAAAAAGGGCGTATGCGTTTTTTCCTGAATATATTCAGGAAAAAACGCATACGCCCTTTTTGGCCAACCAAGCAACCTGGAAAGGCCAATCAGCGCTCCAAAGAAGTCTCGCTTCCCAGCGGGCAAAAGGGCCATGCGGAAAAAAGTGTCCAAACCAGAAATGCAGGACCGGCCATGGAGAAATGGGAGCCTTGCTACGCTGATGGGTGGGATGTAAATTGCCAACAGCCACTCTGGAGAAGTGTACGGTGTGTTCTGAAACATCTAAAAAACACAGCTTGGAGAGCATAGGGCACTTCCACTCATGGGCGTATAAATTGGGAAAACTAAAAATCAGCAAGACACAGGCACCCCAAAGTTTAGGGCTGCTCTGTTGACAAGAACCCCCACTTCATTACACCTTAAATATCCTAAGAAAGAGAAAAATGGATAAAGAAGTTGTGGTCCTCATGTACAATGGAATATCACTCAGCCATGAAATCCACGTCATAAGGCTAGTAGCAGCACGATGAGTGGATTTAGGTACGACGATTCTAAGTGAAATAAGTCACACAGAAAAAGACACTTATCATAAGATATCACTTAGAGAGGGAATGTAAAAACCGCTACACTTGAACTGAATTACAAAACAGAACAGAGTCACACGTTTAGAAAACACACTATGGCTGCTGAACGGGAAAGGTGAGGTGGGGTGATGCATAAAACAAGGGTTTCAAATTAGCTCCGATACCGTTCCATAAACCCAATATGTAAGAGAGAAGACCTATTCCTTTTTCAGTGAACTGGGCTCAACACCCCCTATTCACCGCACAAGAATATATCTGACTAGTAAGAATCTTCAAACCTATGTATTGATATCTCTCTGTAAGTGAGTCAAGGGGGTGTAAAGCGGCATAAACACAGCCGTGAAAAGCAGCTAAACCCCATTATAAAAATAAATTACTTTTCAAAACCCGTGAAACAAAGGCAGTGAAAGAGAGAGAAATTCTTACAAAATTCGTTCAGGGGCTGTGATGCAACCTGGATTGACCATATCTAGACCCACAGCTGATTGAGACATAAGGGTGGACACTCTTGGGGCTGAGAGGTTCGGTGAGGTTGGGTGAGCCAACGCAGACCCTTTCAAGTAATACTGCATGGTACCCATCCCATGGGTCCCAAATCTCCAGGTTCAAGGGCATCTTCCTACGTCGAAAACAGGCATGAGAAACCCAGAAGATGGTACACCGTGTGATCGGGAAAGGTTTCTAAAACGCACCTCATTTCTCATCTCCTTTGCTCGGGTTCGCCATTCCAGCCGATTTACTAGCCATCTCCCTCCTTGGAGAATCAGCACCTTTAACCTCCTGTTCCGTACAGGTTGCAATTTGTCCTGAGGATGAACGGGAAGAGGGGGAACCAATGAGAGACTAGCTCTAGGTGTTGGGACAGGCACAGGTCACTCTATTTTCCCATCAGGAAGAAGAATTAAGCACAAGCTCAGCCTGCCCCCCAGAACGAGAAGAGGACCTGAAGCAATCCTTCGCTTTTGCGGACAGCTCCCAAAAAAGCGAGTTGAAAAATGGAGCTCAGGGGCACTGCAATTCACAAACCTGCAGTGTTTTAAATGATACCTCTCGTCCACAAATATATTAAGGGAAGGCAACGAAGAGGCTTTGAAAGCAAGGCAGAATTGCAGGAAACAGATTTCAGGAGGTAGATTCGAATCGCCTTGAAAGCGCATGCAAAGCGGCAAAACGTGGACAATGATGCCCTTGGCCAAAAAGGGCGTATGCGTTTTTTCCTGAATATATTCAGGGAAAAACGCATACGCCCTTTTTGGCCAACCAAGCAACCTGGAAAGGCCAATCAGCGCTCCAAAGAAGTCTCGCTTCCCAGCGGGCAAAAGGGCCATGCGGAAAAAAGTGTCCAAACCAGAAATGCAGGACCGGCCATGGAGAAATGGGAGCCTTGCTACGCTGATGGGTGGGATGTAAATTGCCAACAGCCACTCTGGAGAAGTGTACGGTGTGTTCTGAAACATCTAAAAAACACAGCTTGGAGAGCATAGGGCACTTCCACTCATGGGCGTATAAATTGGGAAAACTAAAAATCAGCAAGACACAGGCACCCCAAAGTTTAGGGCTGCTCTGTTGACAAGAACCCCCACTTCATTACACCTTAAATATCCTAGGAAAGCGAAAAATGGATAAAGAAGTTGTGGTCCTCATGTACAATGGAATATCACTCAGCCATGAAATCCACGTCATAAGGCTAGTAGCAGCACGATGAGTGGATTTAGGTACGACGATTCTAAGTGAAATAAGTCACACAGAAAAAGACACTTATCATAAGATATCACTTAGAGAGGGAATGTAAAAACCGCTACACTTGAACTGAATTAAAAAACAGAACAGAGTCACACGTTTAGAAAACACACTATGGCTGCTGAACGGGAAAGGTGAGGTGGGGTGATGCATAAAACAAGGGTTTCAAATTAGCTCCGATACCGTTCCATAAACCCAATATGTAAGAGACAAGACCTATTCCTTTTTCAGTGAACTGGACTCAACACCCCCTATTCACCGCACAAGAATATATCTGACTAGTAAGAATCTTCAAACCTATGTATTGATATCTCTCTGTAAGTGAGTCAAGGGTTTGTAAAGCGGCATAAACACAGCCGTGAAAAGCAGCTAAACCCCATTATAAAAATAAATTACTTTTCAAAACCCGTGAAACAAAGGCAGTGAAAGAGAGAGAAATTCTTACAAAATTCGTTCAGGGGCTGTGATGCAACCTGGATTGACCATATCTAGACCCACAGCTGATTGAGACATAAGGGTGGACACTCTTGGGGCTGAGAGGTTCGGTGAGGTTGGGTGAGCCAACGCAGACCCTTTCAAGTAATACTGCATGGTACCCATCCCATGGGTCCCAAATCTCCAGGTTCAAGGGCATCTTCCTACGTCGAAAACAGGCATGAGAAACCCAGAAGATGGTACACCGTGTGATCGGGAAAGGTTTCTAAAACGCACCTCATTTCTCATCTCCTTTGCTCGGGTTCGCCATTCCAGCCGATTTACTAGCCATCTCCCTCCTTGGAGAATCAGCACCTTTAACCTCCTGTTCCGTACAGGTTGCAATTTGTCCTGAGGATGAACGGGAAGAGGGGGAACCAATGAGAGACTAGCTCTAGGTGTTGGGACAGGCACAGGTCACTCTATTTTCCCATCAGGAAGAAGAATTAAGCACAAGCTCAGCCTGCCCCCCAGAACCAGAAGAGGGCCTGAAGCAATCATGCGCTTTTGCGGACAGCTCCCAAGAAAGCGAGTTGAAAAATGGAGCTCAGGGGCACTGCAATTCACAAACCTGCAGAGTTTTAAATGATACCTCTCGTCCACAAATATATTAAGGGAAGGCAACGAAGAGGCTTTGAAAGCAAGGCAGAATTGCAGGAAACAGATTTCAGGAGGTAGATTCGAATCGCCTTGAAAGCACATGAAAAGCGGCAAAACGTGGACAATGATGCCCTTGGCCAAAAAGGGCGTATGCGTTTTTTCCTGAATATATTCAGGAAAAAACGCATACGCCCTTTTTGGCCAACCAAGCAACCTGGAAAGGCCAATCAGCGCTCCAAAGAAGTCTCGCTTCCCAGCGGGCAAAGGGCCATGCGGAAAAAAGTGTCCAAACCAGAAATGCAGGACCGGCCATGGAGAAATGGGAGCCTTGCTACGCTGATGGGTGGGATGTAAATTGCCAACAGCCACTCTGGAGAAGTGTACGGTGTGTTCTGAAACATCTAAAAAACACAGCTTGGAGAGCATAGGGCACTTCCACTCATGGGCGTATAAATTGGGAAAACTAAAAATCAGCAAGACACAGGCACCCCAAAGTTTAGGGCTGCTCTGTTGACAAGAACCCCCACTTCATTACACCTTAAATATCCTAGGAAAGCGAAAAATGGATAAAGAAGTTGTGGTCCTCATGTACAATGGAATATCACTCAGCCATGAAATCCACGTCATAAGGCTAGTAGCAGCACGATGAGTGGATTTAGGTACGACGATTCTAAGTGAAATAAGTCACACAGAAAAAGACACTTATCATAAGAAATCACTTAGAGAGGGAATGTAAAAACCGCTACACTTGAACTGAATTGCAAAAGAGAACAGGGTCACACGTTTAGGAAACACACTATGGCTGCTGAACGGGAAAGGTGAGGTGGGGTGATGCATAAAACAAGGGTTTCAAATTAGCTCCGATACCGTTCCATAAACCCAATATGTAAGAGACAAGACCTATTCCTTTTTCAGTGAACTGGGCTCAACACCCCCTATTCACCGCACAAGAATATATCTGACTAGTAAGAATCTTCAAACCTATGTATTGATATCTCTCTGTAAGTGAGTCAAGGGGGTGTAAAGCGGCATAAACACAGCCGTGAAAAGCAGCTAAACCCCATTATAAAAATAAATTACTTTTCAAAACCCGTGAAACAAAGGCAGTGAAAGAGAGAGAAATTCTTACAAAATTCGTTTAGGGGCTGTGATGCAACCTGGATTGACCATATCTAGACCCACAGCTGATTGAGACATAAGGGTGGACACTCTTGGGGCTGAGAGGTTCGGTGAGGTTGGGTGAGCCAACGCAGACCCTTTCAAGTAATACTGCATGGTACCCATCCCATGGGTCCCAAATCTCCAGGTTCAAGGGCATCTTCCTACGTCGAAAACAGGCATGAGAAACCCAGAAGATGGTACACTGTGTGATCCGGAAAGGTTTCTAAAACGCACCTCATTTCTCATCTCCTTTGCTCGGGTTCGCCATTCCAGCCGATTTACTAGCCATCTCCCTCCTTGGAGAATCAGCACCTTTAACCTCCTGTTCCGTACAGGTTGCAATTTGTCCTGAGGATGAACGGGAAGAGGGGGAACCAATGAGAGACTAGCTCTAGGTGTTGGGACAGGCACAGGTCACTCTATTTTCCCATCAGGAAGAAGAATTAAGCACAAGCTCAGCCTGCCCCCCAGAACGAGAAGAGGGCCTGAAGCAATCCTTCGCTTTTGCGGACAGCTCCCAAAAAAGCGAGTTGAAAAATGGAGCTCAGGGGCACTGCAATTCACAAACCTGCAGTGTTTTAAATGATACCTCTCGTCCACAAATATATTAAGGGAAGGCAACGAAGAGGCTTTGAAAGCAAGGCAGAATTGCAGGAAACAGATTTCAGGAGGTAGATTCGAATCGCCTTGAAAGCGCATGAAAAGCGGCAAAACGTGGACAATGATGCCCTTGGCCAAAAAGGGCGTATGCGTTTTTTCCTGAATATATTCAGGAAAAAACGCATACGCCCTTTTTGGCCAACCAAGCAACCTGGAAAGGCCAATCAGCGCTCCAAAGAAGTCTCGCTTCCCAGCGGGCAAAAGGGCCATGTGGAAAAAAGTGTCCAAACCAGAAATGCAGGACCGGCCATGGAGAAATGGGAGCCTTGCTACGCTGATGGGTGGGATGTAAATTGCCAACAGCCACTCTGGAGAAGTGTACGGTGTGTTCTGAAACATCTAAAAAACACAGCTTGGAGAGCATAGGGCACTTCCACTCATGGGCGTATAAATTGGGAAAACTAAAAATCAGCAAGACACAGGCACCCCAAAGTTTAGGGCTGCTCTGTTGACAAGAACCCCCACTTCATTACACCTTAAATATCCTAGGAAAGCGAAAAATGGATAAAGAAGTTGTGGTCCTCATGTACAATGGAATATCACTCAGCCATGAAATCCACGTCATAAGGCTAGTAGCAGCACGATGAGTGGATTTAGGTACGACGATTCTAAGTGAAATAAGTCACACAGAAAAAGACACTTATCATAAGATATCACTTAGAGAGGGAATGTAAAAACCGCTACACTTGAACTGAATTACAAAACAGAACAGAGTCACACGTTTAGAAAACACACTATGGCTGCTGAACGGGAAAGGTGAGGTGGGGTGATGCATAAAACAAGGGTTTCAAATTAGCTCCGATACCGTTCCATAAACCCAATATGTAAGAGACAAGACCTATTCCTTGCTCAGTGAACTGGACTCAACACCCCCTATTCACCGCACAAGAATATATCTGACTAGTAAGAATCTTCAAACCTATGTATTGATATCTCTCTGTAAGTGAGTCAAGGGGGTGTAAAGCGGCATAAACACAGCCGTGAAAAGCAGCTAAACCCCATTATAAAAATAAATTACTTTTCAAAACCCGTGAAACAAAGGCAGTGAAAGAGAGAGAAATTCTTACAAAATTCGTTCAGGGGATGTGATGCAACCTGGATTGACCATATCTAGACCCACAGCTGATTGAGACATAAGGGTGGACACTCTTGGGGCTGAGAGGTTCGGTGAGGTTGGGTGAGCCAACGCAGACCCTTTCAAGTAATACTGCATGGTACCCATCCCATGGGTCCCAAATCTCCAGGTTCAAGGGCATCTTCCTACGTCGAAAACAGGCATGAGAAACCCAGAAGATGGTACACCGTGTGATCGGGAAAGGTTTCTAAAACGCACCTCATTTCTCATCTCCTTTGCTCGGGTTCGCCATTCCAGCCGATTTACTAGCCATCTCCCTCCTTGGAGAATCAGCACCTTTAACCTCCTGTTCCGTACAGGTTGCAATTTGTCCTGAGGATGAACGGGAAGAGGGGGAACCAATGAGAGACTAGCTCTAGGTGTTGGGACAGGCACAGGTCACTCTATTTTCCCATCAGGAAGAAGAATTAAGCACAAGCTCAGCCTGCCCCCCAGAACCAGAAGAGGGCCTGAAGCAATCCTGCGCTTTTGCGGCCAGCTCCCAAAAAAGCGAGTTGAAAAATGGAGCTCAGGGACACTGCAATTCACAAACCTGCAGAGTTTTAAATGATACCTCTCGTCCACAAATATATTAAGGGAAGGCAACGAAGAGGCTTTGAAAGCAAGGCAGAATTGCAGGAAACAGATTTCAGGAGGTAGATTCGAATCGCCTTGAAAGCACATGAAAAGCGGCAAAACGTGGACAATGATGCCCTTGGCCAAAAAGGGCGTATGCGTTTTTTCCTGAATATATTCAGGAAAAAACGCATACGCCCTTTTTGGCCAACCAAGCAACCTGGAAAGGCCAATCAGCGCTCCAAAGAAGTCTCGCTTCCCAGCGGGCAAAAGGGCCATGCGGAAAAAAGTGTCCAAACCAGAAATGCAGGACCGGCCATGGAGAAATGGGAGCCTTGCTACGCTGATGGGTGGGATGTAAATTGCCAACAGCCACTCTGGAGAAGTGTACGGTGTGTTCTGAAACATCTAAAAAACACAGCTTGGAGAGCATAGGGCACTTCCACTCATGGGCGTATAAATTGGGAAAACTAAAAATCAGCAAGACACAGGCACCCCAAAGTTTAGGGCTGCTCTGTTGACAAGAACCCCCACTTCATTACACCTTAAATATCCTAAGAAAGAGAAAAATGGATAAAGAAGTTGTGGTCCTCATGTACAATGGAATATCACTCAGCCATGAAATCCACGTCATAAGGCTAGTAGCAGCACGATGAGTGGATTTAGGTACGACGATTCTAAGTGAAATAAGTCACACAGAAAAAGACACTTATCATAAGATATCACTTAGAGAGGGAATGTAAAAACCGCTACACTTGAACTGAATTGCAAAACAGAACAGAGTCCCACGTTTAGGAAACACACTATGGCTGCTGAACGGGAAAGGTGAGGTGGGGTGATGCATAAAACAAGGGTTTCAAATTAGCTCCGATACCGTTCCATAAACCCAATATGTAAGAGACAAGACCTATTCCTTTTTCAGTGAACTGGACTCAACACCCCCTATTCACCGCACAAGAATATATCTGACTAGTAAGAATCTTCAAACCTATGTATTGATATCTCTCTGTAAGTGAGTCAAGGGGGTGTAAAGCGGCATAAACACAGCCGTGAAAATTAGCTAAACCCCATTATAAAAATAAATTACTTTTCAAAACCCGTGAAACAAAGACAGTGAAAGAGAGAGAAATTCTTACAAAATTCGTTCAGGGGCTGTGATGCAACCTGGATTGACCATATCTAGACCCACAGCTGATTGAGACATAAGGGTGGACACTCTTGGGGCTGAGAGGTTCGGTGAGGTTGGGTGAGCCAACGCAGACCCTTTCAAGTAATACTGCATGGTACCCATCCCATGGGTCCCAAATCTCCAGGTTCAAGGGCATCTTCCTACGTCGAAAACAGGCATGAGAAACCCAGAAGATGGTACACCGTGTGATCGGGAAAGGTTTCTAAAACGCACCTCATTTCTCATCTCCTTTGCTCGGGTTCGCCATTCCAGCCGATTTACTAGCCATCTCCCTCCTTGGAGAATCAGCACCTTTAACCTCCTGTTCCGTACAGGTTGCGATTTGTCCTGAGGATGAACGGGAAGAGGGGGAACCAATGAGAGACTAGCTCTAGGTGTTGGGACAGGCACAGGTCACTCTATTTTCCCATCAGGAAGAAGAATTAAGCACAAGCTCAGCCTGCCCCCCAGAACCAGAAGAGGGCCTGAAGCAATCCTGCGCTTTTGCGGCCAGCTCCCAAAAAAGCGAGTTGAAAAATGGAGCTCAGGGGCACTGCAATTCACAGACCTGCAGAGTTTTAAATGATACCTCTCGTCCACAAATATATTAAGGGAAGGCAACGAAGAGGCTTTGAAAGCAAGGCAGAATTGCAGGAAACAGATTTCAGGAGGTAGATTCGAATCGCCTTGAAAGCACATGAAAAGCGGCAAAACGTGGACAATGATGCCCTTGGCCAAAAAGGGCGTATGCGTTTTTTCCTGAATATATTCAGGAAAAAACGCATACGCCCTTTTTGGCCAACCAAGCAACCTGGAAAGGCCAATCAGCGCTCCAAAGAAGTCTCGCTTCCCAGCGGGCAAAAGGGCCATGCGGAAAAAAGTGTCCAAACCAGAAATGCAGGACCGGCCATGGAGAAATGGGAGCCTTGCTACGCTGATGGGTGGGATGTAAATTGCCAACAGCCACTCTGGAGAAGTGTACGGTGTGTTCTGAAACATCTAAAAAACAAAGCTTGGAGAGCATAGGGCACTTCCACTCATGGGCGTATAAATTGGGAAAACGAAAAATCAGCAAGACACAGGCACCCCAAAGTTTAGGGCTGCTCTGTGGACAAGAACCCCCACTTCATTACACCTTAAATATCCTAGGAAAGAGAAAAATGGATAAAGAAGTTGTGGTCCTCATGTACAATGGAATATCACTCAGCCATGAAATCAACGTCATAAGGCTAGTAGCAGCACGATGAGTGGATTTAGGTACGACGATTCTAAGTGAAATAAGTCACACAGAAAAAGACACTTATCATAATATATCACTTCTAGAGGGAATGTAAAAACCGCTACACTTGAACTGAATTGCAAAACAGAACAGAGTCCCACGTTTAGGAAACACACTATGGCTGCTGAACGGGAAAGGTGAGGTGGAGTGATGCATAAAACAAGGGTTTCAAATTAGCTCCGATACCGTTCCATAAACCCAATATGTAAGAGACAAGACCTATTCCTTTTTCAGTGAACTGGACTCAACACCCCCTATTCACCGCACAAGAATATATCTGACTAGTAAGAATCTTCAAACCTATGTATTGATATCTCTCTGTAAGTGAGTCAAGGGGGTGTAAAGCGGCATAAACACAGCCGTGAAAAGCAGCTAAACCCCATTATAAAACTAAATTACTTTTCAAAACCCGTGAAACAAAGACAGTGAAAGAGAGAGAAATTCTTACAAAATTCGTTCAGGGGCTGTGATGCAACCTGGATTGACCATATCTAGACCCACAGCTGATTGAGACATAAGGGTGGACACTCTTGGGGCTGAGAGGTTCGGTGAGGTTGGGTGAGCCAACGCAGACCCTTTCAAGTAATACTGCATGGTACCCATCCCATGGGTCCCAAATCTGCAGGTTCAAGGGCATCTTCCTACGTCGAAAACAGGCATGAGAAACCCAGAAGATGGTACACCGTGTGATCGGGAAAGGTTTCTAAAACGCACCTCATTTCTCATCTCCTTTGCTCGGGTTCGCCATTCCAGCCGATTTACTAGCAATCTCCCTCCTTGGAGAATCAGCACCTTTAACCTCCTGTTCCGTACAGGTTGCAATTTGTCCTGAGGATGAACGGGAAGAGGGGGAACCAATGAGAGACTAGCTCTAGGTGTTGGGACAGGCACAGGTCACTCTATTTTCCCATCAGGAAGAAGAATCAAGCACAAGCTCAGCCTGCCCCCCAGAACCAGAAGAGGGCCTGAAGCAATCCTGCGCTTTTGCGGCCAGCTCCCAAAAAAGCGAGTTGAAAAATGGAGCTCAGGGGCACTGCAATTCACAAACCTGCAGAGTTTTAAATGATACCTCTCGTCCACAAATATATTAAGGGAAGGCAACGAAGAGGCTTTGAAAGCAAGGCAGAATTGCAGGAAACAGATTTCAGGAGGTAGATTCGAATCGCCTTGAAAGCACATGAAAAGCGGCAAAACGTGGACAATGATGCCCTTGGCCAAAAAGGGCGTATGCGTTTTTTCCTGAATATATTCAGGAAAAAACGCATACGCCCTTTTTGGCCAACCAAGCAACCTGGAAAGGCCAATCAGCGCTCCAAAGAAGTCTCGCTTCCCAGCGGGCAAAAGGGCCATGGGGAAAAAAGTGTCCAAACCAGAAATGCAGGACCGGCCATGGAGAAATGGGAGCCTTGCTACGCTGATGGGTGGGATGTAAATTGCCAACAGGCACTCCGGAGAAGTGTACGGTGTGTTCTGAAACATCTAAAAACACAGCTTGGAGAGCATAGGGCACTTCCACTCATGGCCGTATGAATTGGGAAAACTAAAAATCAGCAAGACACAGGCACCCCAAAGTTTAGGGCTGCTCTGTGGACAAGAACCCCCACTTCATTACACCTTAAATATCCTAGGAAAGAGAAAAATGGATAAAGAAGTTGTGGTCCTCATGTACAATGGAATATCACTCAGCCATGAAATCAACGTCATAAGGCTAGTAGCAGCACGATGAGTGGATTTAGGTACGACGATTCTAAGTGAAATAAGTCACACAGAAAAAGACACTTATCATAAGATATCACTTCTAGAGGGAATGTAAAAACCGCTACACTTGAACTGAATTGCAAAACAGAACAGAGTCCCACGTTTAGGAAACACACTATGGCTGCTGAACGGGAAAGGTGAGGTGGGGTGATGCATAAAACAAGGGTTTCAAATTAGCTCTGATACCGTTCCATAAACCCAATATGTAAGAGACAAGACCTATTCCTTTTTCAGTGAACTGGACTCAACACCACCTATTCACCGCACAAGAATATATCTGACTAGTAAGAATCTTCAAACCTATGTACTGATATCTCTCTGTAAGTGAGTCAAGGGGGTGTAAAGCGGCATAAACACAGCCGTGAAAAGCAGCTAAACCCCATTATAAAACTAAATTACTTTTCAAAACCCGTGAAACAAAGACAGTGAAAGAGAGAGAAATTCTTACAAAATTCGTTCAGGGGCTGTGATGCAACCTGGATTGACCATGTCTAGACCCACAGCTGATTGAGACATAAGGGTGGACACTCTTGGGGCTGAGAGGTTCGGTGAGGTTGGGTGAGCCAACGCAGACCCTTTCAAGTAATACTGCATGGTACCCATCCCATGGGTCCCAAATCTCCAGGTTCAAGGGCATCTTCCTACGTCGAAAACAGGCATGAGAAACCCAGAAGATGGTACACCGTGTGATCGGGAAAGGTTTCTAAAACGCACTTCATTTCTCATCTCCTTTGCTCGGGTTCGCCATTCCAGCCGATTTACAACAATCTCCCTCCATGGAGAATCAGCACCTTTAACCTCCTGTTCCGTACAGGTTGCAATTTGTCCTGAGGATGAACGGGAAGAGGGGGAACCAATGAGAGACTAGCTCTAGGTGTTGGGACAGGCACAGGTCACTCTATTTTCCCATCAGGAAGAAGAATTAAGCACAAGCTCAGCCTGCCCCCCAGAACCAGAAGAGGGCCTGAAGCAATCCTGCGCTTTTGCGGCCAGCTCCCAAAAAAGCGAGTTGAAAAATGGAGCTCAGGGGCACTGCAATTCACAGACCTGCAGAGTTTTAAATGATACCTCTCGTCCACAAATATATTAAGGGAAGGCAACGAAGAGGCTTTGAAAGCAAGGCAGAATTGCAGGAAACAGATTTCAGGAGGTAGATTCGAATCGCCTTGAAAGCACATGAAAAGCGGCAAAACGTGGACAATGATGCCCTTGGCCAAAAAGGGTGTATGCGTTTTTTCCTGAATATATTCAGGAAAAAACGCATACGCCCTTTTTGGCCAACCAAGCAACCTGGAAAGGCCAATCAGCGCTCCAAAGAAGTCTCGCTTCCCAGCGGGCAAAAGGGCCATGCGGAAAAAAGTGTCCAAACCAGAAATGCAGGACCGGCCATGGAGAAATGGGAGCCTTGCTACGCTGATGGGTGGGATGTAAATTGCCAACAGCCACTCTGGAGAAGTGTACGGTGTGTTCTGAAACATCTAAAAAACAAAGCTTGGAGAGCATAGGGCACTTCCACTCATGGGCGTATAAATTGGGAAAACGAAAAATCAGCAAGACACAGGCACCCCAAAGTTTAGGGCTGCTCTGTGGACAAGAACCCCCACTTCATTACACCTTAAATATCCTAGGAAAGAGAAAAATGGATAAAGAAGTTGTGGTCCTCATGTACAATGGAATATCACTCAGCCATGAAATCAACGTCATAAGGCTAGTAGCAGCACGATGAGTGGATTTAGGTACGACGATTCTAAGTGAAATAAGTCACACAGAAAAAGACACTTATCATAATATATCACTTCTAGAGGGAATGTAAAAACCGCTACACTTGAACTGAATTGCAAAACAGAACAGAGTCCCACGTTTAGGAAACACACTATGGCTGCTGAACGGGAAAGGTGAGGTGGGGTGATGCATAAAACAAGGGTTTCAAATTAGCTCCGATACCATTCCATAAACCCAATATGTAAGAGACAAGACCTATTCCTTTTTCAGTGAACTGGACTCAACACCCCCTATTCACCGCACAAGAATATATCTGACTAGTAAGAATCTTCAAACCTATGTATTGATATCTCTCTGTAAGTGAGTCAAGGGGGTGTAAAGCGGCATAAACACAGCCGTGAAAAGCAGCTAAACCCCATTATAAAACTAAATTACTTTTCAAAACCCGTGAAACAAAGACAGTGAAAGAGAGAGAAATTCTTACAAAATTCGTTCAGGGGCTGTGATGCAACCTGGATTGACCATGTCTAGACCCACAGCTGATTGAGACATAAGGGTGGACACTCTTGGGGCTGAGAGGTTCGGTGAGGTTGGGTGAGCCAACGCAGACCCTTTCAAGTAATACTGCATGGTACCCATCCCATGGGTCCCAAATCTGCAGGTTCAAGGGCATCTTCCTACGTCGAAAACAGGCATGAGAAACCCAGAAGATGGTACACCGTGTGATCGGGAAAGGTTTCTAAAACGCACTTCATTTCTCATCTCCTTTGCTCGGGTTCGCCATTCCAGCCGATTTACTAGCAATCTCCCTCCATGGAGAATCAGCACCTTTAACCTCCTGTTCCGTACAGGTTGCAATTTGTCCTGAGGATGAACGGGAAGAGGGGGAACCAATGAGAGACTAGCTCTAGGTGTTGGGACAGGCACAGGTCACTCTATTTTCCCATCAGGAAGAAGAATCAAGCACAAGCTCAGCCTGCCCCCCAGAACCAGAAGAGGGCCTGAAGCAATCCTGCGCTTTGGCGGCCAGCTCCCAAAAAAGCGAGTTGAAAAATGGAGCTCAGGGGCACTGCAATTCACAAACCTGCAGAGTTTTAAATGATACCTCTCTTCCACAAATATATTAAGGGAAGGCAACGAAGAGGCTTTGAAAGCAAGGCAGAATTGCAGGAAACAGATTTCAGGAGGTAGATTCGAATCGCCTTGAAAGCACATGAAAAGCGGCAAAACGTGGACAATGATGCCCTTGGCCAAAAAGGGCGTATGCGTTTTTTCCTGAATATATTCAGGAAAAAACGCATACGCCCTTTTTGGCCAACCAAGCAACCTGGAAAGGCCAATCAGCGCTCCAAAGAAGTCTCGCTTCCCAGCGGGCAAAAGGGCCATGCGGAAAAAAGTGTCCAAACCAGAAATGCAGGACCGGCCATGGAGAAATGGGAGCCTTGCTACGCTGATGGGTGGGATGTAAATTGCCAACAGGCACTCCGGAGAAGTGTACGGTGTGTTCTGAAACATCTAAAAACACAGCTTGGAGAGCATAGGGCACTTCCACTCATGGCCGTATGAATTGGGAAAAGTAAAAATCAGCAAGACACAGGCACCCCAAAGTTTAGGGCTGCTCTGTGGACAAGAACCCCCACTTCATTACACCTTAAATATCCTAGGAAAGAGAAAAATGGATAAAGAAGTTGTGGTCCTCATGTACAATGGAATATCACTCAGCCATGAAATCAACGTCATAAGGCTAGTAGCAGCACGATGAGTGGATTTAGGTACGACGATTCTAAGTGAAATAAGTCACACAGAAAAAGACACTTATCATAAGATATCACTTCTAGAGGGAATGTAAAAACCGCTACACTTGAACTGAATTGCAAAACAGAACAGAGTCCCACGTTTAGGAAACACACTATGGCTGCTGAACGGGAAAGGTGAGGTGGGGTGATGCATAAAACAAGGGTTTCAAATTAGCTCCGATACCGTTCCATAAACCCAATATGTAAGAGACAAGACCTATTCCTTTTTCAGTGAACTGGACTCAACACCCCCTATTCACCGCACAAGAATATATCTGACTAGTAAGAATCTTCAAACCTATGTATTGATATCTCTCTGTAAGTGAGTCAAGGGGGTGTAAAGCGGCATAAACACAGCCGTGAAAAGCAGCTAAACCCCATTATAAAAATAAATTACTTTTCAAAACCCGTGAAACAAAGACAGTGAAAGAGAGAGAAATTCTTACAAAATTCGTTCAGGGGCTGTGATGCAACCTGGATTGACCATATCTAGACCCACAGCTGATTGAGACATAAGGGTGGACACTCTTGGGGCTGAGAGGTTCGGTGAGGTTGGGTGAGCCAACGCAGACCCTTTCAAGTAATACTGCATGGTACCCATCCCATGGGTCCCAAATCTCCAGGTTCAAGGGCATCTTCCTACGTCGAAAACAGGCATGAGAAACCCAGAAGATGGTACACCGTGTGATCGGGAAAGGTTTCTAAAACGCACCTCATTTCTCATCTCCTTTGCTCGGGTTCGCCATTCCAGCCGATTTACTAGCCATCTCCCTCCTTGGAGAATCAGCACCTTTAACCTCCTGTTCCGTACAGGTTGCAATTTGTCCTGAGGATGAACGGGAAGAGGGGGAACCAATGAGAGACTAGCTCTAGGTGTTGGGACAGGCACAGGTCACTCTATTTTCCCATCAGGAAGAAGAATTAAGCACAAGCTCAGCCTGCCCCCCAGAACCAGAAGAGGGCCTGAAGCAATCCTGCGCTTTTGCGGCCAGCTCCCAAAAAAGCGAGTTGAAAAATGGAGCTCAGGGGCACTGCAATTCACAGACCTGCAGAGTTTTAAATGATACCTCTCGTCCACAAATATATTAAGGGAAGGCAACGAAGAGGCTTTGAAAGCAAGGCAGAATTGCAGGAAACAGATTTCAGGAGGTAGATTCGAATCGCCTTGAAAGCACATGAAAAGCGGCAAAACGTGGACAATGATGCCCTTGGCCAAAAAGGGTGTATGCGTTTTTTCCTGAATATATTCAGGAAAAAACGCATACGCCCTTTTTGGCCAACCAAGCAACCTGGAAAGGCCAATCAGCGCTCCAAAGAAGTCTCGCTTCCCAGCGGGCAAAAGGGCCATGCGGAAAAAAGTGTCCAAACCAGAAATGCAGGACCGGCCATGGAGAAATGGGAGCCTTGCTACGCTGATGGGTGGGATGTAAATTGCCAACAGCCACTCTGGAGAAGTGTACGGTGTGTTCTGAAACATCTAAAAAACAAAGCTTGGAGAGCATAGGGCACTTCCACTCATGGGCGTATAAATTGGGAAAACGAAAAATCAGCAAGACACAGGCACCCCAAAGTTTAGGGCTGCTCTGTGGACAAGAACCCCCACTTCATTACACCTTAAATATCCTAGGAAAGAGAAAAATGGATAAAGAAGTTGTGGTCCTCATGTACAATGGAATATCACTCAGCCATGAAATCAACGTCATAAGGCTAGTAGCAGCACGATGAGTGGATTTAGGTACGACGATTCTAAGTGAAATAAGTCACACAGAAAAAGACACTTATCATAATATATCACTTCTAGAGGGAATGTAAAAACCGCTACACTTGAACTGAATTGCAAAACAGAACAGAGTCCCACGTTTAGGAAACACACTATGGCTGCTGAACGGGAAAGGTGAGGTGGGGTGATGCATAAAACAAGGGTTTCAAATTAGCTCCGATACCGTTCCATAAACCCAATATGTAAGAGACAAGACCTATTCCTTTTTCAGTGAACTGGACTCAACACCCCCTATTCACCGCACAAGAATATATCTGACTAGTAAGAATCTTCAAACCTATGTATTGATATCTCTCTGTAAGTGAGTCAAGGGGGTGTAAAGCGGCATAAACACAGCCGTGAAAAGCAGCTAAACCCCATTATAAAACTAAATTACTTTTCAAAACCCGTGAAACAAAGACAGTGAAAGAGAGAGAAATTCTTACAAAATTCGTTCAGGGGCTGTGATGCAACCTGGATTGACCATATCTAGACCCACAGCTGATTGAGACATAAGGGTGGACACTCTTGGGGCTGAGAGGTTCGGTGAGGTTGGGTGAGCCAACGCAGACCCTTTCAAGTAATACTGCATGGTACCCATCCCATGGGTCCCAAATCTGCAGGTTCAAGGGCATCTTCCTACGTCGAAAACAGGCATGAGAAACCCAGAAGATGGTACACCGTGTGATCGGGAAAGGTTTCTAAAACGCACCTCATTTCTCATCTCCTTTGCTCGGGTTCGCCATTCCAGCCGATTTACTAGCAATCTCCCTCCTTGGAGAATCAGCACCTTTAACCTCCTGTTCCGTACAGGTTGCAATTTGTCCTGAGGATGAACGGGAAGAGGGGGAACCAATGAGAGACTAGCTCTAGGTGTTGGGACAGGCACAGGTCACTCTATTTTCCCATCAGGAAGAAGAATCAAGCACAAGCTCAGCCTGCCCCCCAGAACCAGAAGAGGGCCTGAAGCAATCCTGCACTTTTGCGGCCAGCTCCCAAAAAAGCGAGTTGAAAAATGGAGCTCAGGGGCACTGCAATTCACAAACCTGCAGAGTTTTAAATGATACCTCTCGTCCACAAATATATTAAGGGAAGGCAACGAAGAGGCTTTGAAAGCAAGGCAGAATTGCAGGAAACAGATTTCAGGAGGTAGATTCGAATCGCCTTGAAAGCACATGAAAAGCGGCAAAACGTGGACAATGATGCCCTTGGCCAAAAAGGGCGTATGCGTTTTTTCCTGAATATATTCAGGAAAAAACGCATACGCCCTTTTTGGCCAACCAAGCAACCTGGAAAGGCCAATCAGCGCTCCAAAGAAGTCTCGCTTCCCAGCGGGCAAAAGGGCCATGGGGAAAAAAGTGTCCAAACCAGAAATGCAGGACCGGCCATGGAGAAATGGGAGCCTTGCTACGCTGATGGGTGGGATGTAAATTGCCAACAGGCACTCCGGAGAAGTGTACGGTGTGTTCTGAAACATCTAAAAACACAGCTTGGAGAGCATAGGGCACTTCCACTCATGGCCGTATGAATTGGGAAAACTAAAAATCAGCAAGACACAGGCACCCCAAAGTTTAGGGCTGCTCTGTGGACAAGAACCCCCACTTCATTACACCTTAAATATCCTAGGAAAGAGAAAAATGGATAAAGAAGTTGTGGTCCTCATGTACAATGGAATATCACTCAGCCATGAAATCAACGTCATAAGGCTAGTAGCAGCACGATGAGTGGATTTAGGTACGACGATTCTAAGTGAAATAAGTCACACAGAAAAAGACACTTATCATAAGATATCACTTCTAGAGGGAATGTAAAAACCGCTACACTTGAACTGAATTGCAAAACAGAACAGAGTCCCACGTTTAGGAAACACACTATGGCTGCTGAACGGGAAAGGTGAGGTGGGGTGATGCATAAAACAAGGGTTTCAAATTAGCTCCGATACCATTCCATAAACCCAATATGTAAGAGACAAGACCTATTCCTTTTTCAGTGAACTGGACTCAACACCCCCTATTCACCGCACAAGAATATATCTGACTAGTAAGAATCTTCAAACCTATGTATTGATATCTCTCTGTAAGTGAGTCAAGGGGGTGTAAAGCGGCATAAACACAGCCGTGAAAAGCAGCTAAACCCCATTATAAAACTAAATTACTTTTCAAAACCCGTGAAACAAAGACAGTGAAAGAGAGAGAAATTCTTACAAAATTCGTTCAGGGGCTGTGATGCAACCTGGATTGACCATGTCTAGACCCACAGCTGATTGAGACATAAGGGTGGACACTCTTGGGGCTGAGAGGTTCGGTGAGGTTGGGTGAGCCAACGCAGACCCTTTCAAGTAATACTGCATGGTACCCATCCCATGGGTCCCAAATCTGCAGGTTCAAGGGCATCTTCCTACGTCGAAAACAGGCATGAGAAACCCAGAAGATGGTACACCGTGTGATCGGGAAAGGTTTCTAAAACGCACTTCATTTCTCATCTCCTTTGCTCGGGTTCGCCATTCCAGCCGATTTACTAGCAATCTCCCTCCATGGAGAATCAGCACCTTTAACCTCCTGTTCCGTACAGGTTGCAATTTGTCCTGAGGATGAACGAGAAGAGGGGGAACCAATGAGAGACTAGCTCTAGGTGTTGGGACAGGCACAGGTCACTCTATTTTCCCATCAGGAAGAAGAATTAAGCACAAGCTCAGCCTGCCCCCCAGAACCAGAAGAGGGCCTGAAGCAATCCTGCTCTTTGGCGGCCAGCTCCCAAAAAAGCGAGTTGAAAAATGGAGCTCAGGGGCACTGCAATTCACAAACCTGCAGAGTTTTAAATGATACCTCTCTTCCACAAATATATTAAGGGAAGGCAACGAAGAGGCTTTGAAAGCAAGGCAGAATTGCAGGAAACAGATTTCAGGAGGTAGATTCGAATCGCCTTGAAAGCACATGAAAAGCGGCAAAACGTGGACAATGATGCCCTTGGCCAAAAAGGGCGTATGCGTTTTTTCCTGAATATATTCAGGAAAAAACGCATACGCCCTTTTTGGCCAACCAAGCAACCTGGAAAGGCCAATCAGCGCTCCAAAGAAGTCTCGCTTCCCAGCGGGCAAAAGGGCCATGCGGAAAAAAGTGTCCAAACCAGAAATGCAGGACCGGCCATGGAGAAATGGGAGCCTTGCTACGCTGATGGGTGGGATGTAAATTGCCAACAGGCACTCCGGAGAAGTGTACGGTGTGTTCTGAAACATCTAAAAACACAGCTTGGAGAGCATAGGGCACTTCCACTCATGGCCGTATGAATTGGGAAAACTAAAAATCAGCAAGACACAGGCACCCCAAAGTTTAGGGCTGCTCTGTGGACAAGAACCCCCACTTCATTACACCTTCAATATCCTAGGAAAGAGAAAAATGGATAAAGAAGTTGTGGTCCTCATGTACAATGGAATATCACTCAGCCATGAAATCAACGTCATAAGGCTAGTAGCAGCACGATGAGTGGATTTAGGTACGACGATTCTAAGTGAAATAAGTCACACAGAAAAAGACACTTATCATAAGATATCACTTCTAGAGGGAATGTAAAAACCGCTACACTTGAACTGAATTGCAAAACAGAACAGAGTCCCACGTTTAGGAAACACACTATGGCTGCTGAACGGGAAAGGTGAGGTGGGGTGATGCATAAAACAAGGGTTTCAAATTAGCTCCGATACCGTTCCATAAACCCAATATGTAAGAGACAAGACCTATTCCTTTTTCAGTGAACTGGACTCAACACCCCCTATTCACCGCACAAGAATATATCTGACTAGTAAGAATCTTCAAACCTATGTATTGATATCTCTCTGTAAGTGAGTCAAGGGGGTGTAAAGCGGCATAAACACAGCCGTGAAAAGCAGCTAAACCCCATTATAAAAATAAATTACTTTTCAAAACCCGTGAAACAAAGACAGTGAAAGAGAGAGAAATTCTTACAAAATTCTTTCAGGGGCTGTGATGCAACCTGGATTGACCATATCTAGACCCACAGCTGATTGAGACATAAGGGTGGACACTCTTTGGGCTGAGAGGTTCGGTGAGGTTGGGTGAGCCAACGCAGACCCTTTCAAGTAATACTGCATGGTACCCATCCCATGGGTCCCAAATCTCCAGGTTCAAGGGCATCTTCCTACGTCGAAAACAGGCATGAGAAACCCAGAAGATGGTACACCGTGTGATCGGGAAAGGTTTCTAAAACGCACCTCATTTCTCATCTCCTTTGCTCGGGTTCGCCATTCCAGCCGATTTACTAGCCATCTCCCTCCTTGGAGAATCAGCACCTTTAACCTCCTGTTCCGTACAGGTTGCAATTTGTCCTGAGGATGAACGGGAAGAGGGGGAACCAATGAGAGACTAGCTCTAGGTGTTGGGACAGGCACAGGTCACTCTATTTTCCCATCAGGAAGAAGAATTAAGCACAAGCTCAGCCTGCCCCCCAGAACCAGAAGAGGGCCTGAAGCAATCCTGCGCTTTTGCGGCCAGCTCCCAAAAAAGCGAGTTGAAAAATGGAGCTCAGGGGCACTGCAATTCACAGACCTGCAGAGTTTTAAATGATACCTCTCGTCCACAAATATATTAAGGGAAGGCAACGAAGAGGCTTTGAAAGCAAGGCAGAATTGCAGGAAACAGATTTCAGGAGGTAGATTCGAATCGCCTTGAAAGCACATGAAAAGCGGCAAAACGTGGACAATGATGCCCTTGGCCAAAAAGGGCGTATGCGTTTTTTCCTGAATATATTCAGGAAAAAACGCATACGCCCTTTTTGGCCAACCAAGCAACCTGGAAAGGCGAATCAGCGCTCCAAAGAAGTCTCGCTTCCCAGCGGGCAAAAGGGCCATGCGGAAAAAAGTGTCCAAACCAGAAATGCAGGACCGGCCATGGAGAAATGGGAGCCTTGCTACGCTGATGGGTGGGATGTAAATTGCCAACACCCACTCTGGAGAAGTGTACGGTGTGTTCTGAAACATCTAAAAAACACAGCTTGGAGAGCATAGGGCACTTCCACTCATGGGCGTATAAATTGGGAAAACTAAAAATCAGCAAGACACAGGCACCCCAAAGTTTAGGGCTGCTCTGTGGACAAGAACCCCCACTTCATTACACCTTAAATATCCTAGGAAAGAGAAAAATGGATAAAGAAGTTGTGGTCCTCATGTACAATGGAATATCACTCAGCCATGAAATCAACGTCATAAGGCTAGTAGCAGCACGATGAGTGGATTTAGGTACGACGATTCTAAGTGAAATAAGTCACACAGAAAAAGACACTTATCATAAGATATCACTTCTAGAGGGAATGTAAAAAACGCTACACTTGAACTGAATTGCAAAACAGAACAGAGTCCCACGTTTAGGAAACACACTATGGCTGCTGAACGGGAAAGGTGAGGTGGGGTGATGCATAAAACAAGGGTTTCAAATTAGCTCAGATACCGTTCCATAAACCCAATATGTAAGAGACAAGACCTATTCCTTTTTCAGTGAACTGGACTCAACACCCCCTATTCACCGCACAAGAATATATCTGACTAGTAAGAATCTTCAAACCTATATATTGATATCTCTCTGTAAGTGAGTCAAGGGGGTGTAAAGTGGCATAAACACAGCCGTGAAAAGCAGCTAAACCCCATTATAAAAATAAATTACTTTTCAAAACCCGTGAAACAAAGACAGTGAAAGAGAGAGAAATTCTTACAAAATTCGTTCAGGGGCTGTGATGCAACCTGGATTGACCATATCTAGACCCACAGCTGATTGAGACATAAGGGTGGACACTCTTGGGGCTGAGAGGTTCGGTGAGGTTGGGTGAGCCAACGCAGACCCTTTCAAGTAATACTGCATGGTACCCATCCAATGGGTCCCAAATCTCCAGGTTCAAGGGCATCTTCCTACGTCGAAAACAGGCATGAGAAACCCAGAAGATGGTACACCGTGTGATCGGGAAAGGTTTCTAAAACGCACCTCATTTCTCATCTCCTTTGCTCGGGTTCGCCATTCCAGCCGATTTACTAGCCATCTCCCTCCTTGGAGAATCAGCACCTTTAACCTCCTGTTCCGTACAGGTTGCAATTTGTCCTGAGGATGAACGGGAAGAGGGGGAACCAATGAGAGACTAGCTCTAGGTGTTGGGACAGGCACAGGTCACTCTATTTTCCCATCAGGAAGAAGAATTAAGCACAAGCTCAGCCTGCCCCCCAGAACCAGAAGAGGGCCTGAAGCAATCCTGCGCTTTGGCGGCCAGCTCCCAAAAAAGCGAGTTGAAAAATGGAGCTCAGGGGCACTGCAATTCACAAACCTGCAGAGTTTTAAATGATACCTCTCGTCCACAAATATATTAAGGGAAGGCAACGAAGAGGCTTTGAAAGCAAGGCAGAATTGCAGGAAACAGATTTCAGGAGGTAGATTCGAATCGCCTTGAAAGCACATGAAAAGCGGCAAAACGTGGACAATGATGCCCTTGGCCAAAAAGGGCGTATGCGTTTTTTCCTGAATATATTCAGGAAAAAACGCATACGCCCTTTTTGGCCAACCAAGCAACCTGGAAAGGCCAATCAGCGCTCCAAAGAAGTCTCGCTTCCCAGCGGGCAAAAGGGCCATGCGGAAAAAAGTGTCCAAACCAGAAATGCAGGACCGGCCATGGAGAAATGGGAGCCTTGCTACGCTGATGGGTGGGATGTAAATTGCCAACAGCCACTCTGGAGAAGTGTACGGTGTGTTCTGAAACATCATAAAAACACAGCTTGGAGAGCATAGGGCACTTCCACTCATGGGCGTATAAATTGGGAAAACTAAAAATCAGCAAGACACAGGCACCCCAAAGTTTAGGGCTGCTCTGTGGACAAGAACCCCCACTTCATTACACCTTAAATATCCTAGGAAAGAGAAAAATGGATAAAGAAGTTGTGGTCCTCATGTACAATGGAATATCACTCAGCCATTAAATCCACGTCATAAGGCTAGTAGCAGCACGATGAGTGGATTTAGGTATGACGATTCTAAGTGAAATAAGTCACACAGAAAAAGACACTTATCATAAGATATCACTTAGAGAGGGAATGTAAAAACCGCTACACTTGAACTGAATTACAAAACAGAACAGAGTCACACGTTCAGAAAACACACTATGGCTGCTGAACGGGAAAGGTGAGGTGGGGTGATGCATAAAACAAGGGTTTCAAATTAGCTCCGATACCGTTCCATAAACCCAATATGTAAGAGACAAGACCTATTCCTTTTTCAGTGAACTGGACTCAACACCCCCTATTCACCGCACAAGAATATATCTGACTAGTAAGAATCTTCAAACCTATATATTGATATCTCTCTGTAAGTGATTCAAGGGGGTGTAAAGCGGCATAAACACAGCCGTGAAAAGCAGCTAAACCCCATTATAAAAATAAATTACTTTTCAAAACCCGTGAAACAAAGACAGTGAAAGAGAGAGAAATTCTTACAAAATTCGTTCAGGGGCTGTGATGCAACCTGGATTGACCATATCTAGACCCACAGCTGATTGAGACATAAGGGTGGACACTCTTGGGGCTGAGAGGTTCGGTGAGGTTGGGTGAGCCAACGCAGACCCTTTCAAGTAATACTGCATGGTACCCATCCCATGGGTCCCAAATCTCCAGGTTCAAGGGCATCTTCCTACGTCGAAAACAGGCATGAGAAACCCAGAAGATGGTACACCGTGTGATCGGGATAGGTTTCTAAAACGCACCTCATTTCTCATCTCCTTTGCTCGGGTTCGCCATTCCAGCCGATTTACTAGCCATCTCCCTCCTTGGAGAATCAGCACCTTTAACCTCCTGTTCCGTACAGGTTGCAAATTGTCCTGAGGATGAAGGGGAAGAGGGGGAACCAATGAGAGACTAGCTCTAGGTGTTGGGACAGGCACAGGTCACTCTATTTTCCCATCAGGAAGAAGAATCAAACACAAGCTCAGCCTGCCCCCCAGAACCAGAAGAGGGCCTGAAGCAATCCTGCGCTTTTGCGGCCAGCTCCCAAAAAAGCGAGTTGAAAAATGGAGCTCAGGGGCACTGCAATTCACAAACCTGCAGAGTTTTAAATGATACCTCTCGTCCACAAATATATTAAGGGAAGGCAACGAAGAGGCTTTGAAAGCAAGGCAGAATTGCAGGAAACAGATTTCAGGAGGTAGATTCGAATCGCCTTGAAAGCACATGAAAAGCGGCAAAACGTGGACAATGATGCCCTTGGCCAAAAAGGGCGTATGCGTTTTTTCCTGAATATATTCAGGAAAAAACGCATACGCCCTTTTTGGCCAACCAAGCAACCTGGAAAGGCCAGTCAGCGCTCCAAAGAAGTCTCGCTTCCCAGCGGGCAAAAGGGCCATGGGGAAAAAAGTGTCCAAACCAGAAATGCAGGACCGGCCATGGAGAAATGGGAGCCTTGCTACGCTGATGGGTGGGATGTAAATTGCCAACAGGCACTCCGGAGAAGTGTACGGTGTGTTCTGAAACATCTAAAAACACAGCTTGGAGAGCATAGGGCACTTCCACTCATGGGCGTATAAATTGGGAAAACTAAAAATCAGCAAGACACAGGCACCCCAAAGTTTAGGGCTGCTCTGTGGACAAGAACCCCCACTTCATTACACCTTAAATATCCTAGGAAAGAGAAAAATGGATAAAGAAGTTGTGGTCCTCATGTACAATGGAATATCACTCAGCCATGAAATCAACGTCATAAGGCTAGTAGCAGCACGATGAGTGGATTTAGGTACGACGATTCTAAGTGAAATAAGTCACACAGAAAAAGACACTTATCATAAGATATCACTTCTAGAGGGAATGTAAAAACCGCTACACTTGAACTGAATTGCAAAACAGAACAGAGTCCCACGTTTAGGAAACACACTATGGCTGCTGAACGGGAAAGGTGAGGTGGGGTGATGCATAAAACAAGGGTTTCAAATTAGCTCCGATACCGTTCCATAAACCCAATATGTAAGAGACAAGACCTATTCCTTTTTCAGTGAACTGGACTCAACACCCCCTATTCACCGCACAAGAATATATCTGACTAGTAAGAATCTTCAAACCTATGTATTGATATCTCTCTGTAAGTGAGTCAAGGGGGTGTAAAGCGGCATAAACACAGCCGTGAAAAGCAGCTAAACCCCATTATAAAAATAAATTACTTTTCAAAACCCGTGAAACAAAGACAGTGAAAGAGAGAGAAATTCTTACAAAATTCGTTCAGGGGCTGTGATGCAACCTGGATTGACCATATCTAGACCCACAGCTGATTGAGACATAAGGGTGGACACTCTTGGGGCTGAGAGGTTCGGTGAGGTTGGGTGAGCCAACGCAGACCCTTTCAAGTAATACTGCATGGTACCCATCCCATGGGTCCCAAATCTCCAGGTTCAAGGGCATCTTCCTATGTCGAAAACAGGCATGAGAAACCCAGAAGATGGTACACCGTGTGATCGGGAAAGGTTTCTAAAACGCACCTCATTTCTCATCTCCTTTGCTCGGGTTCGCCATTCCAGCCGATTTACTAGCCATCTCCCTCCTTGGAGAATCAGCACCTTTAACCTCCTGTTCCGTACAGGTTGCAATTTGTCCTGAGGATGAAGGGGAAGAGGGGGAACCAATGAGAGACTAGCTCTAGGTGTTGGGACAGGCACAGGTCACTCTATTTTCCCATCAGGAAGAAGAATTAAGCACAAGCTCAGCCTGCCCCCCAGAACCAGAAGAGGGCCTGAAGCAATCCTGCGCTTTTGCGGCCAGCTCCCAAAAAAGCGAGTTGAAAAATGGAGCTCAGGGGCACTGCAATTCACAAACCTGCAGAGTTTTAAATGATACCTCTCGTCCACAAATATATTAAGGGAAGGCAACGAAGAGGCTTTGAAAGCAAGGCAGAATTGCAGGAAACAGATTTCAGGAGGTAGATTCGAATCGCCTTGAAAGCACATGAAAAGCGGCAAAACGTGGACAATGATGCCCTTGGCCAAAAAGGGCGTATGCGTTTTTTCCTGAATATATTCAGGAAAAAAGGCATACGCCCTTTTTGGCCAACCAAGCAACCTGGAAAGGCCAATCAGCGCTCCAAAGAAGTCTCGCTTCCCAGCGGGCAAAAGGGCCATGGGGAAAAAAGTGTCCAAACCAGAAATGCAGGACCGGCCATGGAGAAATGGGAGCCTTGCTACGCTGATGGGTGGGATGTAAATTGCCAACAGGCACTCCGGAGAAGTGTACGTTGTGTTCTGAAACATCTAAAAACACAGCTTGGAGAGCATAGGGCACTTCCACTCATGGGCGTATAAATTGGGAAAACTAAAAATCAGCAAGACACAGGCACCCCAAAGTTTAGGGCTGCTCTGTGGACAAGAACCCCCACTTCATTACACCTTAAATATCCTAGGAAAGAGAAAAATGGATAAAGAAGTTGTGGTCCTCATGTACAATGGAATATCACTCAGCCATGAAATCAACGTCATAAGGCTAGTAGCAGCACGATGAGTGGATTTAGGTACGACGATTCTAAGTGAAATAAGTCACGCAGAAAAAGACACTTATCATAAGATATCACTTCTAGAGGGAATGTAAAAACCGCTACACTTGAACTGAATTGCAAAACAGAACAGAGTCCCACGTTTAGGAAACACACTATGGCTGCTGAAGGGGAAAGGTGAGGTGGGGTGATGCATAAAACAAGGGTTTCAAATTAGCTCAGATACCGTTCCATAAACCCAATATGTAAGAGACAAGACCTATTCCTTTTTCAGTGAACTGGACTCAACACCCCCTATTCACCGCACAAGAATATATCTGACTAGGAAGAATCTTCAAACCTATGTATTGATATCTCTCTGTAAGTGAGTCAAGGGGGTGTAAAGCGGCATAAACACAGCCGTGAAAAGCAGCTAAACCCCATTATAAAAATAAATTACTTTTCAAAACCCGTGAAACAAAGACAGTGAAAGAGAGAGAAATTCTTACAAAATTCGTTCAGGGGCTGTGATGCAACCTGGATTGACCATATCTAGACCCACAGCTGATTGAGACATAAGGGTGGACACTCTTGGGGCTGAGAGGTTCGGTGAGGTTGGGTGAGCCAACGCAGACCCTTTCAAGTAATACTGCATGGTACCCATTCCATGGGTCCCAAATCTCCAGGTTCAAGGGCATCTTCCTACGTCGAAAACAGGCATGAGAAACCCAGAAGATGGAACACCGTGTGATCGGGAAAGGTTTCTAAAACGCACCTCATTTCTCATCTCCTTTGCTCGGGTTCGCCATTCCAGCCGATTTACTAGCCATCTCCCTCCTTGGAGAATCAGCACCTTTAACCTCCTGTTCCGTACAGGTTGCAATTTGTCCTGAGGATGAAGGGGAAGAGGGGGAACCAATGAGAGACTAGCTCTAGGTGTTGGGACAGGCACAGGTCACTCTATTTTCCCATCAGGAAGAAGAATTAAGCACAAGCTCAGCCTGCCCCCCAGAACCAGAAGAGGGCCTGAAGCAATCCTGCGCTTTTGCGGCCAGCTCCCAAAAAAGCGAGTTGAAAAATGGAGCTCAGGGGCACTGCAATTCACAAACCTGCAGAGTTTTAAATGATACCTCTCGTCCACAAATATATTAAGGGAAGGCAACGAAGAGGCTTTGAAAGCAAGGCAGAATTGCAGGAAACAGATTTCAGGAGGTAGATTCGAATCGCCTTGAAAGCACATGAAAAGCGGCAAAACGTGGACAATGATGCCCTTGGCCAAAAAGGGCGTATGCGTTTTTTCCTGAATATATTCAGGAAAAAACGCATACGCCCTTTTTGGCCAACCAAGCAACCTGGAAAGGCCAGTCAGCGCTCCAAAGAAGTCTCGCTTCCCAGCGGGCAAAAGGGCCATGGGGAAAAAAGTGTCCAAACCAGAAATGCAGGACCGGCCATGGAGAAATGGGAGCCTTGCTACGCTGATGGGTGGGATGTAAATTGCCAACAGGCACTCCGGAGAAGTGTACGGTGTGTTCTGAAACATCTAAAAACACAGCTTGGAGAGCATAGGGCACTTCCACTCATGGGCGTATAAATTGGGAAAACTAAAAATCAGCAAGACACAGGCACCCCAAAGTTTAGGGCTGCTCTGTGGACAAGAACCCCCACTTCATTACACCTTAAATATCCTAGGAAAGAGAAAAATGGATAAAGAAGTTGTGGTCCTCATGTACAATGGAATATCACTCAGCCATGAAATCAACGTCATAAGGCTAGTAGCAGCACGATGAGTGGATTTAGGTACGACGATTCTAAGTGAAATAAGTCACACAGAAAAAGACACTTATCATAAGATATCACTTCTAGAGGGAATGTAAAAACCGCTACACTTGAACTGAATTGCAAAACAGAACAGAGTCCCACGTTTAGGAAACACACTATGGCTGCTGAACGGGAAAGGTGAGGTGGGGTGATGCATAAAACAAGGGTTTCAAATTAGCTCCGATACCGTTCCATAAACCCAATATGTAAGAGACAAGACCTATTCCTTTTTCAGTGAACTGGACTCAACACCCCCTATTCACCGCACAAGAATATATCTGACTAGTAAGAATCTTCAAACCTATGTATTGATATCTCTCTGTAAGTGAGTCAAGGGGGTGTAAAGCGGCATAAACACAGCCGTGAAAAGCAGCTAAACCCCATTATAAAAATAAATTACTTTTCAAAACCCGTGAAACAAAGACAGTGAAAGAGAGAGAAATTCTTACAAAATTCGTTCAGGGGCTGTGATGCAACCTGGATTGACCATATCTAGACCCACAGCTGATTGAGACATAAGGGTGGACACTCTTGGGGCTGAGAGGTTCGGTGAGGTTGGGTGAGCCAACGCAGACCCTTTCAAGTAATACTGCATGGTACCCATCCCATGGGTCCCAAATCTCCAGGTTCAAGGGCATCTTCCTATGTCGAAAACAGGCATGAGAAACCCAGAAGATGGTACACCGTGTGATCGGGAAAGGTTTCTAAAACGCACCTCATTTCTCATCTCCTTTGCTCGGGTTCGCCATTCCAGCCGATTTACTAGCCATCTCCCTCCTTGGAGAATCAGCACCTTTAACCTCCTGTTCCGTACAGGTTGCAATTTGTCCTGAGGATGAAGGGGAAGAGGGGGAACCAATGAGAGACTAGCTCTAGGTGTTGGGACAGGCACAGGTCACTCTATTTTCCCATCAGGAAGAAGAATTAAGCACAAGCTCAGCCTGCCCCCCAGAACCAGAAGAGGGCCTGAAGCAATCCTGCGCTTTTGCGGCCAGCTCCCAAAAAAGCGAGTTGAAAAATGGAGCTCAGGGGCACTGCAATTCACAAACCTGCAGAGTTTTAAATGATACCTCTCGTCCACAAATATATTAAGGGAAGGCAACGAAGAGGCTTTGAAAGCAAGGCAGAATTGCAGGAAACAGATTTCAGGAGGTAGATTCGAATCGCCTTGAAAGCACATGAAAAGCGGCAAAACGTGGACAATGATGCCCTTGGCCAAAAAGGGCGTATGCGTTTTTTCCTGAATATATTCAGGAAAAAAGGCATACGCCCTTTTTGGCCAACCAAGCAACCTGGAAAGGCCAATCAGCGCTCCAAAGAAGTCTCGCTTCCCAGCGGGCAAAAGGGCCATGGGGAAAAAAGTGTCCAAACCAGAAATGCAGGACCGGCCATGGAGAAATGGGAGCCTTGCTACGCTGATGGGTGGGATGTAAATTGCCAACAGGCACTCCGGAGAAGTGTACGTTGTGTTCTGAAACATCTAAAAACACAGCTTGGAGAGCATAGGGCACTTCCACTCATGGGCGTATAAATTGGGAAAACTAAAAATCAGCAAGACACAGGCACCCCAAAGTTTAGGGCTGCTCTGTGGACAAGAACCCCCACTTCATTACACCTTAAATATCCTAGGAAAGAGAAAAATGGATAAAGAAGTTGTGGTCCTCATGTACAATGGAATATCACTCAGCCATGAAATCAACGTCATAAGGCTAGTAGCAGCACGATGAGTGGATTTAGGTACGACGATTCTAAGTGAAATAAGTCACGCAGAAAAAGACACTTATCATAAGATATCACTTCTAGAGGGAATGTAAAAACCGCTACACTTGAACTGAATTGCAAAACAGAACAGAGTCCCACGTTTAGGAAACACACTATGGCTGCTGAACGGGAAAGGTGAGGTGGGGTGATGCATAAAACAAGGGTTTCAAATTAGCTCAGATACCGTTCCATAAACCCAATATGTAAGAGACAAGACCTATTCCTTTTTCAGTGAACTGGACTCAACACCCCCTATTCACCGCACAAGTATATATCTGACTAGGAAGAATCTTCAAACCTATGTATTGATATCTCTCTGTAAGTGAGTCAAGGGGGTGTAAAGCGGCATAAACACAGCCGTGAAAAGCAGCTAAACCCCATTATAAAAATAAATTACTTTTCAAAACCCGTGAAACAAAGACAGTGAAAGAGAGAGAAATTCTTACAAAATTCGTTCAGGGGCTGTGATGCAACCTGGATTGACCATATCTAGACCCACAGCTGATTGAGACATAAGGGTGGACACTCTTGGGGCTGAGAGGTTCGGTGAGGTTGGGTGAGCCAACGCAGACCCTTTCAAGTAATACTGCATGGTACCCATTCCATGGGTCCCAAATCTCCAGGTTCAAGGGCATCTTCCTACGTCGAAAACAGGCATGAGAAACCCAGAAGATGGAACACCGTGTGATCGGGAAAGGTTTCTAAAACGCACCTCATTTCTCATCTCCTTTGCTCGGGTTCGCCATTCCAGCCGATTTACTAGCCATCTCCCTCCTTGGAGAATCAGCACCTTTAACCTCCTGTTCCGTACAGGTTGCAATTTGTCCTGAGGATGAAGGGGAAGAGGGGGAACCAATGAGAGACTAGCTCTAGGTGTTGGGACAGGCACAGGTCACTCTATTTTCCCATCAGGAAGAAGAATTAAGCACAAGCTCAGCCTGCCCCCCAGAACCAGAAGAGGGCCTGAAGCAATCCTGCGCTTTTGCGGCCAGCTCCCAAAAAAGCGAGTTGAAAAATGGAGCTCAGGGGCACTACAATTCACAGACCTGCAGAGTTTTAAATGATACCTCTCGTCCACAAATATATTAAGGGAAGGCAACGAAGAGGCTTTGAAAGCAAGGCAGAATTGCAGGAAACAGATTTCAGGAGGTAGATTCGAATCACCTTGAAAGCACATGAAAAGCGGCAAAACGTGGACAATGATGCCCTTGGCCAAAAAGGGCGTATGCGTTTTTTCCTGAATATATTCAGGAAAAAACGCATACGCCCTTTTTGGCCAACCAAGCAACCTGGAAAGGCAAATCAGCGCTCCAAAGAAGTCTCGCTTCCCAGCGGGCAAAAGGGCCATGGGGAAAAAAGTGTCCAAACCAGAAATGCAGGACCGGCCATGGAGAAATGGGAGCCTTGCTACGCTGATGGGTGGGATGTAAATTGCCAACAGGCACTCCGGAGAAGTGTACGGTGTGTTCTGAAACATCTAAAAACACAGCTTGGAGAGCATAGGGCACTTCCACTCATGGGCGTATAAATTGGGAAAACTAAACATCAGCAAGACACAGGCACCCCAAAGTTTAGGGCTGCTCTGTGGACAAGAACCCCCACTTCATTACACCTTAAATATCCTAGGAAAGAGAAAACTGGATAAAGAAGTTGTGATCCTCATGTACAATGGAATATCACTCAGCCATGAAATCAACGTCATAAGGCTAGTAGCAGCACGATGAGTGGATTTAGGTACGACGATTCTAAGTGAAATAAGTCACACAGAAAAAGACACTTATCATAAGATATCACTTCTAGAGGGAATGTAAAAACCGCTACACTTGAACTGAATTGCAAAACAGAACAGAGTCACACGTTTAGGAAACACACTATGGCTGCTGAACGGGAAAGGTGAGGTGGGGTGATGCATAAAACAAGGGTTTCAAATTAGCTCAGATACCGTTCCATAAACCCAATATGTAAGAGACAAGACCTATTCCTTTTTCAGTGAACTGGACTCAACACCCCCTATTCACCGCACAAGAATATATCTGACTAGTAAGAATCTTCAAACCTATGTATTGATATCTCTCTGTAAGTGAGTCAAGGGGGTGTAAAGCGGCATAAACACAGCCGTGAAAAGCAGCTAAACCCCATTATAAAAATAAATTACTTTTCAAAACCCGTGAAACAAAGACAGTGAAAGAGAGAGAAATTCTTACAAAATTCGTTCAGGGGCTGTGATGCAACCTGGATTGACCATATCTAGACCCACAGCTGATTGAGACATAAGGGTGGACACTCTTGGGGCTGAGAGGTTCGGTGAGGTTGGGTGAGCCAACGCAGACCCTTTCAAGTAATACTGCATGGTACCCATCCCATGGGTCCCAAATCTCCAGGTTCAAGGGCATCTTCCTACGTCGAAAACAGGCATGAGAAACCCAGAAGATGGTACACCGTGTGATCGGGAAAGGTTTCTAAAACGCACCTCATTTCTCATCTCCTTTGCTCGGGTTCGCCATTCCAGCCGATTTACTAGCCATCTCCCTCCTTGGAGAATCAGCACCTTTAACCTCCTGTTCCGTACAGGTTGCAATTTGTCCTGAGGATGAAGGGGAAGAGGGGGAACCAATGAGAGACTAGCTCTAGGTGTTGGGACAGGCACAGGTCACTCTATTTTCCCATCAGGAAGAAGAATTAAGCACAAGCTCAGCCTGCCCCCCAGAACCAGAAGAGGGCCTGAAGCAATCCTGCGCTTTTGCGGCCAGCTCCCAAAAAAGCGAGTTGAAAAATGGAGCTCAGGGGCACTGCAATTCACAAACCTGCAGAGTTTTAAATGATACCTCTCGTCCACAAATATATTAAGGGAAGGCAACGAAGAGGCTTTGAAAGCAAGGCAGAATTGCAGGAAACAGATTTCAGGAGGTAGATTCGAATCGCCTTGAAAGCACATGAAAAGCGGCAAAACGTGGACAATGATGCCCTTGGCCAAAAAGGGCGTATGCGTTTTTTCCTGAATATATTCAGGAAAAAACGCATATGCCCTTTTTGGCCAACCAAGCAACCTGGAAAGGCCAATCAGCGCTCCAAACAAGTCTCGCTTCCCAGCGGGCAAAAGGGCCATGGGGAAAAAAGTGTCCAAACCAGAAATGCAGGACCGGCCATGGAGAAATGGGAGCCTTGCTACGCTGATGGGTGGGATGTAAATTGCCAACAGGCACTCCGGAGAAGTGTACGGTGTGTTCTGAAACATCTAAAAACACAGCTTGGAGAGCATAGGGCACTTCCACTCATGGGCTTATAAATTGGGAAAACTAAACATCAGCAAGACACAGGCACCCCAAAGTTTAGGGCTGCTCTGTGGACAAGAACCCCCACTTCATTACACCTTAAATATCCTAGGAAAGAGAAAAATGGATAAAGAAGTTGTGATCCTCATGTACAATGGAATATCACTCAGCCATGAAATCAACGTCATAAGGCTAGTAGCAGCACGATGAGTGGATTTAGGTACGACGATTCTAAGTGAAATAAGTCACACAGAAAAAGACACTTATCATAAGATATCACTTCTAGAGGGAATGTAAAAACCGCTACACTTGAACTGAATTGCAAAACAGAACAGAGTCCCACGTTTAGGAAACACACTATGGCTGCTGAACGGGAAAGGTGAGGTGGGGTGATGCATAAAACAAGGGTTGCAAATTAGCTCAGATACCGTTCCATAAACCCAATATGTAAGAGACAAGACCTATTCCTTGCTCAGTGAACTGGACTCAACACCCCCTATTCACCGCACAAGAATATATCTGACTAGTAAGAATCTTCAAACCTATGTATTGATATCTCTCTGTAAGTGAGTCAAGGTGGTGTAAAGCGGCATAAACACAGCCGTGAAAAGCAGCTAAACCCCATTATAAAAATAAATTACTTTTCAAAACCCGTGAAACAAAGACAGTGAAAGAGAGAGAAATTCTTACAAAATTCGTTCAGGGGCTGTGATGCAACCTGGATTGACCATATCTAGACCCACAGCTGATTGAGACATAAGGGTGGACACTCTTGGGGCTGAGAGGTTCGGTGAGGTTGGGTGAGCCAACGCAGACCCTTTCAAGTAATACTGCATGGTACCCATCCCATGGGTCCCAAATCTCCAGGTTCAAGGGCATCTTCCTACGTCGAAAACAGGCATGAGAAACCCAGAAGATGGTACACCGTGTGATCGGGAAAGGTTTCTAAAACGCACCTCATTTCTCATCTCCTTTGCTCGGGTTCGCCATTCCAGCCGATTTACTAGCCATCTCCCTCCTTGGAGAATCAGCACCTTTAACCTCCTGTTCCGTACAGGTTGCAATTTGTCCTGAGGATGAAGGGGAAGAGGGGGAACCAATGAGAGACTAGCTCTAGGTGTTGGGACAGGCACAGGTCACTCTATTTTCCCATCAGGAAGAAGAATTAAGCACAAGCTCAGCCTGCCCCCCAGAACCAGAAGAGGGCCTGAAGCAATCCTGCGCTTTTGCGGCCAGCTCCCAAAAAAGCGAGTTGAAAAATGGAGCTCAGGGGCACTACAATTCACAGACCTGCAGAGTTTTAAATGATACCTCTCGTCCACAAATATATTAAGGGAAGGCAACGAAGAGGCTTTGAAAGCAAGGCAGAATTGCAGGAAACAGATTTCAGGAGGTAGATTCGAATCGCCTTGAAAGCACATGAAAAGCGGCAAAACGTGGACAATGATGCCCTTGGCCAAAAAGGGCGTATGCGTTTTTTCCTGAATATATTCAGGAAAAAACGCATACGCCCTTTTTGGCCAACCAAGCAACCTGGAAAGGCCAATCAGCGCTCCAAAGAAGTCTCGCTTCCCAGCGGGCAAAAGGGCCATGCGGAAAAAAGTGTCCAAACCAGAAATGCAGGACCGGCCATGGAGAAATGGGAGCCTTGCTACGCTGATGGGTGGGATGTAAATTGCCAACAGCCACTCTGGAGAAGTGTACGGTGTGTTCTGAAACATCTAAAAAACACAGCTTGGAGAGCATAGGGCACTTCCACTCATGGGCGTATAAATTGGGAAAACTAAAAATCAGCAAGACACAGGCACCCCAAAGTTTAGGGCTGCTCTGTGGACAAGAACCCCCACTTCATTACACCTTAAATATCCTAGGAAAGAGAAAAATGGATAAAGAAGTTGTGGTCCTCATGTACAATGGAATATCACTCAGCCATGAAATCAACGTCATAAGGCTAGTAGCAGCACGATGAGTGGATTTAGGTACGACGATTCTAAGTGAAATAAGTCACACAGAAAAGACACTTATCATAAGATATCACTTAGAGAGGGAATGTAAAAACCGCTACACTTGAACTGAATTGCAAAACAGAACAGAGTCCCACGTTTAGGAAACACACTATGGCTGCTGAACGGGAAAGGTGAGGTGGGGTGATGCATAAAACAAGGGTTTCAAATTAGCTCCGATACCGTTCCATAAACCCAATATGTAAGAGACAAGACCTATTCCTTTTTCAGTGAACTGGACTCAACACCCCCTATTCACCGCACAAGAATATATCTGACTAGTAAGAATCTTCAAACCTATGTATTGATATCTCTCTGTAAGTGAGTCAAGGGGGTGTAAAGCGGCATAAACACAGCCGTGAAAAGCAGCTAAACCCCATTATAAAAATAAATTACTTTTCAAAACCCGTGAAACAAAGACAGTGAAAGAGAGAGAAATTCTTACAAAATTCGTTCAGGGGCTGTGATGCAACCTGGATTGACCATATCTAGACCCACAGCTGATTGAGACATAAGGGTGGACACTCTTGGGGCTGAGAGGTTCGGTGAGGTTGGGTGAGCCAACGCAGACCCTTTCAAGTAATACTGCATGGTACCCATCCCATGGGTCCCAAATCTCCAGGTTCAAGGGCATCTTCCTACGTCGAAAACAGGCATGAGAAACCCAGAAGATGGTACACCGTGTGATCGGGAAAGGTTTCTAAAACGCACCTCATTTCTCATCTCCTTTGCTCGGGTTCGCCATTCCAGCCGATTTACTAGCCATCTCCCTCCTTGGAGAATCAGCACCTTTAACCTCCTGTTCCGTACAGGTTGCAATTTGTCCTGAGGATGAAGGGGAAGAGGGGGAACCAATGAGAGACTAGCTCTAGGTGTTGGGACAGGCACAGGTCACTCTATTTTCCCATCAGGAAGAAGAATTAAGCACAAGCTCAGCCTGCCCCCCAGAACCAGAAGAGGGCCTGAAGCAATCCTGCGCTTTTGCGGCCAGCTCCCAAAAAAGCGAGTTGAAAAATGGAGCTCAGGGGCACTGCAATTCACAAACCTGCAGAGTTTTAAATGATACCTCTCGTCCACAAATATATTAAGGGAAGGCAACGAAGAGGCTTTGAAAGCAAGGCAGAATTGCAGGAAACAGATTTCAGGAGGTAGATTCGAATCACCTTGAAAGCACATGAAAAGCGGCAAAACGTGGACAATGATGCCCTTGGCCAAAAAGGGCGTATGCGTTTTTTCCTGAATATATTCAGGAAAAAACGCATACGCCCTTTTTGGCCAACCAGGCAACCTGGAAAGGCAAATCAGCGCTCCAAAGAAGTCTCGCTTCCCAGCGGGCAAAAGGGCCATGGGGAAAAAAGTGTCCAAACCAGAAATGCAGGACCGGCCATGGAGAAATGGGAGCCTTGCTACGCTGATGGGTGGGATGTAAATTGCCAACAGGCACTCCGGAGAAGTGTACGGTGTGTTCTGAAACATCTAAAAACACAGCTTGGAGAGCATAGGGCACTTCCACTCATGGGCGTATAAATTGGGAAAACTAAACATCAGCAAGACACAGGCACCCCAAAGTTTAGGGCTGCTCTGTGGACAAGAACCCCCACTTCATTACACCTTAAATATCCTAGGAAAGAGAAAACTGGATAAAGAAGTTGTGATCCTCATGTACAATGGAATATCACTCAGCCATGAAATCAACGTCATAAGGCTAGTAGCAGCACGATGAGTGGATTTAGGTACGACGATTCTAAGTGAAATAAGTCACACAGAAAAAGACACTTATCATAAGATATCACTTCTAGAGGGAATGTAAAAACCGCTACACTTGAACTGAATTGCAAAACAGAACAGAGTCACACGTTTAGGAAACACACTATGGCTGCTGAACGGGAAAGGTGAGGTGGGGTGATGCATAAAACAAGGGTTTCAAATTAGCTCAGATACCGTTCCATAAACCCAATATGTAAGAGACAAGACCTATTCCTTTTTCAGTGAACTGGACTCAACACCCCCTATTCACCGCACAAGAATATATCTGACTAGTAAGAATCTTCAAACCTATGTATTGATATCTCTCTGTAAGTGAGTCAAGGGGGTGTAAAGCGGCATAAACACAGCCGTGAAAAGCAGCTAAACCCCATTATAAAAATAAATTACTTTTCAAAACCCGTGAAACAAAGACAGTGAAAGAGAGAGAAATTCTTACAAAATTCGTTCAGGGGCTGTGATGCAACCTGGATTGACCATATCTAGACCCACAGCTGATTGAGACATAAGGGTGGACACTCTTGGGGCTGAGAGGTTCGGTGAGGTTGGGTGAGCCAACGCAGACCCTTTCAAGTAATACTGCATGGTACCCATCCCATGGGTCCCAAATCTCCAGGTTCAAGGGCATCTTCCTACGTCGAAAACAGGCATGAGAAACCCAGAAGATGGTACACCGTGTGATCGGGAAAGGTTTCTAAAACGCACCTCATTTCTCATCTCCTTTGCTCGGGTTCGCCATTCCAGCCGATTTACTAGCCATCTCCCTCCTTGGAGAATCAGCACCTTTAACCTCCTGTTCCGTACAGGTTGCAATTTGTCCTGAGGATGAAGGGGAAGAGGGGGAACCAATGAGAGACTAGCTCTAGGTGTTGGGACAGGCACAGGTCACTCTATTTTCCCATCAGGAAGAAGAATTAAGCACAAGCTCAGCCTGCCCCCCAGAACCAGAAGAGGGCCTGAAGCAATCCTGCGCTTTTGCGGCCAGCTCCCAAAAAAGCGAGTTGAAAAATGGAGCTCAGGGGCACTGCAATTCACAAACCTGCAGAGTTTTAAATGATACCTCTCGTCCACAAATATATTAAGGGAAGGCAACGAAGAGGCTTTGAAAGCAAGGCAGAATTGCAGGAAACAGATGTCAGGAGGTAGATTCGAATCGCCTTGAAAGCACATGAAAAGCGGCAAAACGTGGACAATGATGCCCTTGGCCAAAAAGGGCGTATGCGTTTTTTCCTGAATATATTCAGGAAAAAACGCATACGCCCTTTTTGGCCAACCAAGCAACCTGGAAAGGCCAATCAGCGCTCCAAAGAAGTCTCGCTTCCCAGCGGGCAAAAGGGCCATGCGGAAAAAAGTGTCCAAACCAGAAATGCAGGACCGGCCATGGAGAAATGGGAGCCTTGCTACGCTGATGGGTGGGATGTAAATTGCCAACAGCCACTCTGGAGAAGTGTACGGTGTGTTCTGAAACATCTAAAAAACACAGCTTGGAGAGCATAGGGCACTTCCACTCATGGGCGTATAAATTGGGAAAACTAAAAATCAGCAAGACACAGGCACCCCAAAGTTTAGGGCTGCTCTGTGGACAAGAACCCCCACTTCATTACACCTTAAATATCCTAGGAAAAAGAAAAATGGATAAAGAAGTTGTGGTCCTCATGTACAATGGAATATCACTCAGCCATGAAATCAACGTCATAAGGCTAGTAGCAGCACGATGAGTGGATTTAGGTACGACGATTCTAAGTGAAATAAGTCACACAGAAAAAGACACTTATCATAAGATATCACTTCGAGAGGGAATGTAAAAACCGCTACACTTGAACTGAATTGCAAAACAGAACAGAGTCCCACGTTTAGGAAACACACTATGGCTGCTGAACGGGAAAGGTGAGGTGGGGTGATGCATAAAACAAGTGTTTCAAATTAGCTCAGATACCGTTCCATAAACCCAATATGTAAGAGACAAGACCTATCCCTTGCTCAGTGAACTGGACTCAACACCCCCTATTCACCGCACAAGAATATATCTGACTAGTAAGAATCTTCAAACCTATGTATTGATATCTCTCTGTAAGTGAGTCAAGGGGGTGTAAAGCGGCATAAACACAGCCGTGAAAAGCAGCTAAACCCCATTATAAAAATAAATTACTTTTCAAAACCCGTGAAACAAAGACAGTGAAAGAGAGAGAAATTCTTACAAAATTCGTTCAGGGGCTGTGATGCAACCTGGATTGACCATATCTAGAACCACAGCTGATTGAGACATAAGGGTGGACACTCTTGGGGCTGAGAGGTTCGGTGAGGTTGGGTGAGCCAACGCAGACCCTTTCAAGTAATACTGCATGGTACCCATCCCATGGGTCCCAAATCTCCAGGTTCAAGGGCATCTTCCTACGTCGAAAACAGGCATGAGAAACCCAGAAGATGGTACACCGTGTGATCGGGATAGGTTTCTAAAACGCACCTCATTTCTCATCTCCTTTGCTCGGGTTCGCCATTCCAGCCGATTTACTAGCCATCTCCCTCCTTGGAGAATCAGCACCTTTAACCTCCTGTTCCGTACAGGTTGCAATTTGTCCTGAGGATGAAGGGGAAGAGGGGGAACCAATGAGAGACTAGCTCTAGGTGTTGGGACAGGCACAGGTCACTCTATTTTCCCATCAGGAAGAAGAATTAAGCACAAGCTCAGCCTGCCCCCCAGAACCAGAAGAGGGCCTGAAGCAATCCTGCGCTTTTGCGGCCAGCTCCCAAAAAAGCGAGTTGAAAAATGGAGCTCAGGGGCACTGCAATTCACAAACCTGCAGAGTTTTAAATGATACCTCTCGTCCACAAATATATTAAGGGAAGGCAACGAAGAGGCTTTGAAAGCAAGGCAGAATTGCAGGAAACAGATTTCAGGAGGTAGATTCGAATCGCCTTGAAAGCACATGAAAAGCGGCAAAACGTGGACAATGATGCCCTTGGCCAAAAAGGGCGTATGCGTTTTTTCCTGAATATATTCAGGAAAAAACGCATACGCCCTTTTTGGCCAACCAAGCAACCTGGAAAGGCCAATCAGCGCTCCAAAGAAGTCTCACTTCCCAGCGGGCAAAAGGGCCATGGGGAAAAAAGTGTCAAAACCAGAAATGCAGGACCGGCCATGGAGAAATGGGAGCCTTGCTACGCTGATGGGTGGGATGTAAATTGCCAACAGGCACTCCGGAGAAGTGTACGTTGTGTTCTGAAACATCTAAAAACACAGCTTGGAGAGCATAGGGCACTTCCACTCATGGGCGTATAAATTGGGAAAACTAAAAATCAGCAAGACACAGGCACCCCAAAGTTTAGGGCTGCTCTGTGGACAAGAACCCCCACTTCATTACACCTTAAATATCCTAGGAAAGAGAAAAATGGATAAAGAAGTTGTGGTCCTCATGTACAATGGAATATCACTCAGCCATGAAATCAACGTCATAAGGCTAGTAGCAGCACGATGAGTGGATTTAGGTACGACGATTCTAAGTGAAATAAGTCACACAGAAAAAGACACTTATCATAAGATATCACTTCTAGAGGGAATGTAAAAACCGCTACACTTGAACTGAATTGCAAAACAGAACAGAGTCACACGTTTAGGAAACACACTATAGCTGCTGAACGGGAAAGGTGAGGTGAGGTGATGCATAAAACAAGGGTTTCAAATTAGCTCAGATACCGTTCCATAAACCCAATATGTAAGAGACAAGACCTATTCCTTTTTCAGTGAACTGGACTCAACACCCCCTATTCACCGCACAAGAATATATCTGACTAGTAAGAATCTTCAAACCTATGTATTGATATCTCTCTGTAAGTGAGTCAAGGGGGTGTAAAGCGGCATAAACACAGCCGTGAAAAGCAGCTAAACCCCATTATAAAAATAAATTACTTTTCAAAACCCGTGAAACAAAGACAGTGAAAGAGAGAGAAATTCTTACAAAATTCGTTCAGGGGCTGTGATGCAACCTGGATTGACCATATCTAGACCCACAGCTGATTGAGACATAAGGGTGGACACTCTTGGGGCTGAGAGGTTCGGTGAGGTTGGGTGAGCCAACGCAGACCCTTTCAAGTAATACTGCATGGTACCCATCCCATGGGTCCCAAATCTCCAGGTTCAAGGGCATCTTCCTACGTCGAAAACAGGCATGAGAAACCCAGAAGATGGTACACCGTGTGATCGGGATAGGTTTCTAAAACGCACCTCATTTCTCATCTCCTTTGCTCGGGTTCGCCATTCCAGCCGATTTACTAGCCATCTCCCTCCTTGGAGAATCAGCACCTTTAACCTCCTGTTCCGTACAGGTTGCAATTTGTCCTGAGGATGAAGGGGAAGAGGGGGAACCAATGAGAGACTAGCTCTAGGTGTTGGGACAGGCACAGGTCACTCTATTTTCCCATCAGGAAGAAGAATTAAGCACAAGCTCAGCCTGCCCCCCAGAACCAGAAGAGGGCCTGAAGCAATCCTGCGCTTTTGCGGCCAGCTCCCAAAAAAGCGAGTTGAAAAATGGAGCTCAGGGGCACTGCAATTCACAAACCTGCAGAGTTTTAAATGATACCTCTCGTCCACAAATATATTAAGGGAAGGCAACGAAGAGGCTTTGAAAGCAAGGCAGAATTGCAGGAAACAGATTTCAGGAGGTAGATTCGAATCGCCTTGAAAGCACATGAAAAGCGGCAAAACGTGGACAATGATGCCCTTGGCCAAAAAGGGCGTATGCGTTTTTTCCTGAATATATTCAGGAAAAAACGCATACGCCCTTTTTGGCCAACCAAGCAACCTGGAAAGGCCAATCAGCGCTCCAAAGAAGTCTCGCTTCCCAGCGGGCAAAAGGGCCATGGGGAAAAAAGTGTCCAAACCAGAAATGCAGGACCGGCCATGGAGAAATGGGAGCCTTGCTACGCTGATGGGTGGGATGTAAATTGCCAACAGGCACTCCGGAGAAGTGTACGGTGTGTTCTGAAACATCTAAAAACACAGCTTGGAGAGCATAGGGCACTTCCACTCATGGGCGTATAAATTGGGAAAACTAAACATCAGCAAGACACAGGCACCCCAAAGTTTAGGGCTGCTCTGTGGACAAGAACCCCCACTTCATTACACCTTAAATATCCTAGGAAAGAGAAAAATGGATAAAGAAGTTGTGATCCTCATGTACAATGGAATATCACTCAACCATGAAATCAACGTCATAAGGCTAGTAGCAGCACGATGAGTGGATTTAGGTACGACGATTCTAAGTGAAATAAGTCACACAGAAAAAGACACTTATCATAAGATATCACTTCTAGAGGGAATGTAAAAACCGCTACACTTGAACTGAATTGCAAAACAGAACAGAGTCCCACGTTTAGGAAACACACTATGGCTGCTGAACGGGAAAGGTGAGGTGGGGTGATGCATAAAACAAGGGTTTCAAATTAGCTCAGATACCGTTCCATAAACCCAATATGTAAGAGACAAGACCTATTCCTTGCTCAGTGAACTGGACTCAACACCCCCTATTCACCGCACAAGAATATATCTGACTAGTAAGAATCTTCAAACCTATGTATTGATATCTCTCTGTAAGTGAGTCAAGGGGGTGTAAAGCGGCATAAACACAGCCGTGAAAAGCAGCTAAACCCCATTATAAAAATAAATTACTTTTCAAAACCCGTGAAACAAAGACAGTGAAAGAGAGAGAAATTCTTACAAAATTCGTTCAGGGGCTGTGATGCAACCTGGATTGACCATATCTAGACCCACAGCTGATTGAGACATAAGGGTGGACACTCTTGGGGCTGAGAGGTTCGGTGAGGTTGGGTGAGCCAACGCAGACCCTTTCAAGTAATACTGCATGATACCCATCCCATGGGTCCCAAATCTCCAGGTTCAAGGGCATCTTCCTACGTCGAAAACAGGCATGAGAAACCCAGAAGATGGTACACCGTGTGATCGGGAAAGGTTTCTAAAACGCACCTCATTTCTCATCTCCTTTGCTCGGGTTCGCCATTCCAGCCGATTTACTAGCCATCTCCCTCCTTGGAGAATCAGCACCTTTAACCTCCTGTTCCATACAGGTTGCAATTTGTCCTGAGGATGAAGGGGAAGAGGGGGAACCAATGAGAGACTAGCTCTAGGTGTTGGGACAGGCACAGGTCACTCTATTTTCCCATCAGGAAGAAGAATTAAGCACAAGCTCAGCCTGCCCCCCAGAACCAGAAGAGGGCCTGAAGCAATCCTGCGCTTTTGCGGCCAGCTCCCAAAAAAGCGAGTTGAAAAATGGAGCTCAGGGGCACTACAATTCACAGACCTGCAGAGTTTTAAATGATACCTCTCGTCCACAAATATATTAAGGGAAGGCAACGAAGAGGCTTTGAAAGCAAGGCAGAATTGCAGGAAACAGATTTCAGGAGGTAGATTCGAATCGCCTTGAAAGCACATGAAAAGCGGCAAAACGTGGACAATGATGCCCTTGGCCAAAAAGGGCGTATGCGTTTTTTCCTGAATATATTCAGGAAAAAACGCATACGCCCTTTTTGGCCAACCAAGCAACCTGGAAAGGCCAATCAGCGCTCCAAAGAAGTCTCGCTTCCCAGCGGGCAAAAGGGCCATGCGGAAAAAAGTGTCCAAACCAGAAATGCAGGACCGGCCATGGAGAAATGGGAGCCTTGCTACGCTGATGGGTGGGATGTAAATTGCCAACAGGCACTCCGGAGAAGTGTACGGTGTGTTCTGAAACATCTAAAAACACAGCTTGGAGAGCATAGGGCACTTCCACTCATGGGCGTATAAATTGGGAAAACTAAACATCAGCAAGACACAGGCACCCCAAAGTTTAGGGCTGCTCTGTGGACAAGAACCCCCACTTCATTACACCTTAAATATCCTAGGAAAGAGAAAAATGGATAAAGAAGTTGTGATCCTCATGTACAATGGAATATCACTCAGCCATGAAATCAACGTCATAAGGCTAGTAGCAGCACGATGAGTGGATTTAGGTACGACGATTCTAAGTGAAATAAGTCACACAGAAAAAGACACTTATCATAAGATATCACTTCTAGAGGGAATGTAAAAACCGCTACACTTGAACTGAATTGCAAAACAGAACAGAGTCCCACGTTTAGGAAACACACTATGGCTGCTGAACGGGAAAGGTGAGGTGGGGTGATGCATAAAACAAGGGTTTCAAATTAGCTCAGATACCGTTCCATAAACCCAATATGTAAGAGACAAGACCTATTCCTTGCTCAGTGAACTGGACTCAACACCCCCTATTCACCGCACAAGAATATATCTGACTAGTAAGAATCTTCAAACCTATGTATTGATATCTCTCTGTAAGTGAGTCAAGGTGGTGTAAAGCGGCATAAACACAGCCGTGAAAAGCAGCTAAACCCCATTATAAAAATAAATTACTTTTCAAAACCCGTGAAACAAAGACAGTGAAAGAGAGAGAAATTCTTACAAAATTCGTTCAGGGGCTGTGATGCAACCTGGATTGACCATATCTAGACCCACAGCTGATTGAGACATAAGGGTGGACACTCTTGGGGCTGAGAGGTTCGGTGAGGTTGGGTGAGCCAACGCAGACCCTTTCAAGTAATACTGCATGATACCCATCCCATGGGTCCCAAATCTCCAGGTTCAAGGGCATCTTCCTACGTCGAAAACAGGCATGAGAAACCCAGAAGATGGTACACCGTGTGATCGGGAAAGGTTTCTAAAACGCACCTCATTTCTCATCTCCTTTGCTCGGGTTCGCCATTCCAGCCGATTTACTAGCCATCTCCCTCCTTGGAGAATCAGCACCTTTAACCTCCTGTTCCATACAGGTTGCAATTTGTCCTGAGGATGAAGGGGAAGAGGGGGAACCAATGAGAGACTAGCTCTAGGTGTTGGGACAGGCACAGGTCACTCTATTTTCCCATCAGGAAGAAGAATTAAGCACAAGCTCAGCCTGCCCCCCAGAACCAGAAGAGGGCCTGAAGCAATCCTGCGCTTTTGCGGCCAGCTCCCAAAAAAGCGAGTTGAAAAATGGAGCTCAGGGGCACTACAATTCACAGACCTGCAGAGTTTTAAATGATACCTCTCGTCCACAAATATATTAAGGGAAGGCAACGAAGAGGCTTTGAAAGCAAGGCAGAATTGCAGGAAACAGATTTCAGGAGGTAGATTCGAATCGCCTTGAAAGCACATGAAAAGCGGCAAAACGTGGACAATGATGCCCTTGGCCAAAAAGGGCGTATGCGTTTTTTCCTGAATATATTCAGGAAAAAACGCATACGCCCTTTTTGGCCAACCAAGCAACCTGGAAAGGCCAATCAGCGCTCCAAAGAAGTCTCGCTTCCCAGCGGGCAAAAGGGCCATGCGGAAAAAAGTGTCCAAACCAGAAATGCAGGACCGGCCATGGAGAAATGGGAGCCTTGCTACGCTGATGGGTGGGATGTAAATTGCCAACAGCCACTCTGGAGAAGTGTACGGTGTGTTCTGAAACATCTAAAAAACACAGCTTGGAGAGCATAGGGCACTTCCACTCATGGGCGTATAAATTGGGAAAACTAAAAATCAGCAAGACACAGGCACCCCAAAGTTTAGGGCTGCTCTGTGGACAAGAACCCCCACTTCATTACACCTTAAATATCCTAGGAAAGAGAAAAATGGATAAAGAAGTTGTGGTCCTCATGTACAATGGAATATCACTCAGCCATGAAATCAACGTCATAAGGCTAGTAGCAGCACGATGAGTGGATTTAGGTACGACGATTCTAAGTGAAATAAGTCACACAGAAAAGACACTTATCATAAGATATCACTTAGAGAGGGAATGTAAAAACCGCTACACTTGAACTGAATTGCAAAACAGAACAGAGTCCCACGTTTAGGAAACACACTATGGCTGCTGAACGGGAAAGGTGAGGTGGGGTGATGCATAAAACAAGGGTTTCAAATTAGCTCCGATACCGTTCCATAAACCCAATATGTAAGAGACAAGACCTATTCCTTTTTCAGTGAACTGGACTCAACACCCCCTATTCACCGCACAAGAATATATCTGACTAGTAAGAATCTTCAAACCTATGTATTGATATCTCTCTGTAAGTGAGTCAAGGGGGTGTAAAGCGGCATAAACACAGCCGTGAAAAGCAGCTAAACCCCATTATAAAAATAAATTACTTTTCAAAACCCGTGAAACAAAGACAGTGAAAGAGAGAGAAATTCTTACAAAATTCGTTCAGGGGCTGTGATGCAACCTGGATTGACCATATCTAGAACCACAGCTGATTGAGACATAAGGGTGGACACTCTTGGGGCTGAGAGGTTCGGTGAGGTTGGGTGAGCCAACGCAGACCCTTTCAAGTAATACTGCATGGTACCCATCCCATGGGTCCCAAATCTCCAGGTTCAAGGGCATCTTCCTACGTCGAAAACAGGCATGAGAAACCCAGAAGATGGTACACCGTGTGATCGGGATAGGTTTCTAAAACGCACCTCATTTCTCATCTCCTTTGCTCGGGTTCGCCATTCCAGCCGATTTACTAGCCATCTCCCTCCTTGGAGAATCAGCACCTTTAACCTCCTGTTCCGTACAGGTTGCAATTTGTCCTGAGGATGAAGGGGAAGAGGGGGAACCAATGAGAGACTAGCTCTAGGTGTTGGGACAGGCACAGGTCACTCTATTTTCCCATCAGGAAGAAGAATTAAGCACAAGCTCAGCCTGCCCCCCAGAACCAGAAGAGGGCCTGAAGCAATCCTGCGCTTTTGCGGCCAGCTCCCAAAAAAGCGAGTTGAAAAATGGAGCTCAGGGGCACTGCAATTCACAAACCTGCAGAGTTTTAAATGATACCTCTCGTCCACAAATATATTAAGGGAAGGCAACGAAGAGGCTTTGAAAGCAAGGCAGAATTGCAGGAAACAGATTTCAGGAGGTAGATTCGAATCGCCTTGAAAGCACATGAAAAGCGGCAAAACGTGGACAATGATGCCCTTGGCCAAAAAGGGCGTATGCGTTTTTTCCTGAATATATTCAGGAAAAAACGCATACGCCCTTTTTGGCCAACCAAGCAACCTGGAAAGGCCAATCAGCGCTCCAAAGAAGTCTCACTTCCCAGCGGGCAAAAGGGCCATGGGGAAAAAAGTGTCCAAACCAGAAATGCAGGACCGGCCATGGAGAAATGGGAGCCTTGCTACGCTGATGGGTGGGATGTAAATTGCCAACAGGCACTCCGGAGAAGTGTACGTTGTGTTCTGAAACATCTAAAAACACAGCTTGGAGAGCATAGGGCACTTCCACTCATGGGCGTATAAATTGGGAAAACTAAAAATCAGCAAGACACAGGCACCCCAAAGTTTAGGGCTGCTCTGTGGACAAGAACCCCCACTTCATTACACCTTAAATATCCTAGGAAAGAGAAAAATGGATAAAGAAGTTGTGGTCCTCATGTACAATGGAATATCACTCAGCCATGAAATCAACGTCATAAGGCTAGTAGCAGCACGATGAGTGGATTTAGGTACGACGATTCTAAGTGAAATAAGTCACACAGAAAAAGACACTTATCATAAGATATCACTTCTAGAGGGAATGTAAAAACCGCTACACTTGAACTGAATTGCAAAACAGAACAGAGTCACACGTTTAGGAAACACACTATGGCTGCTGAACGGGAAAGGTGAGGTGAGGTGATGCATAAAACAAGGGTTTCAAATTAGCTCAGATACCGTTCCATAAACCCAATATGTAAGAGACAAGACCTATTCCTTTTTCAGTGAACTGGACTCAACACCCCCTATTCACCGCACAAGAATATATCTGACTAGTAAGAATCTTCAAACCTATGTATTGATATCTCTCTGTAAGTGAGTCAAGGGGGTGTAAAGCGGCATAAACACAGCCGTGAAAAGCAGCTAAACCCCATTATAAAAATAAATTACTTTTCAAAACCCGTGAAACAAAGACAGTGAAAGAGAGAGAAATTCTTACAAAATTCGTTCAGGGGCTGTGATGCAACCTGGATTGACCATATCTAGACCCACAGCTGATTGAGACATAAGGGTGGACACTCTTGGGGCTGAGAGGTTCGGTGAGGTTGGGTGAGCCAACGCAGACCCTTTCAAGTAATACTGCATGGTACCCATCCCATGGGTCCCAAATCTCCAGGTTCAAGGGCATCTTCCTACGTCGAAAACAGGCATGAGAAACCCAGAAGATGGTACACCGTGTGATCGGGAAAGGTTTCTAAAACGCACCTCATTTCTCATCTCCTTTGCTCGGGTTCGCCATTCCAGCCGATTTACTAGCCATCTCCCTCCTTGGAGAATCAGCACCTTTAACCTCCTGTTCCGTACAGGTTGCAATTTGTCCTGAGGATGAACGGGAAGAGGGGGAACCAATGAGAGACTAGCTCTAGGTGTTGGGACAGGCACAGGTCACTCTATTTTCCCATCAGGAAGAAGAATTAAGCACAAGCTCAGCCTGCCCCCCAGAACCAGAAGAGGGCCTGAAGCAATCCTGCGCTTTTGCGGCCAGCTCCCAAAAAAGCGAGTTGAAAAATGGAGCTCAGGGGCACTGCAATTCACAAACCTGCAGAGTTTTAAATGATACCTCTCGTCCACAAATATATTAAGGGAAGGCAACGAAGAGGCTTTGAAAGCAAGGCAGAATTGCAGGAAACAGATTTCAGGAGGTAGATTCGAATCGCCTTGAAAGCACATGAAAAGCGGCAAAACGTGGACAATGATGCCCTTGGCCAAAAAGGGCGTATGCGTTTTTTCCTGAATATATTCAGGAAAAAACGCATACGCCCTTTTTGGCCAACCAAGCAACCTGGAAAGGCCAATCAGCGCTCCAAAGAAGTCTCGCTTCCCAGCGGGCAAAAGGGCCATGCGGAAAAAAGTGTCCAAACCAGAAATGCAGGACCGGCCATGGAGAAATGGGAGCCTTGCTACGCTGATGGGTGGGATGTAAATTGCCAACAGCCACTCTGGAGAAGTGTACGGTGTGTTCTGAAACATCTAAAAAACACAGCTTGGAGAGCATAGGGCACTTCCACTCATGGCCGTATAAATTGGGAAAACTAAAAATCAGCAAGACACAGGCACCCCAAAGTTTAGGGCTGCTCTGTGGACAAGAACCCCCACTTCATTACACCTTAAATATCCTAGGAAAGAGAAAAATGGATAAAGAAGTTGTGGTCCTCATGTACAATGGAATATCACTCAGCCATGAAATCAACGTCATAAGGCTAGTAGCAGCACGATGAGTGGATTTAGGTCCGACGATTCTAAGTGAAATAAGTCACACAGAAAAAGACACTTATCATAAGATATCACTTCTAGAGGGAATGTAAAAACCGCTACACTTGAACTGAAATGCAAAACAGAACAGAGTCACACGTTTAGGAAACACACTATGGCTGCTGAACGGGAAAGGTGAGGTGGGGTGATGCATAAAACAAGGGTTTCAAATTAGCTCAGATACCGTTCCATAAACCCAATATGTAAGAGACAAGACCTATTCCTTGCTCAGTGAACTGGACTCAACACCCCCTATTCACCGCACAAGAATATATCTGACTAGTAAGAATCTTCAAACCTATGTATTGATATCTCTCTGTAAGTGAGTCAAGGGGGTGTAAAGCGGCATAAACACAGCCGTGAAAAGCAGCTAAACCCCATTATAAAAATAAATTACTTTTCAAAACCCGTGAAACAAAGACAGTGAAAGAGAGAGAAATTCTTACAAAATTCGTTCAGGGGCTGTGATGCAACCTGGATTGACCATATCTAGACCCACAGCTGATTGAGACATAAGGGTGGACACTCTTGGGGCTGAGAGGTTCGGTGAGGTTGGGTGAGCCAACGCAGACCCTTTCAAGTAATACTGCATGGTACCCATCCCATGGGTCCCAAATCTCCAGGTTCAAGGGCATCTTCCTACGTCGAAAACAGGCATGAGAAACCCAGAAGATGGTACACCGTGTGATCGGGATAGGTTTCTAAAACGCACCTCATTTCTCATCTCCTTTGCTCGGGTTCGCCATTCCAGCCGATTTACTAGCCATCTCCCTCCTTGGAGAATCAGCACCTTTAACCTCCTGTTCCGTACAGGTTGCAATTTGTCCTGAGGATGAAGGGGAAGAGGGGGAACCAATGAGAGACTAGCTCTAGGTGTTGGGACAGGCACAGGTCACTCTATTTTCCCATCAGGAAGAAGAATTAAGCACAAGCTCAGCCTGCCCCCCAGAACCAGAAGAGGGCCTGAAGCAATCCTGCGCTTTTGCGGCCAGCTCCCAAAAAAGCGAGTTGAAAAATGGAGCTCAGGGGCACTGCAATTCACAAACCTGCAGAGTTTTAAATGATACCTCTCGTCCACAAATATATTAAGGGAAGGCAACGAAGAGGCTTTGAAAGCAAGGCAGAATTGCAGGAAACAGATTTCAGGAGGTAGATTCGAATCACCTTGAAAGCACATGAAAAGCGGCAAAACGTGGACAATGATGCCCTTGGCCAAAAAGGGCGTATGCGTTTTTTCCTGAATATATTCAGGAAAAAACGCATACGCCCTTTTTGGCCAACCAAGCAACCTGGAAAGGCAAATCAGCGCTCCAAAGAAGTCTCGCTTCCCAGCGGGCAAAAGGGCCATGGGGAAAAAAGTGTCCAAACCAGAAATGCAGGACCGGCCATGGAGAAATGGGAGCCTTGCTACGCTGATGGGTGGGATGTAAATTGCCAACAGGCACTCCGGAGAAGTGTACGGTGTGTTCTGAAACATCTAAAAACACAGCTTGGAGAGCATAGGGCACTTCCACTCATGGGCGTATAAATTGGGAAAACTAAACATCAGCAAGACACAGGCACCCCAAAGTTTAGGGCTGCTCTGTGGACAAGAACCCCCACTTCATTACACCTTAAATATCCTAGGAAAGAGAAAACTGGATAAAGAAGTTGTGATCCTCATGTACAATGGAATATCACTCAGCCATGAAATCAACGTCATAAGGCTAGTAGCAGCACGATGAGTGGATTTAGGTACGACGATTCTAAGTGAAATAAGTCACACAGAAAAAGACACTTATCATAAGATATCACTTCTAGAGGGAATGTAAAAACCGCTACACTTGAACTGAATTGCAAAACAGAACAGAGTCACACGTTTAGGAAACACACTATGGCTGCTGAACGGGAAAGGTGAGGTGGGGTGATGCATAAAACAAGGGTTTCAAATTAGCTCAGATACCGTTCCATAAACCCAATATGTAAGAGACAAGACCTATTCCTTTTTCAGTGAACTGGACTCAACACCCCCTATTCACCGCACAAGAATATATCTGACTAGTAAGAATCTTCAAACCTATGTATTGATATCTCTCTGTAAGTGAGTCAAGGGGGTGTAAAGCGGCATAAACACAGCCGTGAAAAGCAGCTAAACCCCATTATAAAAATAAATTACTTTTCAAAACCCGTGAAACAAAGACAGTGAAAGAGAGAGAAATTCTTACAAAATTCGTTCAGGGGCTGTGATGCAACCTGGATTGACCATATCTAGACCCACAGCTGATTGAGACATAAGGGTGGACACTCTTGGGGCTGAGAGGTTCGGTGAGGTTGGGTGAGCCAACGCAGACCCTTTCAAGTAATACTGCATGGTACCCATCCCATGGGTCCCAAATCTCCAGGTTCAAGGGCATCTTCCTACGTCGAAAACAGGCATGAGAAACCCAGAAGATGGTACACCGTGTGATCGGGAAAGGTTTCTAAAACGCACCTCATTTCTCATCTCCTTTGCTCGGGTTCGCCATTCCAGCCGATTTACTAGCCATCTCCCTCCTTGGAGAATCAGCACCTTTAACCTCCTGTTCCGTACAGGTTGCAATTTGTCCTGAGGATGAAGGGGAAGAGGGGGAACCAATGAGAGACTAGCTCTAGGTGTTGGGACAGGCACAGGTCACTCTATTTTCCCATCAGGAAGAAGAATTAAGCACAAGCTCAGCCTGCCCCCCAGAACCAGAAGAGGGCCTGAAGCAATCCTGCGCTTTTGCGGCCAGCTCCCAAAAAAGCGAGTTGAAAAATGGAGCTCAGGGGCACTGCAATTCACAAACCTGCAGAGTTTTAAATGATACCTCTCGTCCACAAATATATTAAGGGAAGGCAACGAAGAGGCTTTGAAAGCAAGGCAGAATTGCAGGAAACAGATGTCAGGAGGTAGATTCGAATCGCCTTGAAAGCACATGAAAAGCGGCAAAACGGGGACAATGATGCCCTTGGCCAAAAAGGGCGTATGCGTTTTTTCCTGAATATATTCAGGAAAAAACGCATACGCCCTTTTTGGCCAACCAAGCAACCTGGAAAGGCCAATCAGCGCTCCAAAGAAGTCTCGCTTCCCAGCGGGCAAAAGGGCCATGCGGAAAAAAGTGTCCAAACCAGAAGTGCAGGACCGGCCATGGAGAAATGGGAGCCTTGCTACGCTGATGGGTGGGATGTAAATTGCCAACAGCCACTCTGGAGAAGTGTACGGTGTGTTCTGAAACATCTAAAAAACACAGCTTGGAGAGCATAGGGCACTTCCACTCATGGGCGTATAAATTGGGAAAACTAAAAATCAGCAAGACACAGGCACCCCAAAGTTTAGGGCTGCTCTGTGGACAAGAACCCCCACTTCATTACACCTTAAATATCCTAGGAAAGAGAAAAATGGATAAAGAAGTTGTGGTCCTCATGTACAATGGAATATCACTCAGCCATGAAATCAACGTCATAAGGCTAGTAGCAGCACGATGAGTGGATTTAGGTACGACGATTCTAAGTGAAATAAGTCACACAGAAAAAGACACTTATCATAAGATATCACTTCGAGAGGGAATGTAAAAACCGCTACACTTGAACTGAATTGCAAAACAGAACAGAGTCCCACGTTTAGGAAACACACTATGGCTGCTGAACGGGAAAGGTGAGGTGGGGTGATGCATAAAACAAGTGTTTCAAATTAGCTCAGATACCGTTCCATAAACCCAATATGTAAGAGACAAGACCTATCCCTTGCTCAGTGAACTGGACTCAACACCCCCTATTCACCGCACAAGAATATATCTGACTAGTAAGAATCTTCAAACCTATGTATTGATATCTCTCTGTAAGTGAGTCAAGGGGGTGTAAAGCGGCATAAACACAGCCGTGAAAAGCAGCTAAACCCCATTATAAAAATAAATTACTTTTCAAAACCCGTGAAACAAAGACAGTGAAAGAGAGAGAAATTCTTACAAAATTCGTTCAGGGGCTGTGATGCAACCTGGATTGACCATATCTAGACCCACAGCTGATTGAGACATAAGGGTGGACACTCTTGGGGCTGAGAGGTTCGGTGAGGTTGGGTGAGCCAACGCAGACCCTTTCAAGTAATACTGCATGGTACCCATCCCATGGGTCCCAAATCTCCAGGTTCAAGGGCATCTTCCTACGTCGAAAACAAGCATGAGAAACCCAGAAGATGGTACACCGTGTGATCGGGATAGGTTTCTAAAACGCACCTCATTTCTCATCTCCTTTGCTCGGGTTCGCCATTCCAGCCGATTTACTAGCCATCTCCCTCCTTGGAGAATCAGCACCTTTAACCTCCTGTTCCGTACAGGTTGCAATTTGTCCTGAGGATGAAGGGGAAGAGGGGGAACCAATGAGAGACTAGCTCTAGGTGTTGGGACAGGCACAGGTCACTCTATTTTCCCATCAGGAAGAAGAATTAAGCACAAGCTCAGCCTGCCCCCCAGAACCAGAAGAGGGCCTGAAGCAATCCTGCGCTTTTGCGGCCAGCTCCCAAAAAAGCGAGTTGAAAAATGGAGCTCAGGGGCACTGCAATTCACAAAGCTGCAGAATTTTAAGTGATACCTCTCGTCCACAAATATATTAAGGGAAGGCAACGAAGAGGCTTTGAAAGCAAGGCAGAATTGCAGGAAACAGATGTCAGGAGGTAGATTCGAATCGCCTTGAAAGCACATGAAAAGCGGCAAAACGTGGACAATGATGCCCTTGGCCAAAAAGGGCGTATGCGTTTTTTCCTGAATATATTCAGGAAAAAACGCATACGCCCTTTTTGGCCAACCAAGCAACCTGGAAAGGCCAATCAGCGCTCCAAAGAAGTCTCGCTTCCCAGCGGGCAAAAGGGCCATGGGGAAAAAAGTGTCCAAACCAGAAATGCAGGACCGGCCATGGAGAAATGGGAGCCTTGCTACGCTGATGGGTGGGATGTAAATTGCCAACAGGCACTCCGGAGAAGTGTACGGTGTGTTCTGAAACACCTAAAAACACAGCTTGGAGAGCATAGGGCACTTCCACTCATGGGCGTATAAATTGGGAAAACTAAAAATCAGCAAGACACAGGCACCCCAAAGTTTAGGGCTGCTCTGTGGACAAGAACCCCCACTTCATTACACCTTAAATATCCTAGGAAAGAGAAAAATGGATAAAGAAGTTGTGGTCCTCATGTACAATGGAATATCACTCAGCCATGAAATCAACGTCATAAGGCTAGTAGCAGCACGATGAGTGGATTTAGGTACGACGATTCTAAGTGAAATAAGTCACACAGAAAAAGACACTTATCATAAGATATCACTTCGAGAGGGAATGTAAAAACCGCTACACTTGAACTGAATTGCAAAACAGAACAGAGTCCCACGTTTAGGAAACACACTATGGCTGCTGAACGGGAAAGGTGAGGTGGGGTGATGCATAAAACAAGGGTTTCAAATTAGCTCAGATACCGTTCCATAAACCCAATATGTAAGAGACAAGACCTATCCCTTGCTCAGTGAACTGGACTCAACACCCCCTATTCACCGCACAAGAATATATCTGACTAGTAAGAATCTTCAAACCTATGTATTGATATCTCTCTGTAAGTGAGTCAAGGGGGTGTAAAGCGGCATAAACACAGCCGTGAAAAGCAGCTAAACCCCATTATAAAAATAAATTACTTTTCAAAACCCGTGAAACAAAGACAGTGAAAGAGAGAGAAATTCTTACAAAATTCGTTCAGGGGCTGTGATGCAACCTGGATTGACCATATCTAGACCCACAGCTGATTGAGACATAAGGGTGGACACTCTTGGGGCTGAGAGGTTCGGTGAGGTTGGGTGAGCCAACGCAGACCCTTTCAAGTAATACTGCATGGTACCCATCCCATGGGTCCCAAATCTCCAGGTTCAAGGGCATCTTCCTACGTCGAAAACAAGCATGAGAAACCCAGAAGATGGTACACCGTGTGATCGGGATAGGTTTCTAAAACGCACCTCATTTCTCATCTCCTTTGCTCGGGTTCGCCATTCCAGCCGATTTACTAGCCATCTCCCTCCTTGGAGAATCAGCACCTTTAACCTCCTGTTCCGTACAGGTTGCAATTTGTCCTGAGGATGAAGGGGAAGAGGGGGAACCAATGAGAGACTAGCTCTAGGTGTTGGGACAGGCACAGGTCACTCTATTTTCCCATCAGGAAGAAGAATTAAGCACAAGCTCAGCCTGCCCCCCAGAACCAGAAGAGGGCCTGAAGCAATCCTGCGCTTTTGCGGCCAGCTCCCAAAAAAGCGAGTTGAAAAATGGAGCTCAGGGGCACTGCAATTCACAAAGCTGCAGAATTTTAAGTGATACCTCTCGTCCACAAATATATTAAGGGAAGGCAACGAAGAGGCTTTGAAAGCAAGGCAGAATTGCAGGAAACAGATGTCAGGAGGTAGATTCGAATCGCCTTGAAAGCACATGAAAAGCGGCAAAACGTGGACAATGATGCCCTTGGCCAAAAAGGGCGTATGCGTTTTTTCCTGAATATATTCAGGAAAAAACGCATACGCCCTTTTTGGCCAACCAAGCAACCTGGAAAGGCCAATCAGCGCTCCAAAGAAGTCTCGCTTCCCAGCGGGCAAAAGGGCCATGGGGAAAAAAGTGTCCAAACCAGAAATGCAGGACCGGCCATGGAGAAATGGGAGCCTTGCTACGCTGATGGGTGGGATGTAAATTGCCAACAGGCACTCCGGAGAAGTGTACGGTGTGTTCTGAAACACCTAAAAACACAGCTTGGAGAGCATAGGGCACTTCCACTCATGGGCGTATAAATTGGGAAAACTAAAAATCAGCAAGACACAGGCACCCCAAAGTTTAGGGCTGCTCTGTGGACAAGAACCCCCACTTCATTACACCTTAAATATCCTAGGAAAGAGAAAAATGGATAAAGAAGTTGTGGTCCTCATGTACAATGGAATATCACTCAGCCATGAAATCAACGTCATAAGGCTAGTAGCAGCACGATGAGTGGATTTAGGTACGACGATTCTAAGTGAAATAAGTCACACAGAAAAAGACACTTATCATAAGATATCACTTCGAGAGGGAATGTAAAAACCGCTACACTTGAACTGAATTGCAAAACAGAACAGAGTCCCACGTTTAGGAAACACACTATGGCTGCTGAACGGGAAAGGTGAGGTGGGGTGATGCATAAAACAAGGGTTTCAAATTAGCTCAGATACCGTTCCATAAACCCAATATGTAAGAGACAAGACCTATCCCTTGCTCAGTGAACTGGACTCAACACCCCCTATTCACCGCACAAGAATATATCTGACTAGTAAGAATCTTCAAACCTATGTATTGATATCTCTCTGTAAGTGAGTCAAGGGGGTGTAAAGCGGCATAAACACAGCCGTGAAAAGCAGCTAAACCCCATTATAAAAATAAATTACTTTTCAAAACCCGTGAAACAAAGACAGTGAAAGAGAGAGAAATTCTTACAAAATTCGTTCAGGGGCTGTGATGCAACCTGGATTGACCATATCTAGACCCACAGCTGATTGAGACATAAGGGTGGACACTCTTGGGGCTGAGAGGTTCGGTGAGGTTGGGTGAGCCAACGCAGACCCTTTCAAGTAATACTGCATGGTACCCATCCCATGGGTCCCAAATCTCCAGGTTCAAGGGCATCTTCCTACGTCGAAAACAAGCATGAGAAACCCAGAAGATGGTACACCGTGTGATCGGGATAGGTTTCTAAAACGCACCTCATTTCTCATCTCCTTTGCTCGGGTTCGCCATTCCAGCCGATTTACTAGCCATCTCCCTCCTTGGAGAATCAGCACCTTTAACCTCCTGTTCCGTACAGGTTGCAATTTGTCCTGAGGATGAAGGGGAAGAGGGGGAACCAATGAGAGACTAGCTCTAGGTGTTGGGACAGGCACAGGTCACTCTATTTTCCCATCAGGAAGAAGAATTAAGCACAAGCTCAGCCTGCCCCCCAGAACCAGAAGAGGGCCTGAAGCAATCCTGCGCTTTTGCGGCCAGCTCCCAAAAAAGCGAGTTGAAAAATGGAGCTCAGGGGCACTGCAATTCACAAAGCTGCAGAATTTTAAGTGATACCTCTCGTCCACAAATATATTAAGGGAAGGCAACGAAGAGGCTTTGAAAGCAAGGCAGAATTGCAGGAAACAGATGTCAGGAGGTAGATTCGAATCGCCTTGAAAGCACATGAAAAGCGGCAAAACGTGGACAATGATGCCCTTGGCCAAAAAGGGCGTATGCGTTTTTTCCTGAATATATTCAGGAAAAAACGCATACGCCCTTTTTGGCCAACCAAGCAACCTGGAAAGGCCAATCAGCGCTCCAAAGAAGTCTCGCTTCCCAGCGGGCAAAAGGGCCATGGGGAAAAAAGTGTCCAAACCAGAAATGCAGGACCGGCCATGGAGAAATGGGAGCCTTGCTACGCTGATGGGTGGGATGTAAATTGCCAACAGGCACTCCGGAGAAGTGTACGGTGTGTTCTGAAACACCTAAAAACACAGCTTGGAGAGCATAGGGCACTTCCACTCATGGGCGTATAAATTGGGAAAACTAAAAATCAGCAAGACACAGGCACCCCAAAGTTTAGGGCTGCTCTGTGGACAAGAACCCCCACTTCATTACACCTTAAATATCCTAGGAAAGAGAAAAATGGATAAAGAAGTTGTGGTCCTCATGTACAATGGAATATCACTCAGCCATGAAATCAACGTCATAAGGCTAGTAGCAGCACGATGAGTGGATTTAGGTACGACGATTCTAAGTGAAATAAGTCACACAGAAAAAGACACTTATCATAAGATATCACTTCTAGAGGGAATGTAAAAACCGCTACACTTGAACTGAATTGCAAAACAGAACAGAGTCCCACGTTTAGGAAACACACTATGGCTGCTGAACGGGAAAGGTGAGGTGGGGTGATGCATAAAACAAGGGTTTCAAATTAGCTCAGATACCGTTCCATAAACCCAATATGTAAGAGACAAGACCTATTCCTTTTTCAGTGAACTGGACTCAACACCCCCTATTCACCGCACAAGAATATATCTGACTAGTAAGAATCTTCAAACCTATGTATTGATATCTCTCTGTAAGTGAGTCAAGGGGGTGTAAAGCGGCATAAACACAGCCGTGAAAAGCAGCTTAACCCCATTATAAAAATAAATTACTTTTCAAAACCCGTGAAACAAAGACAGTGAAAGAGAGAGAAATTCTTACAAAATTCGTTCAGGGGCTGTGATGCAACCTGGATTGACCATATCTAGACCCACAGCTGATTGAGACATAAGGGTGGACACTCTTGGGGCTGAGAGGTTCGGTGAGGTTGGGTGAGCCAACGCAGACCCTTTCAAGTAATACTGCATGGTACCCATCCCATGGGTCCCAAATCTCCAGGTTCAAGGGCATCTTCCTACGTCGAAAACAGGCATGAGAAACCCAGAAGATGGTACACCGTGTGATCGGGAAAGGTTTCTAAAACGCACCTCATTTCTCATCTCCTTTGCTCGGGTTCGCCATTCCAGCCGATTTACTAGCCATCTCCCTCCTTGGAGAATCAGCACCTTTAACCTCCTGTTCCGTACAGGTTGCAATTTGTCCTGAGGATGAAGGGGAAGAGGGGGAACCAATGAGAGACTAGCTCTAGGTGTTGGGACAGGCACAGGTCACTCTATTTTCCCATCAGGAAGAAGAATTAAGCACAAGCTCAGCCTGCCCCCCGAACCAGAAGAGGGCCTGAAGCAATCCTGCGCTTTTGCGGCCAGCTCCCAAAAAAGCGAGTTGAAAAATGGAGCTCAGGGGCACTGCAATTCACAAACCTGCAGAATTTTAAATGATACCTCTCGTCCACAAATATATTAAGGGAAGGCAACGAAGAGGCTTTGAAAGCAAGGCAGAATTGCAGGAAACAGATGTCAGGAGGTAGATTCGAATCGCCTTGAAAGCACATGAAAAGCGGCAAAACGTGGACAATGATGCCCTTGGCCAAAAAGGGCGTATGCGTTTTTTCCTGAATATATTCAGGAAAAAACGCATACGCCCTTTTTGGCCAACCAAGCAACCTGGAAAGGCCAATCAGCGCTCCAAAGAAGTCTCGCTTCCCAGCGGGCAAAAGGGCCATGCGGAAAAAAGTGTCCAAACCAGAAATGCAGGACCGGCCATGGAGAAATGGGAGCCTTGCTACGCTGATGGGTGGGATGTAAATTGCCAACAGCCACTCTGGAGAAGTGTACGGTGTGTTCTGAAACATCTAAAAAACACAGCTTGGAGAGCATAGGGCACTTCCACTCATGGGCGTATAAATTGGGAAAACTAAAAATCAGCAAGACACAGGCACCCCAAAGTTTAGGGCTGCTCTGTGGACAAGAACCCCCACTTCATTACACCTTAAATATCCTAGGAAAGAGAAAAATGGATAAAGAAGTTGTGGTCCTCATGTACAATGGAATATCACTCAGCCATGAAATCAACGTCATAAGGCTAGTAGCAGCACGATGAGTGGATTTAGGTACGACGATTCTAAGTGAAATAAGTCACACAGAAAAAGACACTTATCATAAGATATCACTTCGAGAGGGAATGTAAAAACCGCTACACTTGAACTGAATTGCAAAACAGAACAGAGTCCCACGTTTAGGAAACACACTATGGCTGCTGAACGGGAAAGGTGAGGTGGGGTGATGCATAAAACAAGTGTTTCAAATTAGCTCAGATACCGTTCCATAAACCCAATATGTAAGAGACAAGACCTATCCCTTGCTCAGTGAACTGGACTCAACACCCCCTATTCACCGCACAAGAATATATCTGACTAGTAAGAATCTTCAAACCTATGTATTGATATCTCTCTGTAAGTGAGTCAAGGGGGTGTAAAGCGGCATAAACACAGCCGTGAAAAGCAGCTAAACCCCATTATAAAAATAAATTACTTTTCAAAACCCGTGAAACAAAGACAGTGAAAGAGAGAGAAATTCTTACAAAATTCGTTCAGGGGCTGTGATGCAACCTGGATTGACCATATCTAGACCCACAGCTGATTGAGACATAAGGGTGGACACTCTTGGGGCTGAGAGGTTCGGTGAGGTTGGGTGAGCCAACGCAGACCCTTTCAAGTAATACTGCATGGTACCCATCCCATGGGTCCCAAATCTCCAGGTTCAAGGGCATCTTCCTACGTCGAAAACAAGCATGAGAAACCCAGAAGATGGTACACCGTGTGATCGGGATAGGTTTCTAAAACGCACCTCATTTCTCATCTCCTTTGCTCGGGTTCGCCATTCCAGCCGATTTACTAGCCATCTCCCTCCTTGGAGAATCAGCACCTTTAACCTCCTGTTCCGTACAGGTTGCAATTTGTCCTGAGGATGAAGGGGAAGAGGGGGAACCAATGAGAGACTAGCTCTAGGTGTTGGGACAGGCACAGGTCACTCTATTTTCCCATCAGGAAGAAGAATTAAGCACAAGCTCAGCCTGCCCCCCAGAACCAGAAGAGGGCCTGAAGCAATCCTGCGCTTTTGCGGCCAGCTCCCAAAAAAGCGAGTTGAAAAATGGAGCTCAGGGGCACTGCAATTCACAAAGCTGCAGAATTTTAAGTGATACCTCTCGTCCACAAATATATTAAGGGAAGGCAACGAAGAGGCTTTGAAAGCAAGGCAGAATTGCAGGAAACAGATGTCAGGAGGTAGATTCGAATCGCCTTGAAAGCACATGAAAAGCGGCAAAACGTGGACAATGATGCCCTTGGCCAAAAAGGGCGTATGCGTTTTTTCCTGAATATATTCAGGAAAAAACGCATACGCCCTTTTTGGCCAACCAAGCAACCTGGAAAGGCCAATCAGCGCTCCAAAGAAGTCTCGCTTCCCAGCGGGCAAAAGGGCCATGGGGAAAAAAGTGTCCAAACCAGAAATGCAGGACCGGCCATGGAGAAATGGGAGCCTTGCTACGCTGATGGGTGGGATGTAAATTGCCAACAGGCACTCCGGAGAAGTGTACGGTGTGTTCTGAAACACCTAAAAACACAGCTTGGAGAGCATAGGGCACTTCCACTCATGGGCGTATAAATTGGGAAAACTAAAAATCAGCAAGACACAGGCACCCCAAAGTTTAGGGCTGCTCTGTGGACAAGAACCCCCACTTCATTACACCTTAAATATCCTAGGAAAGAGAAAAATGGATAAAGAAGTTGTGGTCCTCATGTACAATGGAATATCACTCAGCCATGAAATCAACGTCATAAGGCTAGTAGCAGCACGATGAGTGGATTTAGGTACGACGATTCTAAGTGAAATAAGTCACACAGAAAAAGACACTTATCATAAGATATCACTTCTAGAGGGAATGTAAAAACCGCTACACTTGAACTGAATTGCAAAACAGAGCAGAGTCCCACGTTTAGGAAACACACTATGGCTGCTGAACGGGAAAGGTGAGGTGGGGTGATGCATAAAACAAGGGTTTCAAATTAGCTCAGATACCGTTCCATAAACCCAATATGTAAGAGACAAGACCTATTCCTTTTTCAGTGAACTGGACTCAACACCCCCTATTCACCGCACAAGAATATATCTGACTAGTAAGAATCTTCAAACCTATGTATTGATATCTCTCTGTAAGTGAGTCAAGGGGGTGTAAAGCGGCATAAACACAGCCGTGAAAAGCAGCTTAACCCCATTATAAAAATAAATTACTTTTCAAAACCCGTGAAACAAAGACAGTGAAAGAGAGAGAAATTCTTACAAAATTCGTTCAGGGGCTGTGATGCAACCTGGATTGACCATATCTAGACCCACAGCTGATTGAGACATAAGGGTGGACACTCTTGGGGCTGAGAGGTTCGGTGAGGTTGGGTGAGCCAACGCAGACCCTTTCAAGTAATACTGCATGGTACCCATCCCATGGGTCCCAAATCTCCAGGTTCAAGGGCATCTTCCTACGTCGAAAACAGGCATGAGAAACCCAGAAGATGGTACACCGTGTGATCGGGAAAGGTTTCTAAAACGCACCTCATTTCTCATCTCCTTTGCTCGGGTTCGCCATTCCAGCCGATTTACTAGCCATCTCCCTCCTTGGAGAATCAGCACCTTTAACCTCCTGTTCCGTACAGGTTGCAATTTGTCCTGAGGATGAAGGGGAAGAGGGGGAACCAATGAGAGACTAGCTCTAGGTGTTGGGACAGGCACAGGTCACTCTATTTTCCCATCAGGAAGAAGAATTAAGCACAAGCTCAGCCTGCCCCCCGAACCAGAAGAGGGCCTGAAGCAATCCTGCGCTTTTGCGGCCAGCTCCCAAAAAAGCGAGTTGAAAAATGGAGCTCAGGGGCACTGCAATTCACAAACCTGCAGAATTTTAAATGATACCTCTCGTCCACAAATATATTAAGGGAAGGCAACGAAGAGGCTTTGAAAGCAAGGCAGAATTGCAGGAAACAGATTTCAGGAGGTAGATTCGAATCGCCTTGAAAGCACATGAAAAGCGGCAAAACGTGGACAATGATGCCCTTGGCCAAAAAGGGCGTATGCGTTTTTTCCTGAATATATTCAGGAAAAAACGCATACGCCCTTTTTGGCCAACCAAGCAACCTGGAAAGGCCAATCAGCGCTCCAAAGAAGTCTCGCTTCCCAGCGGGCAAAAGGGCCATGCGGAAAAAAGTGTCCAAACCAGAAATGCAGGACCGGCCATGGAGAAATGGGAGCCTTGCTACGCTGATGGGTGGGATGTAAATTGCCAACAGCCACTCTGGAGAAGTGTACGGTGTGTTCTGAAACATCTAAAAAACACAGCTTGGAGAGCATAGGGCACTTCCACTCATGGGCGTATAAATTGGGAAAACTAAAAATCAGCAAGACACAGGCACCCCAAAGTTTAGGGCTGCTCTGTGGACAAGAACCCCCACTTCATTACACCTTAAATATCCTAGGAAAGAGAAAAATGGATAAAGAAGTTGTGGTCCTCATGTACAATGGAATATCACTCAGCCATGAAATCAACGTCATAAGGCTAGTAGCAGCACGATGAGTGGATTTAGGTACGACGATTCTAAGTGAAATAAGTCACACAGAAAAAGACACTTATCATAAGATATCACTTCGAGAGGGAATGTAAAAACCGCTACACTTGAACTGAATTGCAAAACAGAACAGAGTCCCACGTTTAGGAAACACACTATGGCTGCTGAACGGGAAAGGTGAGGTGGGGTGATGCATAAAACAAGTGTTTCAAATTAGCTCAGATACCGTTCCATAAACCCAATATGTAAGAGACAAGACCTATCCCTTGCTCAGTGAACTGGACTCAACACCCCCTATTCACCGCACAAGAATATATCTGACTAGTAAGAATCTTCAAACCTATGTATTGATATCTCTCTGTAAGTGAGTCAAGGGGGTGTAAAGCGGCATAAACACAGCCGTGAAAAGCAGCTAAACCCCATTATAAAAATAAATTACTTTTCAAAACCCGTGAAACAAAGACAGTGAAAGAGAGAGAAATTCTTACAAAATTCGTTCAGGGGCTGTGATGCAACCTGGATTGACCATATCTAGACCCACAGCTGATTGAGACATAAGGGTGGACACTCTTGGGGCTGAGAGGTTCGGTGAGGTTGGGTGAGCCAACGCAGACCCTTTCAAGTAATACTGCATGGTACCCATCCCATGGGTCCCAAATCTCCAGGTTCAAGGGCATCTTCCTACGTCGAAAACAGGCATGAGAAACCCAGAAGATGGTACACCGTGTGATCGGGATAGGTTTCTAAAACGCACCTCATTTCTCATCTCCTTTGCTCGGGTTCGCCATTCCAGCCGATTTACTAGCCATCTCCCTCCTTGGAGAATCAGCACCTTTAACCTCCTGTTCCGTACAGGTTGCAATTTGTCCTGAGGATGAAGGGGAAGAGGGGGAACCAATGAGAGACTAGCTCTAGGTGTTGGGACAGGCACAGGTCACTCTATTTTCCCATCAGGAAGAAGAATTAAGCACAAGCTCAGCCTGCCCCCCAGAACCAGAAGAGGGCCTGAAGCAATCCTGCGCTTTTGCGGCCAGCTCCCAAAAAAGCGAGTTGAAAAATGGAGCTCAGGGGCACTGCAATTCACGGACCTGCAGAGTTTTAAATGATACCTCTCGTCCACAAATATATTAAGGGAAGGCAACGAAGAGGCTTTGAAAGCAAGGCAGAATTGCAGGAAACAGATTTCAGGAGGTAGATTCGAATCGCCTTGAAAGCACATGAAAAGCGGCAAAACGTGGACAATGATGCCCTTGGCCAAAAAGGGCGTATGCGTTTTTTCCTGAATATATTCAGGAAAAAACGCATACGCCCTTTTTGGCCAACCAAGCAACCTGGAAAGGCCAATCAGCGCTCCAAAGAAGTCTCGCTTCCCAGCGGGCAAAAGGGCCATGGGGAAAAAAGTGTCCAAACCAGAAATGCAGGACCGGCCATGGAGAAATGGGAGCCTTGCTACGCTGATGGGCGGGATGTAAATTGCCAACAGGCACTCCGGAGAAGTGTACGGTGTGTTCTGAAACACCTAAAAACACAGCTTGGAGAGCATAGGGCACTTCCACTCATGGGCGTATAAATTGGGAAAACTAAACATCAGCAAGACACAGGCACCCCAAAGTTTAGGGCTGCTCTGTGGACAAGAACCCCCACTTCATTACACCTTAAATATCCTAGGAAAGAGAAAAATGGATAAAGAAGTTGTGGTCCTCATGTACAATGGAATATCACTCAGCCATGAAATCAACGTCATAAGGCTAGTAGCAGCACGATGAGTGGATTTAGGTACGACGATTCTAAGTGAAATAAGTCACACAGAAAAAGACACTTATCATAAGATATCACTTCTAGAGGGAATGTAAAAACCGCTACACTTGAACTGAATTGCAAAACAGAACAGAGTCCCACGTTTAGGAAACACACTATGGCTGCTGAACGGGAAAGGTGAGGTGGGGTGATGCATAAAACAAGGGTTTCAAATTAGCTCAGATACCGTTCCATAAACCCAATATGTAAGAGACAAGACCTATTCCTTTTTCAGTGAACTGGACTCAACACCCCCTATTCACCGCACAAGAATATATCTGACTAGTAAGAATCTTCAAACCTATGTATTGATATCTCTCTGTAAGTGAGTCAAGGGGGTGTAAAGCGGCATAAACACAGCCGTGAAAAGCAGCTTAACCCCATTATAAAAATAAATTACTTTTCAAAACCCGTGAAACAAAGACAGTGAAAGAGAGAGAAATTCTTACAAAATTCGTTCAGGGGCTGTGATGCAACCTGGATTGACCATATCTAGACCCACAGCTGATTGAGACATAAGGGTGGACACTCTTGGGGCTGAGAGGTTCGGTGAGGTTGGGTGAGCCAACGCAGACCCTTTCAAGTAATACTGCATGGTACCCATCCCATGGGTCCCAAATCTCCAGGTTCAAGGGCATCTTCCTACGTCGAAAACAGGCATGAGAAACCCAGAAGATGGTACACCGTGTGATCGGGAAAGGTTTCTAAAACGCACCTCATTTCTCATCTCCTTTGCTCGGGTTCGCCATTCCAGCCGATTTACTAGCCATCTCCCTCCTTGGAGAATCAGCACCTTTAACCTCCTGTTCCGTACAGGTTGCAATTTGTCCTGAGGATGAAGGGGAAGAGGGGGAACCAATGAGAGACTAGCTCTAGGTGTTGGGACAGGCACAGGTCACTCTATTTTCCCATCAGGAAGAAGAATTAAGCACAAGCTCAGCCTGCCCCCCGAACCAGAAGAGGGCCTGAAGCAATCCTGCGCTTTTGCGGCCAGCTCCCAAAAAAGCGAGTTGAAAAATGGAGCTCAGGGGCACTGCAATTCACAAACCTGCAGAATTTTAAATGATACCTCTCGTCCACAAATATATTAAGGGAAGGCAACGAAGAGGCTTTGAAAGCAAGGCAGAATTGCAGGAAACAGATGTCAGGAGGTAGATTCGAATCGCCTTGAAAGCACATGAAAAGCGGCAAAACGTGGACAATGATGCCCTTGGCCAAAAAGGGCGTATGCGTTTTTTCCTGAATATATTCAGGAAAAAACGCATACGCCCTTTTTGGCCAACCAAGCAACCTGGAAAGGCCAATCAGCGCTCCAAAGAAGTCTCGCTTCCCAGCGGGCAAAAGGGCCATGCGGAAAAAAGTGTCCAAACCAGAAATGCAGGACCGGCCATGGAGAAATGGGAGCCTTGCTACGCTGATGGGTGGGATGTAAATTGCCAACAGCCACTCTGGAGAAGTGTACGGTGTGTTCTGAAACATCTAAAAAACACAGCTTGGAGAGCATAGGGCACTTCCACTCATGGGCGTATAAATTGGGAAAACTAAAAATCAGCAAGACACAGGCACCCCAAAGTTTAGGGCTGCTCTGTGGACAAGAACCCCCACTTCATTACACCTTAAATATCCTAGGAAAGAGAAAAATGGATAAAGAAGTTGTGGTCCTCATGTACAATGGAATATCACTCAGCCATGAAATCAACGTCATAAGGCTAGTAGCAGCACGATGAGTGGATTTAGGTACGACGATTCTAAGTGAAATAAGTCACACAGAAAAAGACACTTATCATAAGATATCACTTCGAGAGGGAATGTAAAAACCGCTACACTTGAACTGAATTGCAAAACAGAACAGAGTCCCACGTTTAGGAAACACACTATGGCTGCTGAACGGGAAAGGTGAGGTGGGGTGATGCATAAAACAAGGGTTTCAAATTAGCTCAGATACCGTTCCATAAACCCAATATGTAAGAGACAAGACCTATCCCTTGCTCAGTGAACTGGACTCAACACCCCCTATTCACCGCACAAGAATATATCTGACTAGTAAGAATCTTCAAACCTATGTATTGATATCTCTCTGTAAGTGAGTCAAGGGGGTGTAAAGCGGCATAAACACAGCCGTGAAAAGCAGCTAAACCCCATTATAAAAATAAATTACTTTTCAAAACCCGTGAAACAAAGACAGTGAAAGAGAGAGAAATTCTTACAAAATTCGTTCAGGGGCTGTGATGCAACCTGGATTGACCATATCTAGACCCACAGCTGATTGAGACATAAGGGTGGACACTCTTGGGGCTGAGAGGTTCGGTGAGGTTGGGTGAGCCAACGCAGACCCTTTCAAGTAATACTGCATGGTACCCATCCCATGGGTCCCAAATCTCCAGGTTCAAGGGCATCTTCCTACGTCGAAAACAGGCATGAGAAACCCAGAAGATGGTACACCGTGTGATCGGGATAGGTTTCTAAAACGCAACTCATTTCTCATCTCCTTTGCTCGGGTTCGCCATTCCAGCCGATTTACTAGCCATCTCCCTCCTTGGAGAATCAGCACCTTTAACCTCCTGTTCCGTACAGGTTGCAATTTGTCCTGAGGATGAAGGGGAAGAGGGGGAACCAATGAGAGACTAGCTCTAGGTGTTGGGACAGGCATAGGTCACTCTATTTTCCCATCAGGAAGAAGAATTAAGCACAAGTTCAGCCTGCCCCCCAGAACCAGAAGAGGGCCTGAAGCAATCCTGCGCTTTGGCGGCCAGCTCCCAAAAAAGCGAGTTGAAAAATGGAGCTCAGGGGCACTGCAATTCACAAACCTGCAGAGTTTTAAATGATACCTCTCGTCCACAAATATATTAAGGGAAGGCAACGAAGAGGCTTTGAAAGCAAGGCAGAATTGCAGGAAACAGATGTCAGGAGGTAGATTCGAATCGCCTTGAAAGCACATGAAAAGCGGCAAAACGTGGACAATGATGCCCTTGGCCAAAAAGGGCGTATGCGTTTTTTCCTGAATATATTCAGGAAAAAACGCATACGCCCTTTTTGGCCAACCAAGCAACCTGGAAAGGCCAATCAGCGCTCCAAAGAAGTCTCACTTCCCAGCGGGCAAAAGGGCCATGGGGAAAAAAGTGTCCAAACCAGAAATGCAGGACCGGCCATGGAGAAATGGGAGCCTTGCTACGCTGATGGGTGGGATGTAAATTGCCAACAGCCACTCTGGAGAAGTGTACGGTGTGTTCTGAAACATCTAAAAAACACAGCTTGGAGAGCATAGGGCACTTCCACTCATGGGCGTATAAATTGGGAAAACTAAAAATCAGCAAGACACAGGCACCCCAAAGTTTAGGGCTGCTCTGTGGACAAGAACCCCCACTTCATTACACCTTAAATATCCTAGGAAAGAGAAAAATGGATAAAGAAGTTGTGGTCCTCATGTACAATGGAATATCACTCAGCCATGAAATCAACGTCATAAGGCTAGTAGCAGCACGATGAGTGGATTTAGGTACGACGATTCTAAGTGAAATAAGTCACACAGAAAAAGACACTTATCATAAGATATCACTTCTAGAGGGAATGTAAAAACCGCTACACTTGAACTGAATTGCAAAACAGAACAGAGTCCCACGTTTAGGAAACACACTATGGCTGCTGAACGGGAAAGGTGAGGTGGGGTGATGCATAAAACAAGGGTTTCAAATTAGCTCAGATACCGTTCCATAAACACAATATGTAAGAGACAAGACCTATTCCTTTTTCAGTGAACTGGACTCAACACCCCCTATTCACCGCACAAGAATATATCTGACTAGTAAGAATCTTCAAACCTATGTATTGATATCTCTCTGTAAGTGAGTCAAGGGGGTGTAAAGCGGCATAAACACAGCCGTGAAAAGCAGCTAAACCCCATTATAAAAATAAATTACTTTTCAAAACCCGTGAAACAAAGACAGTGAAAGAGAGAGAAATTCTTACAAAATTCGTTCAGGGGCTGTGATGCAACCTGGATTGACCATATCTAGACCCACAGCTGATTGAGACATAAGGGTGGACACTCTTAGGGCTGAGAGGTTCGGTGAGGTTGGGTGAGCCAACGCAGACCCTTTCAAGTAATACTGCATGGTACCCATCCCATGGGTCCCAAATCTCCAGGTTCAAGGGCATCTTCCTACGTCGAAAACAGGCATGAGAAACCCAGAAGATGGTACACCGTGTGATCGGGAAAGGTTTCTAAAACGCACCTCATTTCTCATCTCCTTTGCTCGGGTTCGCCATTCCAGCCGATTTACTAGCCATCTCCCTCCTTGGAGAATCAGCACCTTTAACCTCCTGTTCCGTACAGGTTGCAATTTGTCCTGAGGATGAAGGGGAAGAGGGGGAACCAATGAGAGACTAGCTCTAGGTGTTGGGACAGGCACAGGTCACTCTATTTTCCCATCAGGAAGAAGAATTAAGCACAAGCTCAGCCTGCCCCCCAGAACCAGAAGAGGGCCTGAAGCAATCCTGCGCTTTTGCGGCCAGCTCCCAAAAAAGCGAGTTGAAAAATGGAGCTCAGGGGCACTGCAATTCACAAACCTGCAGAGTTTTAAATGATACCTCTCGTCCACAAATATATTAAGGGAAGGCAACGAAGAGGCTTTGAAAGCAAGGCAGAATTGCAGGAAACAGATGTCAGGAGGTAGATTCGAATCGCCTTGAAAGCACATGAAAAGCGGCAAAACGTGGACAATGATGCCCTTGGCCAAAAAGGGCGTATGCGTTTTTTCCTGAATATATTCAGGAAAAAACGCATACGCCCTTTTTGGCCAACCAAGCAACCTGGAAAGGCCAATCAGCGCTCCAAAGAAGTCTCACTTCCCAGCGGGCAAAAGGGCCATGGGGAAAAAAGTGTCCAAACCAGAAATGCAGGACCGGCCATGGAGAAATGGGAGCCTTGCTACGCTGATGGGTGGGATGTAAATTGCCAACAGCCACTCTGGAGAAGTGTACGGTGTGTTCTGAAACATCTAAAAAACACAGCTTGGAGAGCATAGGGCACTTCCACTCATGGGCGTATAAATTGGGAAAAGTAAAAATCAGCAAGACACAGGCACCCCAAAGTTTAGGGCTGCTCTGTGGACAAGAACCCCCACTTCATTACACCTTAAATATCCTGGGAAAGAGAAAAATGGATAAAGAAGTTGTGGTCCTCATGTACAATGGAATATCACTCAGCCATGAAATCAACGTCATAAGGCTAGTAGCAGCACGATGAGTGGATTTAGGTACGACGATTCTAAGTGAAATAAGTCACACAGAAAAAGACACTTATCATAAGATATCACTTCTAGAGGGAATGTAAAAACCGCTACCCTTGAACTGAATTGCAAAACAGAACAGAGTCCCACGTTTAGGAAACACACTATGGCTGCTGAACGGGAAAGGTGAGGTGGGGTGATGCATAAAACAAGGGTTTCAAATTAGCTCAGATACCGTTCCATAAACCCAATATGTAAGAGACAAGACCTATTCCTTTTTCAGTGAACTGGACTCAACACCCCCTATTCACCACACAAGAATATATCTGACTAGTAAGAATCTTCAAACCTATGTATTGATATCTCTCTGTAAGTGAGTCAAGGGGGTGTAAAGCGGCATAAACACAGCCGTGAAAAGCAGCTAAACCCCATTATAAAAATAAATTACTTTTCAAAACCCGTGAAACAAAGACAGTGAAAGAGAGAGAAATTCTTACAAAATTCGTTCAGGGGCTGTGATGCAACCTGGATTGACCATATCTAGACCCACAGCTGATTGAGACATAAGGGTGGACACTCTTGGGGCTGAGAGGTTCGGTGAGGTTGGGTGAGCCAACGCAGACCCTTTCAAGTAATACTGCATGGTACCCATCCCATGGGTCCCAAATCTCCAGGTTCAAGGGCATCTTCCTACGTCGAAAACAGGCATGAGAAACCCAGAAGATGGTACACCGTGTGATCGGGAAAGGTTTCTAAAACGCACCTCATTTCTCATCTCCTTTGCTCGGGTTCGCCATTCCAGCCGATTTACTAGCCATCTCCCTCCTTGGAGAATCAGCACCTTTAACCTCCTGTTCCGTACAGGTTGCAATTTGTCCTGAGGATGAAGGGGAAGAGGGGGAACCAATGAGAGACTAGCTCTAGGTGTTGGGACAGGCACAGGTCACTCTATTTTCCCATCAGGAAGAAGAATTAAGCACAAGCTCAGCCTGCCCCCCAGAACCAGAAGAGGGCCTGAAGCAATCCTGCGCTTTGGCGGCCAGCTCCCAAAAAAGCGAGTTGAAAAATGGAGCTCAGGGGCACTGCAATTCACAAACCTGCAGAGTTTTAAATGATACCTCTCGTCCACAAATATATTAAGGGAAGGCAACGAAGAGGCTTTGAAAGCAAGGCAGAATTGCAGGAAACAGATTTCAGGAGGTAGATTCGAATCGCCTTGAAAGCACATGAAAAGCGGCAAAACGTGGACAATGATGCCCTTGGCCAAAAAGGGCGTATGCGTTTTTTCCTGAATATATTCAGGAAAAAACGCATACGCCCTTTTTGGCCAACCAAGCAACCTGGAAAGGCCAATCAGCGCTCCAAAGAAGTCTCGCTTCCCAGCGGGCAAAAGGGCCATGCGGAAAAAAGTGTCCAAACCAGAAATGCAGGACCGGCCATGGAGAAATGGGAGCCTTGCTACGCTGATGGGTGGGATGTAAATTGCCAACAGCCACTCTGGAGAAGTGTACGGTGTGTTCTGAAACATCTAAAAAACACAGCTTGGAGAGCATAGGGCACTTCCACTCATGGGCGTATAAATTGGGAAAAGTAAAAATCAGCAAGACACAGGCACCCCAAAGTTTAGGGCTGCTCTGTGGACAAGAACCCCCACTTCATTACACCTTAAATATCCTAGGAAAGAGAAAAATGGATAAAGAAGTTGTGGTCCTCATGTACAATGGAATATCACTCAGCCATGAAATCAACGTCATAAGGCTAGTAGCAGCACGATGAGTGGATTTAGGTACGACGATTCTAAGTGAAATAAGTCACACAGAAAAAGACACTTATCATAAGATATCACTTCTAGAGGGAATGTAAAAACCGCTACCCTTGAACTGAATTGCAAAACAGAACAGAGTCCCACGTTTAGGAAACACACTATGGCTGCTGAACGGGAAAGGTGAGGTGGGGTGATGCATAAAACAAGGGTTTCAAATTAGCTCAGATACCGTTCCATAAACCCAATATGTAAGAGACAAGACCTATTCCTTTTTCAGTGAACTGGACTCAACACCCCCTATTCACCACACAAGAATATATCTGACTAGTAAGAATCTTCAAACCTATGTATTGATATCTCTCTGTAAGTGAGTCAAGGGGGTGTAAAGCGGCATAAACACAGCCGTGAAAAGCAGCTAAACCCCATTATAAAAATAAATTACTTTTCAAAACCCGTGAAACAAAGACAGTGAAAGAGAGAGAAATTCTTACAAAATTCGTTCAGGGGCTGTGATGCAACCTGGATTGACCATATCTAGACCCACAGCTGATTGAGACATAAGGGTGGACACTCTTAGGGCTGAGAGGTTCGGTGAGGTTGGGTGAGCCAACGCAGACCCTTTCAAGTAATACTGCATGGTACCCATCCCATGGGTCCCAAATCTCCAGGTTCAAGGGCATCTTCCTACGTCGAAAACAGGCATGAGAAACCCAGAAGATGGTACACCGTGTGATCGGGAAAGGTTTCTAAAACGCACCTCATTTCTCATCTCCTTTGCTCGGGTTCGCCATTCCAGCCGATTTACTAGCCATCTCCCTCCTTGGAGAATCAGCACCTTTAACCTCCTGTTCCGTACAGGTTGCAATTTGTCCTGAGGATGAAGGGGAAGAGGGGGAACCAATGAGAGACTAGCTCTAGGTGTTGGGACAGGCACAGGTCACTCTATTTTCCCATCAGGAAGAAGAATTAAGCACAAGCTCAGCCTGCCCCCCAGAACCAGAAGAGGGCCTGAAGCAATCCTGCGCTTTTGCGGCCAGCTCCCAAAAAAGCGAGTTGAAAAATGGAGCTCAGGGGCACTGCAATTCACAAACCTGCAGAGTTTTAAATGATACCTCTCGTCCACAAATATATTAAGGGAAGGCAACGAAGAGGCTTTGAAAGCAAGGCAGAATTGCAGGAAACAGATGTCAGGAGGTAGATTCGAATCGCCTTGAAAGCACATGAAAAGCGGCAAAACGTGGACAATGATGCCCTTGGCCAAAAAGGGCGTATGCGTTTTTTCCTGAATATATTCAGGAAAAAACGCATACGCCCTTTTTGGCCAACCAAGCAACCTGGAAAGGCCAATCAGCGCTCCAAAGAAGTCTCACTTCCCAGCGGGCAAAAGGGCCATGGGGAAAAAAGTGTCCAAACCAGAAATGCAGGACCGGCCATGGAGAAATGGGAGCCTTGCTACGCTGATGGGTGGGATGTAAATTGCCAACAGCCACTCTGGAGAAGTGTACGGTGTGTTCTGAAACATCTAAAAAACACAGCTTGGAGAGCATAGGGCACTTCCACTCATGGGCGTATAAATTGGGAAAAGTAAAAATCAGCAAGACACAGGCACCCCAAAGTTTAGGGCTGCTCTGTGGACAAGAACCCCCACTTCATTACACCTTAAATATCCTGGGAAAGAGAAAAATGGATAAAGAAGTTGTGGTCCTCATGTACAATGGAATATCACTCAGCCATGAAATCAACGTCATAAGGCTAGTAGCAGCACGATGAGTGGATTTAGGTACGACGATTCTAAGTGAAATAAGTCACACAGAAAAAGACACTTATCATAAGATATCACTTCTAGAGGGAATGTAAAAACCGCTACCCTTGAACTGAATTGCAAAACAGAACAGAGTCCCACGTTTAGGAAACACACTATGGCTGCTGAACGGGAAAGGTGAGGTGGGGTGATGCATAAAACAAGGGTTTCAAATTAGCTCAGATACCGTTCCATAAACCCAATATGTAAGAGACAAGACCTATTCCTTTTTCAGTGAACTGGACTCAACACCCCCTATTCACCACACAAGAATATATCTGACTAGTAAGAATCTTCAAACCTATGTATTGATATCTCTCTGTAAGTGAGTCAAGGGGGTGTAAAGCGGCATAAACACAGCCGTGAAAAGCAGCTAAACCCCATTATAAAAATAAATTACTTTTCAAAACCCGTGAAACAAAGACAGTGAAAGAGAGAGAAATTCTTACAAAATTCGTTCAGGGGCTGTGATGCAACCTGGATTGACCATATCTAGACCCACAGCTGATTGAGACATAAGGGTGGACACTCTTGGGGCTGAGAGGTTCGGTGAGGTTGGGTGAGCCAACGCAGACCCTTTCAAGTAATACTGCATGGTACCCATCCCATGGGTCCCAAATCTCCAGGTTCAAGGGCATCTTCCTACGTCGAAAACAGGCATGAGAAACCCAGAAGATGGTACACCGTGTGATCGGGAAAGGTTTCTAAAACGCACCTCATTTCTCATCTCCTTTGCTCGGGTTCGCCATTCCAGCCGATTTACTAGCCATCTCCCTCCTTGGAGAATCAGCACCTTTAACCTCCTGTTCCGTACAGGTTGCAATTTGTCCTGAGGATGAAGGGGAAGAGGGGGAACCAATGAGAGACTAGCTCTAGGTGTTGGGACAGGCACAGGTCACTCTATTTTCCCATCAGGAAGAAGAATTAAGCACAAGCTCAGCCTGCCCCCCAGAACCAGAAGAGGGCCTGAAGCAATCCTGCGCTTTGGCGGCCAGCTCCCAAAAAAGCGAGTTGAAAAATGGAGCTCAGGGGCACTGCAATTCACAAACCTGCAGAGTTTTAAATGATACCTCTCGTCCACAAATATATTAAGGGAAGGCAACGAAGAGGCTTTGAAAGCAAGGCAGAATTGCAGGAAACAGATTTCAGGAGGTAGATTCGAATCGCCTTGAAAGCACATGAAAAGCGGCAAAACGTGGACAATGATGCCCTTGGCCAAAAAGGGCGTATGCGTTTTTTCCTGAATATATTCAGGAAAAAACGCATACGCCCTTTTTGGCCAACCAAGCAACCTGGAAAGGCCAATCAGCGCTCCAAAGAAGTCTCGCTTCCCAGCGGGCAAAAGGGCCATGCGGAAAAAAGTGTCCAAACCAGAAATGCAGGACCGGCCATGGAGAAATGGGAGCCTTGCTACGCTGATGGGTGGGATGTAAATTGCCAACAGCCACTCTGGAGAAGTGTACGGTGTGTTCTGAAACATCTAAAAAACACAGCTTGGAGAGCATAGGGCACTTCCACTCATGGGCGTATAAATTGGGAAAAGTAAAAATCAGCAAGACACAGGCACCCCAAAGTTTAGGGCTGCTCTGTGGACAAGAACCCCCACTTCATTACACCTTAAATATCCTAGGAAAGAGAAAAATGGATAAAGAAGTTGTGGTCCTCATGTACAATGGAATATCACTCAGCCATGAAATCAACGTCATAAGGCTAGTAGCAGCACGATGAGTGGATTTAGGTACGACGATTCTAAGTGAAATAAGTCACACAGAAAAAGACACTTATCATAAGATATCACTTCTAGAGGGAATGTAAAAACCGCTACCCTTGAACTGAATTGCAAAACAGAACAGAGTCCCACGTTTAGGAAACACACTATGGCTGCTGAACGGGAAAGGTGAGGTGGGGTGATGCATAAAACAAGGGTTTCAAATTAGCTCAGATTCCGTTCCATAAACCCAATATGTAAGAGACAAGACCTATTCCTTTTTCAGTGAACTGGACTCAACACCCCCTATTCACCACACAAGAATATATCTGACTAGTAAGAATCTTCAAACCTATGTATTGATATCTCTCTGTAAGTGAGTCAAGGGGGTGTAAAGCGGCATAAACACAGCCGTGAAAAGCAGCTAAACCCCATTATACAAATAAATTACTTTTCAAAACCCGTGAAACAAAGACAGTGAAAGAGAGAGAAATTCTTACAAAATTCGTTCAGGGGCTGTGATGCAACCTGGATTGACCATATCTAGACCCACAGCTGATTGAGACATAAGGGTGGACACTCTTGGGGCTGAGAGGTTCGGTGAGGTTGGGTGAGCCAACGCAGACCCTTTCAAGTAATACTGCATGGTACCCATCCCATGGGTCCCAAATCTCCAGGTTCAAGGGCATCTTCCTACGTCGAAAACAGGCATGAGAAACCCAGAAGATGGTACACCGTGTGATCGGGAAAGGTTTCTAAAACGCACCTCATTTCTCATCTCCTTTGCTCGGGTTCGCCATTCCAGCCGATTTACTAGCCATCTCCCTCCTTGGAGAATCAGCACCTTTAACCTCCTGTTCCGTACAGGTTGCAATTTGTCCTGAGGATGAAGGGGAAGAGGGGGAACCAATGAGAGACTAGCTCTAGGTGTTGGGACAGGCACAGGTCACTCTATTTTCCCATCAGGAAGAAGAATTAAGCACAAGCTCAGCCTGCCCCCCAGAACCAGAAGAGGGCCTGAAGCAATCCTGCGCTTTTGCGGCCAGCTCCCAAAAAAGCGAGTTGAAAAATGGAGCTCAGGGGCACTGCAATTCACAAACCTGCAGAGTTTTAAATGATACCTCTCGTCCACAAATATACTAAGGGAAGGCAACGAAGAGGCTTTGAAAGCAAGGCAGAATTGCAGGAAACAGATTTCAGGAGGTAGATTCGAATCGCCTTGAAAGCACATGAAAAGCGGCAAAACGTGGACAATGATGCCCTTGGCCAAAAAGGGCGTATGCGTTTTTTCCTGAATATATTCAGGAAAAAACGCATACGCCCTTTTTGGCCAACCAAGCAACCTGGAAAGGCCAATCAGTGATCCAAAGAAGTCTCGCTTCCCAGCGGGCAAAAGGGCCATGCGGAAAAAAGTGTCCAAACCAGAAATGCAGGACGGGCCATGGAGAAATGGGAGCCTTGCTACGCTGATGGGTGGGATGTAAATTGCCAACAGCCACTCTGGAGAAGTGTACGGTGTGTTCTGAAACATCTAAAAAACACAGCTTGGAGAGCATAGGGCACTTCCACTCATGGGCGTATAAATTGGGAAAACTAAAAATCAGCAAGACACAGGCACCCCAAAGTTTAGGGCTGCTCTGTTGACAAGAACCCCCACTTCATTACACCTTAAATATCCTAGGAAAGAGAAAAATGGATAAAGAAGTTGTGGTCCTCATGTACAATGGAATATCACTCAGCCATGAAATCAACGTCATAAGGCTAGTAGCAGCACGATGAGTGGATTTAGGTACGACGATTCTAAGTGAAATAAGTCACACAGAAAAAGACACTTATCATAAGATATCACTTCTAGAGGGAATGTAAAAACCGCTACCCTTGAACTGAATTGCAAAACAGAACAGAGTCCCACGTTTAGGAAACACACTATGGCTGCTGAACGGGAAAGGTGAGCTGGGGTGATGCATAAAACAAGGGTTTCAAATTAGCTCAGATACCGTTCCATAAACCCAATATGTAAGAGACAAGACCTATTCCTTTTTCAGTGAACTGGACTCAACACCCCCTATTCACCACACAAGAATATATCTGACTAGTAAGAATCTTCAAACCTATGTATTGATATCTCTCTGTAAGTGAGTCAAGGGGGTGTAAAGCGGCATAAACACAGCCGTGAAAAGCAGCTAAACCCCATTATAAAAATAAATTACTTTTCAAAACCCGTGAAACAAAGACAGTGAAAGAGAGAGAAATTCTTACAAAATTCGTTCAGGGGCTGTGATGCAACCTGGATTGACCATATCTAGACCCACAGCTGATTGAGACATAAGGGTGGACACTCTTGGGGCTGAGAGGTTCGGTGAGGTTGGGTGAGCCAACGCAGACCCTTTCAAGTAATACTGCATGGTACCCATCCCATGGGTCCCAAATCTCCAGGTTCAAGGGCATCTTCCTACGTCGAAAACAGGCATGAGAAACCCAGAAGATGGTACACCGTGTGATCGGGAAAGGTTTCTAAAATGCACCTCATTTCTCATCTCCTTTGCTCGGGTTCGCCATTCCAGCCGATTTACTAGCCATCTCCCTCCTTGGAGAATCAGCACCTTTAACCTCCTGTTCCGTACAGGTTGCAATTTGTCCTGAGGATGAAGGGGAAGAGGGGGAACCAATGAGAGACTAGCTCTAGGTGTTGGGACAGGCACAGGTCACTCTATTTTCCCATCAGGAAGAAGAATTAAGCACAAGCTCAGCCTGCCCCCCAGAACCAGAAGAGGGCCTGAAGCAATCCTGCGCTTTGGCGGCCAGCTCCCAAAAAAGCGAGTTGAAAAATGGAGCTCAGGGGCACTGCAATTCACAAACCTGCAGAGTTTTAAATGATACCTCTCGTCCACAAATATATTAAGGGAAGGCAACGAAGAGGCTTTGAAAGCAAGGCAGAATTGCAGGAAACAGATTTCAGGAGGTAGATTCGAATCGCCTTGAAAGCACATGAAAAGCGGCAAAACGTGGACAATGATGCCCTTGGCCAAAAAGGGCGTATGCGTTTTTTCCTGAATATATTCAGGAAAAAACGCATACGCCCTTTTTGGCCAACCAAGCAACCTGGAAAGGCCAATCAGCGCTCCAAAGAAGTCTCACTTCCCAGCGGGCAAAAGGGCCATGGGGAAAAAAGTGTCCAAACCAGAAATGCAGGACCGGCCATGGAGAAATGGGAGCCTTGCTACGCTGATGGGTGGGATGTAAATTGCCAACAGCCACTCTGGAGAAGTGTACGGTGTGTTCTGAAACATCTAAAAAACACAGCTTGGAGAGCATAGGGCACTTCCACTCATGGGCGTATAAATTGGGAAAACTAAAAATCAGCAAGACACAGGCACCCCAAAGTTTAGGGCTGCTCTGTGGACAAGAACCCCCACTTCATTACACCTTAAATATCCTAGGAAAGCGAAAAATGGATAAAGAAGTTGTGGTCCTCATGTACAATGGAATATCACTCAGCCATGAAATCCACGTCATAAGGCTAGTAGCAGCACGATGAGTGGATTTAGGTACGACGATTCTAAGTGAAATAAGTCACACAGAAAAAGACACTTATCATAAGATATCACTTAGAGAGGGAATGTAAAAACCGCTACACTTGAACTGAATTGCAAAACAGAACAGAGTCCCACGTTTAGGAAACACACTATGGCTGCTGAACGGGAAAGGTGAGGTGGGGTGATGCATAAAACAAGGGTTTCAAATTAGCTCAGATACCGTTCCATAAACACAATATGTAAGAGACAAGACCTATTCCTTTTTCAGTGAACTGGACTCAACACCCCCTATTCACCGCACAAGAATATATCTGACTAGTAAGAATCTTCAAACCTATGTATTGATATCTCTCTGTAAGTGAGTCAAGGGGGTGTAAAGCGGCATAAACACAGCCGTGAAAAGCAGCTAAACCCCATTATAAAAATAAATTACTTTTCAAAACCCGTGAAACAAAGACAGTGAAAGAGAGAGAAATTCTTACACATTTCGTTCAGGGGCTGTGATGCAACCTGGATTGACCATATCTAGACCCACAGCTGATTGAGACATAAGGGTGGACACTCTTGGGGCTGAGAGGTTCGGTGAGGTTGGGTGAGCCAACGCAGACCCTTTCAAGTAATACTGCATGGTACCCATCCCATGGGTCCCAAATCTCCAGGTTCAAGGGCATCTTCCTACGTCGAAAACAGGCATGAGAAACCCAGAAGATGGTACACCGTGTGATCGGGAAAGGTTTCTAAAACGCACCTCATTTCTCATCTCCTTTGCTCGGGTTCGCCATTCCAGCCGATTTACTAGCCATCTCCCTCCTTGGAGAATCAGCACCTTTAACCTCCTGTTCCGTACAGGTTGCAATTTGTCCTGAGGATGAAGGGGAAGAGGGGGAACCAATGAGAGACTAGCTCTAGGTGTTGGGACAGGCACAGGTCACTCTATTTTCCCATCAGGAAGAAGAATTAAGCACAAGCTCAGCCTGCCCCCCAGAACCAGAAGAGGGCCTGAAGCAATCCTGCGCTTTGGCGGCCAGCTCCCAAAAAAGCGAGTTGAAAAATGGAGCTCAGGGGCACTGCAATTCACAAACCTGCAGAGTTTTAAATGATACCTCTCGTCCACAAATATATTAAGGGAAGGCAACGAAGAGGCTTTGAAAGCAAGGCAGAATTGCAGGAAACAGATTTCAGGAGGTAGATTCGAATCGCCTTGAAAGCACATGAAAAGCGGCAAAACGTGGACAATGATGCCCTTGGCCAAAAAGGGCGTATGCGTTTTTTCCTGAATATATTCAGGAAAAAACGCATACGCCCTTTTTGGCCAACCAAGCAACCTGGAAAGGCCAATCAGCGCTCCAAAGAAGTCTCACTTCCCAGCGGGCAAAAGGGCCATGGGGAAAAATGTGTCCAAACCAGAAATGCAGGACCGGCCATGGAGAAATGGGAGCCTTGCTACGCTGATGGGTGGGATGTAAATTGCCAACAGCCACTCTGGAGAAGTGTACGGTGTGTTCTGAAACATCTAAAAAACACAGCTTGGAGAGCATAGGGCACTTCCACTCATGGGCGTATAAATTGGGAAAACTAAAAATCAGCAAGACACAGGCACCCCAAAGTTTAGGGCTGCTCTGTGGACAAGAACCCCCACTTCATTACACCTTAAATATCCTAGGAAAGAGAAAAATGGATAAAGAAGTTGTGGTCCTCATGTACAATGGAATATCACTCAGCCATGAAATCAAGGTCATAAGGCTAGTAGCAGCACGATGAGTGGATTTAGGTACGACGATTCTAAGTGAAATAAGTCACACAGAAAAAGACACTTATCATAAGATATCACTTCTAGAGGGAATGTAAAAACCGCTACACTTGAACTGAATTGCAAAACAGAACAGAGTCACACGTTTAGGAAACACACTATGGCTGCTGAACGGGAAAGGTGAGGTGGGGTGATGCATAAAACAAGGGTTTCAAATTAGCTCAGATACCGTTCCATAAACACAATATGTAAGAGACAAGACCTATTCCTTTTTCAGTGAACTGGACTCAACACCCCCTATTCACCGCACAAGAATATATCTGACTAGTAAGAATCTTCAAACCTATGTATTGATATCTCTCTGTAAGTGAGTCAAGGGGGTGTAAAGCGGCATAAACACAGCCGTGAAAAGCAGCTAAACCCCATTATAAAAATAAATTACTTTTCAAAACCCGTGAAACAAAGACAGTGAAAGAGAGAGAAATTCTTACAAAATTCGTTCAGGGGCTGTGATGCAACCTGGATTGACCATATCTAGACCCACAGCTGATTGAGACATAAGGGTGGACACTCTTGGGGCTGAGAGGTTCGGTGAGGTTGGGTGAGCCAACGCAGACCCTTTCAAGTAATACTGCATGGTACCCATCCCATGGGTCCCAAATCTCCAGGTTCAAGGGCATCTTCCTACGTCGAAAACAGGCATGAGAAACCCAGAAGATGGTACACCGTGTGATCGGGAAAGGTTTCTAAAACGCACCTCATTTCTCATCTCCTTTGCTCGGGTTCGCCATTCCAGCCGATTTACTAGCCATCTCCCTCCTTGGAGAATCAGCACCTTTAACCTCCTGTTCCGTACAGGTTGCAATTTGTCCTGAGGATGAAGGGGAAGAGGGGGAACCAATGAGAGACTAGCTCTAGGTGTTGGGACAGGCACAGGTCACTCTATTTTCCCATCAGGAAGAAGAATTAAGCACAAGCTCAGCCTGCCCCCCAGAACCAGAAGAGGGCCTGAAGCAATCCTGCGCTTTGGCGGCCAGCTCCCAAAAAAGCGAGTTGAAAAATGGAGCTCAGGGGCACTGCAATTCACAAACCTGCAGAGTTTTAAATGATACCTCTCGTCCACAAATATATTAAGGGAAGGCAACGAAGAGGCTTTGAAAGCAAGGCAGAATTGCAGGAAACAGATTTCAGGAGGTAGATTCGAATCGCCTTGAAAGCACATGAAAAGCGGCAAAACGTGGACAATGATGCCCTTGGCCAAAAAGGGCGTATGCGTTTTTTCCTGAATATATTCAGGAAAAAACGCATACGCCCTTTTTGGCCAACCAAGCAACCTGGAAAGGCCAATCAGCGCTCCAAAGAAGTCTCACTTCCCAGCGGGCAAAAGGGCCATGGGGAAAAAAGTGTCCAAACCAGAAATGCAGGACCGGCCATGGAGAAATGGGAGCCTTGCTACGCTGATGGGTGGGATGTAAATTGCCAACAGCCACTCTGGAGAAGTGTACGGTGTGTTCTGAAACATCTAAAAAACACAGCTTGGAGAGCATAGGGCACTTCCACTCATGGGCGTATAAATTGGGAAAACTAAAAATCAGCAAGACACAGGCACCCCAAAGTTTAGGGCTGCTCTGTGGACAAGAACCCCCACTTCATTACACCTTAAATATCCTAGGAAAGCGAAAAATGGATAAAGAAGTTGTGGTCCTCATGTACAATGGAATATCACTCAGCCATGAAATCCACGTCATAAGGCTAGTAGCAGCACGATGAGTGGATTTAGGTACGACGATTCTAAGTGAAATAAGTCACACAGAAAAAGACACTTATCATAAGATATCACTTAGAGAGGGAATGTAAAAACCGCTACACTTGAACTGAATTGCAAAACAGAACAGAGTCCCACGTTTAGGAAACACACTATGGCTGCTGAACGGGAAAGGTGAGGTGGGGTGATGCATAAAACAAGGGTTTCAAATTAGCTCAGATACCGTTCCATAAACACAATATGTAAGAGACAAGACCTATTCCTTTTTCAGTGAACTGGACTCAACACCCCCTATTCACCGCACAAGAATATATCTGACTAGTAAGAATCTTCAAACCTATGTATTGATATCTCTCTGTAAGTGAGTCAAGGGGGTGTAAAGCGGCATAAACACAGCCGTGAAAAGCAGCTAAACCCCATTATAAAAATAAATTACTTTTCAAAACCCGTGAAACAAAGACAGTGAAAGAGAGAGAAATTCTTACACATTTCGTTCAGGGGCTGTGATGCAACCTGGATTGACCATATCTAGACCCACAGCTGATTGAGACATAAGGGTGGACACTCTTGGGGCTGAGAGGTTCGGTGAGGTTGGGTGAGCCAACGCAGACCCTTTCAAGTAATACTGCATGGTACCCATCCCATGGGTCCCAAATCTCCAGGTTCAAGGGCATCTTCCTACGTCGAAAACAGGCATGAGAAACCCAGAAGATGGTACACCGTGTGATCGGGAAAGGTTTCTAAAACGCACCTCATTTCTCATCTCCTTTGCTCGGGTTCGCCATTCCAGCCGATTTACTAGCCATCTCCCTCCTTGGAGAATCAGCACCTTTAACCTCCTGTTCCGTACAGGTTGCAATTTGTCCTGAGGATGAAGGGGAAGAGGGGGAACCAATGAGAGACTAGCTCTAGGTGTTGGGACAGGCACAGGTCACTCTATTTTCCCATCAGGAAGAAGAATTAAGCACAAGCTCAGCCTGCCCCCCAGAACCAGAAGAGGGCCTGAAGCAATCCTGCGCTTTGGCGGCCAGCTCCCAAAAAAGCGAGTTGAAAAATGGAGCTCAGGGGCACTGCAATTCACAAACCTGCAGAGTTTTAAATGATACCTCTCGTCCACAAATATATTAAGGGAAGGCAACGAAGAGGCTTTGAAAGCAAGGCAGAATTGCAGGAAACAGATTTCAGGAGGTAGATTCGAATCGCCTTGAAAGCACATGAAAAGCGGCAAAACGTGGACAATGATGCCCTTGGCCAAAAAGGGCGTATGCGTTTTTTCCTGAATATATTCAGGAAAAAACGCATACGCCCTTTTTGGCCAACCAAGCAACCTGGAAAGGCCAATCAGCGCTCCAAAGAAGTCTCACTTCCCAGCGGGCAAAAGGGCCATGGGGAAAAATGTGTCCAAACCAGAAATGCAGGACCGGCCATGGAGAAATGGGAGCCTTGCTACGCTGATGGGTGGGATGTAAATTGCCAACAGCCACTCTGGAGAAGTGTACGGTGTGTTCTGAAACATCTAAAAAACACAGCTTGGAGAGCATAGGGCACTTCCACTCATGGGCGTATAAATTGGGAAAACTAAAAATCAGCAAGACACAGGCACCCCAAAGTTTAGGGCTGCTCTGTGGACAAGAACCCCCACTTCATTACACCTTAAATATCCTAGGAAAGAGAAAAATGGATAAAGAAGTTGTGGTCCTCATGTACAATGGAATATCACTCAGCCATGAAATCAAGGTCATAAGGCTAGTAGCAGCACGATGAGTGGATTTAGGTACGACGATTCTAAGTGAAATAAGTCACACAGAAAAAGACACTTATCATAAGATATCACTTCTAGAGGGAATGTAAAAACCGCTACACTTGAACTGAATTGCAAAACAGAACAGAGTCACACGTTTAGGAAACACACTATGGCTGCTGAACGGGAAAGGTGAGGTGGGGTGATGCATAAAACAAGGGTTTCAAATTAGCTCAGATACCGTTCCATAAACACAATATGTAAGAGACAAGACCTATTCCTTTTTCAGTGAACTGGACTCAACACCCCCTATTCACCGCACAAGAATATATCTGACTAGTAAGAATCTTCAAACCTATGTATTGATATCTCTCTGTAAGTGAGTCAAGGGGGTGTAAAGCGGCATAAACACAGCCGTGAAAAGCAGCTAAACCCCATTATAAAAATAAATTACTTTTCAAAACCCGTGAAACAAAGACAGTGAAAGAGAGAGAAATTCTTACAAAATTCGTTCAGGGGCTGTGATGCAACCTGGATTGACCATATCTAGACCCACAGCTGATTGAGACATAAGGGTGGACACTCTTGGGGCTGAGAGGTTCGGTGAGGTTGGGTGAGCCAACGCAGACCCTTTCAAGTAATACTGCATGGTACCCATCCCATGGGTCCCAAATCTCCAGGTTCAAGGGCATCTTCCTACGTCGAAAACAGGCATGAGAAACCCAGAAGATGGTACACCGTGTGATCGGGAAAGGTTTCTAAAACGCACCTCATTTCTCATCTCCTTTGCTCGGGTTCGCCATTCCAGCCGATTTACTAGCCATCTCCCTCCTTGGAGAATCAGCACCTTTAACCTCCTGTTCCGTACAGGTTGCAATTTGTCCTGAGGATGAAGGGGAAGAGGGGGAACCAATGAGAGACTAGCTCTAGGTGTTGGGACAGGCACAGGTCACTCTATTTTCCCATCAGGAAGAAGAATTAAGCACAAGCTCAGCCTGCCCCCCAGAACCAGAAGAGGGCCTGAAGCAATCCTGCGCTTTGGCGGCCAGCTCCCAAAAAAGCGAGTTGAAAAATGGAGGTCAGGGGCACTGCAATTCACAAACCTGCAGAGTTTTAAATGATACCTCTCGTCCACAAATATATTAAGGGAAGGCAACGAAGAGGCTTTGAAAGCAAGGCAGAATTGCAGGAAACAGATTTCAGGAGGTAGATTCGAATCGCCTTGAAAGCACATGAAAAGCGGCAAAACGTGGACAATGATGCCCTTGGCCAAAAAGGGCGTATGCGTTTTTTCCTGAATATATTCAGGAAAAAACGCATACGCCCTTTTTGGCCAACCAAGCAACCTGGAAAGGCCAATCAGCGCTCCAAAGAAGTCTCGCTTCCCAGCGGGCAAAAGGGCCATGCGGAAAAAAGTGTCCAAACCAGAAATGCAGGACCGGCCATGGAGAAATGGGAGCCTTGCTACGCTGATGGGTGGGATGTAAATTGCCAACAGCCACTCTGGAGAAGTGTACGGTGTGTTCTGAAACATCTAAAAAACACAGCTTGGAGAGCATAGGGCACTTCCACTCATGGGCGTATAAATTGGGAAAACTAAAAATCAGCAAGACACAGGCACCCCAAAGTTTAGGGCTGCTCTGTGGACAAGAACCCCCACTTCATTACACCTTAAATATCCTAGGAAAGAGAAAAATGGATAAAGAAGTTGTGGTCCTCATGTACAATGGAATATCACTCAGCCATGAAATCAACGTCATAAGGCTAGTAGCAGCACGATGAGTGGATTTAGGTACGACGATTCTAAGTGAAATAAGTCACACAGAAAAAGACACTTATCATAAGATATCACTTCTAGAGGGAATGTAAAAACCGCTACACTTGAACTGAATTGCAAAACAGAACAGAGTCACACGTTTAGGAAACACACTATGGCTGCTGAACGGGAAAGGTGAGGTGGGGTGATGCATAAAACAAGGGTTTCAAATTAGCTCAGATACCGTTCCATAAACCCAATATGTAAGAGACAAGACCTATTCCTTTTTCAGTGAACTGGACTCAACACCCCCTATTCACCGCACAAGAATATATCTGACTAGTAAGAATCTTCAAACCTATGTATTGATATCTCTCTGTAAGTGAGTCAAGGGGGTGTAAAGCGGCATAAACACAGCCGTGAAAAGCAGCTAAACCCCATTATAAAAATAAATTACTTTTCAAAACCCGTGAAACAAAGACAGTGAAAGAGAGAGAAATTCTTACAAAATTCGTTCAGGGGCTGTGATGCAACCTGGATTGACCATATCTAGACCCACAGCTGATTGAGACATAAGGGTGGACACTCTTGGGGCTGAGAGGTTCGGTGAGGTTGGGTGAGCCAACGCAGACCCTTTCAAGTAATACTGCATGGTACCCATCCCATGGGTCCCAAATCTCCAGGTTCAAGGGCATCTTCCTACGTCGAAAACAGGCATGAGAAACCCAGAAGATGGTACACCGTGTGATCGGGAAAGGTTTCTAAAACGCACCTCATTTCTCATCTCCTTTGCTCGGGTTCGCCATTCCAGCCGATTTACTAGCCATCTCCCTCCTTGGAGAATCAGCACCTTTAACCTCCTGTTCCGTACAGGTTGCAATTTGTCCTGAGGATGAAGGGGAAGAGGGGGAACCAATGAGAGACTAGCTCTAGGTGTTGGGACAGGCACAGGTCACTCTATTTTCCCATCAGGAAGAAGAATTAAGCACAAGCTCAGCCTGCCCCCCAGAACCAGAAGAGGGCCTGAAGCAATCCTGCGCTTTGGCGGCCAGCTCCCAAAAAAGCGAGTTGAAAAATGGAGGTCAGGGGCACTGCAATTCACAAACCTGCAGAGTTTTAAATGATACCTCTCGTCCACAAATATATTAAGGGAAGGCAACGAAGAGGCTTTGAAAGCAAGGCAGAATTGCAGGAAACAGATTTCAGGAGGTAGATTCGAATCGCCTTGAAAGCACATGAAAAGCGGCAAAACGTGGACAATGATGCCCTTGGCCAAAAAGGGCGTATGCGTTTTTTCCTGAATATATTCAGGAAAAAACGCATACGCCCTTTTTGGCCAACCAAGCAACCTGGAAAGGCCAATCAGCGCTCCAAAGAAGTCTCGCTTCCCAGCGGGCAAAAGGGCCATGCGGAAAAAAGTGTCCAAACCAGAAATGCAGGACCGGCCATGGAGAAATGGGAGCCTTGCTACGCTGATGGGTGGGATGTAAATTGCCAACAGCCACTCTGGAGAAGTGTACGGTGTGTTCTGAAACATCTAAAAAACACAGCTTGGAGAGCATAGGGCACTTCCACTCATGGGCGTATAAATTGGGAAAACTAAAAATCAGCAAGACACAGGCACCCCAAAGTTTAGGGCTGCTCTGTGGACAAGAACCCCCACTTCATTACACCTTAAATATCCTAGGAAAGAGAAAAATGGATAAAGAAGTTGTGGTCCTCATGTACAATGGAATATCACTCAGCCATGAAATCAACGTCATAAGGCTAGTAGCAGCACGATGAGTGGATTTAGGTACGACGATTCTAAGTGAAATAAGTCACACAGAAAAAGACACTTATCATAAGATATCACTTCTAGAGGGAATGTAAAAACCGCTACCCTTGAACTGAATTGCAAAACAGAACAGAGTCCCACGTTTAGGAAACACACTATGGCTGCTGAACGGGAAAGGTGAGGTGGGGTGATGCATAAAACAAGGGTTTCAAATTAGCTCAGATACCGTTCCATAAACCCAATATGTAAGAGACAAGACCTATTCCTTTTTCAGTGAACTGGACTCAACACCCCCTATTCACCGCACAAGAATATATCTGACTAGTAAGAATCTTCAAACCTATGTATTGATATCTCTCTGTAAGTGAGTCAAGGGGGTGTAAAGCGGCATAAACACAGCCGTGAAAAGCAGCTAAACCCCATTATAAAAATAAATTACTTTTCAAAACCCGTGAAACAAAGACAGTGAAAGAGAGAGAAATTCTTACAAAATTCGTTCAGGGGCTGTGATGCAACCTGGATTGACCATATCTAGACCCACAGCTGATTGAGACATAAGGGTGGACACTCTTGGGGCTGAGAGGTTCGGTGAGGTTGGGTGAGCCAACGCAGACCCTTTCAAGTAATACTGCATGGTACCCATCCCATGGGTCCCAAATCTCCAGGTTCAAGGGCATCTTCCTACGTCGAAAACAGGCATGAGAAACCCAGAAGATGGTACACCGTGTGATCGGGAAAGGTTTCTAAAACGCACCTCATTTCTCATCTCCTTTGCTCGGGTTCGCCATTCCAGCCGATTTACTAGCCATCTCCCTCCTTGGAGAATCAGCACCTTTAACCTCCTGTTCCGTACAGGTTGCAATTTGTCCTGAGGATGAAGGGGAAGAGGGGGAACCAATGAGAGACTAGCTCTAGGTGTTGGGACAGGCACAGGTCACTCTATTTTCCCATCAGGAAGAAGAATTAAGCACAAGCTCAGCCTGCCCCCCAGAACCAGAAGAGGGCCTGAAGCAATCCTGCGCTTTGGCGGCCAGCTCCCAAAAAAGCGAGTTGAAAAATGGAGGTCAGGGGCACTGCAATTCACAAACCTGCAGAGTTTTAAATGATACCTCTCGTCCACAAATATATTAAGGGAAGGCAACGAAGAGGCTTTGAAAGCAAGGCAGAATTGCAGGAAACAGATTTCAGGAGGTAGATTCGAATCGCCTTGAAAGCACATGAAAAGCGGCAAAACGTGGACAATGATGCCCTTGGCCAAAAAGGGCGTATGCGTTTTTTCCTGAATATATTCAGGAAAAAACGCATACGCCCTTTTTGGCCAACCAAGCAACCTGGAAAGGCCAATCAGCGCTCCAAAGAAGTCTCGCTTCCCAGCGGGCAAAAGGGCCATGCGGAAAAAAGTGTCCAAACCAGAAATGCAGGACCGGCCATGGAGAAATGGGAGCCTTGCTACGCTGATGGGTGGGATGTAAATTGCCAACAGCCACTCTGGAGAAGTGTACGGTGTGTTCTGAAACATCTAAAAAACACAGCTTGGAGAGCATAGGGCACTTCCACTCATGGGCGTATAAATTGGGAAAACTAAAAATCAGCAAGACACAGGCACCCCAAAGTTTAGGGCTGCTCTGTGGACAAGAACCCCCACTTCATTACACCTTAAATATCCTAGGAAAGAGAAAAATGGATAAAGAAGTTGTGGTCCTCATGTACAATGGAATATCACTCAGCCATGAAATCAACGTCATAAGGCTAGTAGCAGCACGATGAGTGGATTTAGGTACGACGATTCTAAGTGAAATAAGTCACACAGAAAAAGACACTTATCATAAGATATCACTTCTAGAGGGAATGTAAAAACCGCTACACTTGAACTGAATTGCAAAACAGAACAGAGTCACACGTTTAGGAAACACACTATGGCTGCTGAACGGGAAAGGTGAGGTGGGGTGATGCATAAAACAAGGGTTTCAAATTAGCTCAGATACCGTTCCATAAACCCAATATGTAAGAGACAAGACCTATTCCTTTTTCAGTGAACTGGACTCAACACCCCCTATTCACCGCACAAGAATATATCTGACTAGTAAGAATCTTCAAACCTATGTATTGATATCTCTCTGTAAGTGAGTCAAGGGGGTGTAAAGCGGCATAAACACAGCCGTGAAAAGCAGCTAAACCCCATTATAAAAATAAATTACTTTTCAAAACCCGTGAAACAAAGACAGTGAAAGAGAGAGAAATTCTTACAAAATTCGTTCAGGGGCTGTGATGCAACCTGGATTGACCATATCTAGACCCACAGCTGATTGAGACATAAGGGTGGACACTCTTGGGGCTGAGAGGTTCGGTGAGGTTGGGTGAGCCAACGCAGACCCTTTCAAGTAATACTGCATGGTACCCATCCCATGGGTCCCAAATCTCCAGGTTCAACGGCATCTTCCTACGTCGAAAACAGGCATGAGAAACCCAGAAGATGGTACACCGTGTGATCGGGAAAGGTTTCTAAAACGCACCTCATTTCTCATCTCCTTTGCTCGGGTTCGCCATTCCAGCCGATTTACTAGCCATCTCCCTCCTTGGAGAATCAGCACCTTTAACCTCCTGTTCCGTACAGGTTGCAATTTGTCCTGAGGATGAAGGGGAAGAGGGGGAACCAATGAGAGACTAGCTCTAGGTGTTGGGACAGGCACAGGTCACTCTATTTTCCCATCAGGAAGAAGAATTAAGCACAAGCTCAGCCTGCCCCCCAGAACCAGAAGAGGGCCTGAAGCAATCCTGCGCTTTGGCGGCCAGCTCCCAAAAAAGCGAGTTGAAAAATGGAGGTCAGGGGCACTGCAATTCACAAACCTGCAGAGTTTTAAATGATACCTCTCGTCCACAAATATATTAAGGGAAGGCAACGAAGAGGCTTTGAAAGCAAGGCAGAATTGCAGGAAACAGATTTCAGGAGGTAGATTCGAATCGCCTTGAAAGCACATGAAAAGCGGCAAAACGTGGACAATGATGCCCTTGGCCAAAAAGGGCGTATGCGTTTTTTCCTGAATATATTCAGGAAAAAACGCATACGCCCTTTTTGGCCAACCAAGCAACCTGGAAAGGCCAATCAGCGCTCCAAAGAAGTCTCGCTTCCCAGCGGGCAAAAGGGCCATGCGGAAAAAAGTGTCCAAACCAGAAATGCAGGACCGGCCATGGAGAAATGGGAGCCTTGCTACGCTGATGGGTGGGATGTAAATTGCCAACAGCCACTCTGGAGAAGTGTACGGTGTGTTCTGAAACATCTAAAAAACACAGCTTGGAGAGCATAGGGCACTTCCACTCATGGGCGTATAAATTGGGAAAACTAAAAATCAGCAAGACACAGGCACCCCAAAGTTTAGGGCTGCTCTGTGGACAAGAACCCCCACTTCATTACACCTTAAATATCCTAGGAAAGAGAAAAATGGATAAAGAAGTTGTGGTCCTCATGTACAATGGAATATCACTCAGCCATGAAATCAACGTCATAAGGCTAGTAGCAGCACGATGAGTGGATTTAGGTACGACGATTCTAAGTGAAATAAGTCACACAGAAAAAGACACTTATCATAAGATATCACTTCTAGAGGGAATGTAAAAACCGCTACCCTTGAACTGAATTGCAAAACAGAACAGAGTCCCACGTTTAGGAAACACACTATGGCTGCTGAACGGGAAAGGTGAGGTGGGGTGATGCATAAAACAAGGGTTTCAAATTAGCTCAGATACCGTTCCATAAACCCAATATGTAAGAGACAAGACCTATTCCTTTTTCAGTGAACTGGACTCAACACCCCCTATTCACCGCACAAGAATATATCTGACTAGTAAGAATCTTCAAACCTATGTATTGATATCTCTCTGTAAGTGAGTCAAGGGGGTGTAAAGCGGCATAAACACAGCCGTGAAAAGCAGCTAAACCCCATTATAAAAATAAATTACTTTTCAAAACCCGTGAAACAAAGACAGTGAAAGAGAGAGAAATTCTTACAAAATTCGTTCAGGGGCTGTGATGCAACCTGGATTGACCATATCTAGACCCACAGCTGATTGAGACATAAGGGTGGACACTCTTGGGGCTGAGAGGTTCGGTGAGGTTGGGTGAGCCAACGCAGACCCTTTCAAGTAATACTGCATGGTACCCATCCCATGGGTCCCAAATCTCCAGGTTCAAGGGCATCTTCCTACGTCGAAAACAGGCATGAGAAACCCAGAAGATGGTACACCGTGTGATCGGGAAAGGTTTCTAAAACGCACCTCATTTCTCATCTCCTTTGCTCGGGTTCGCCATTCCAGCCGATTTACTAGCCATCTCCCTCCTTGGAGAATCAGCACCTTTAACCTCCTGTTCCGTACAGGTTGCAATTTGTCCTGAGGATGAAGGGGAAGAGGGGGAACCAATGAGAGACTAGCTCTAGGTGTTGGGACAGGCACAGGTCACTCTATTTTCCCATCAGGAAGAAGAATTAAGCACAAGCTCAGCCTGCCCCCCAGAACCAGAAGAGGGCCTGAAGCAATCCTGCGCTTTGGCGGCCAGCTCCCAAAAAAGCGAGTTGAAAAATGGAGGTCAGGGGCACTGCAATTCACAAACCTGCAGAGTTTTAAATGATACCTCTCGTCCACAAATATATTAAGGGAAGGCAACGAAGAGGCTTTGAAAGCAAGGCAGAATTGCAGGAAACAGATTTCAGGAGGTAGATTCGAATCGCCTTGAAAGCACATGAAAAGCGGCAAAACGTGGACAATGATGCCCTTGGCCAAAAAGGGCGTATGCGTTTTTTCCTGAATATATTCAGGAAAAAAGGCATACGCCCTTTTTGGCCAACCAAGCAACCTGGAAAGGCCAATCAGCGCTCCAAAGAAGTCTCGCTTCCCAGCGGGCAAAAGGGCCATGCGGAAAAAAGTGTCCAAACCAGAAATGCAGGACCGGCCATGGAGAAATGGGAGCCTTGCTACGCTGATGGGTGGGATGTAAATTGCCAACAGCCACTCTGGAGAAGTGTACGGTGTGTTCTGAAACATCTAAAAAACACAGCTTGGAGAGCATAGGGCACTTCCACTCATGGGCGTATAAATTGGGAAAACTAAAAATCAGCAAGACACAGGCACCCCAAAGTTTAGGGCTGCTCTGTTGACAAGAACCCCCACTTCATTACACCTTAAATATCCTAGGAAAGAGAAAAATGGATAAAGAAGTTGGGGTCCTCATGTACAATGGAATATCACTCAGCCATGAAATCCACGTCATAAGGCTAGTAGCAGCACGATGAGTGGATTTAGGTACGACGATTCTAAGTGAAATAAGTCACACAGAAAAGACACTTATCATAAGATATCACTTAGAGAGGGAATGTAAAAACCGCTACACTTGAACTGAATTGCAAAACAGAACAGAGTCACACGTTTAGGAAACACACTATGGCTGCTGAACGGGAAAGGTGAGGTGGGGTGATGCATAAAACAAGGGTTTCAAATTAGCTCCGATACCGTTCCATAAACCCAATATGTAAGAGACAAGACCTATTCCTTTTTCAGTGAACTGGACTCAACACCCCCTATTCACCGCACAAGAATATATCTGACTAGTAAGAATCTTCAAACCTATGTATTGATATCTCTCTGTAAGTGAGTCAAGGGGGTGTAAAGCGGCATAAACACAGCCGTGAAAAGCAGCTAAACCCCATTATAAAAATAAATTACTTTTCAAAACCCGTGAAACAAAGACAGTGAAAGAGAGAGAAATTCTTACAAAATTCGTTCAGGGGCTGTGATGCAACCTGGATTGACCATATCTAGACCCACAGCTGATTGAGACATAAGGGTGGACACTCTTGGGGCTGAGAGGTTCGGTGAGGTTGGGTGAGCCAACGCAGACCCTTTCAAGTAATACTGCATGGTACCCATCCCATGGGTCCCAAATCTCCAGGTTCAAGGGCATCTTCCTACGTCGAAAACAGGCATGAGAAACCCAGAAGATGGTACACCGTGCGATCGGGAAAGGTTTCTAAAACGCACCTCATTTCTCATCTCCTTTGCTCGGGTTCGCCATTCCAGCCGATTTACTAGCCGTCTCCCTCCTTGGAGAATCAGCACCTTTAACCTCCTGTTCCGTACAGGTTGCAATTTGTCCTGAGGATGAAGGGGAAGAGGGGGAACCAATGAGAGACTAGCTCTAGGTGTTGGGACAGGCACAGGTCACTCTATTTTCCCATCAGGAAGAAGAATTAAGCACAAGCTCAGCCTGCCCCCCAGAACCAGAAGAGGGCCTGAAGCAATCCTGCGCTTTGGCGGCCAGCTCCCAAAAAAGCGAGTTGAAAAATGGAGGTCAGGGGCACTGCAATTCACAAACCTGCAGAGTTTTAAATGATACCTCTCGTCCACAAATATATTAAGGGAAGGCAACGAAGAGGCTTTGAAAGCAAGGCAGAATTGCAGGAAACAGATTTCAGGAGGTAGATTCGAATCGCCTTGAAAGCACATGAAAAGCGGCAAAACGTGGACAATGATGCCCTTGGCCAAAAAGGGCGTATGCGTTTTTTCCTGAATATATTCAGGAAAAAACGCATACGCCCTTTTTGGCCAACCAAGCAACCTGGAAAGGCCAATCAGCGCTCCAAAGAAGTCTCGCTTCCCAGCGGGCAAAAGGGCCATGCGGAAAAAAGTGTCCAAACCAGAAATGCAGGACCGGCCATGGAGAAATGGGAGCCTTGCTACGCTGATGGGTGGGATGTAAATTGCCAACAGCCACTCTGGAGAAGTGTACGGTGTGTTCTGAAACATCTAAAAAACACAGCTTGGAGAGCATAGGGCACTTCCACTCATGGGCGTATAAATTGGGAAAAGTAAAAATCAGCAAGACACAGGCACCCCAAAGTTTAGGGCTGCTCTGTGGACAAGAACCCCCACTTCATTACACCTTAAATATCCTAGGAAAGAGAAAAATGGATAAAGAAGTTGTGGTCCTCATGTACAATGGAATATCACTCAGCCATGAAATCAACGTCATAAGGCTAGTAGCAGCACGATGAGTGGATTTAGGTACGACGATTCTAAGTGAAATAAGTCACACAGAAAAAGACACTTATCATAAGATATCACTTCTAGAGGGAATGTAAAAACCGCTACCCTTGAACTGAATTGCAAAACAGAACAGAGTCCCACGTTTAGGAAACACACTATGGCTGCTGAACGGGAAAGGTGAGGTGGGGTGATGCATAAAACAAGGGTTTCAAATTAGCTCAGATACCGTTCCATAAACCCAATATGTAAGAGACAAGACCTATTCCTTTTTCAGTGAACTGGACTCAACACCCCCTATTCACCGCACAAGAATATATCTGACTAGTAAGAATCTTCAAACCTATGTATTGATATCTCTCTGTAAGTGAGTCAAGGGGGTGTAAAGCGGCATAAACACAGCCGTGAAAAGCAGCTAAACCCCATTATAAAAATAAATTACTTTTCAAAACCCGTGAAACAAAGACAGTGAAAGAGAGAGAAATTCTTACAAAATTCGTTCAGGGGCTGTGATGCAACCTGGATTGACCATATCTAGACCCACAGCTGATTGAGACATAAGGGTGGACACTCTTGGGGCTGAGAGGTTCGGTGAGGTTGGGTGAGCCAACGCAGACCCTTTCAAGTAATACTGCATGGTACCCATCCCATGGGTCCCAAATCTCCAGGTTCAAGGGCATCTTCCTACGTCGAAAACAGGCATGAGAAACCCAGAAGATGGTACACCGTGTGATCGGGAAAGGTTTCTAAAACGCACCTCATTTCTCATCTCCTTTGCTCGGGTTCGCCATTCCAGCCGATTTACTAGCCATCTCCCTCCTTGGAGAATCAGCACCTTTAACCTCCTGTTCCGTACAGGTTGCAATTTGTCCTGAGGATGAAGGGGAAGAGGGGGAACCAATGAGAGACTAGCTCTAGGTGTTGGGACAGGCACAGGTCACTCTATTTTCCCATCAGGAAGAAGAATTAAGCACAAGCTCAGCCTGCCCCCCAGAACCAGAAGAGGGCCTGAAGCAATCCTGCGCTTTGGCGGCCAGCTCCCAAAAAAGCGAGTTGAAAAATGGAGGTCAGGGGCACTGCAATTCACAAACCTGCAGAGTTTTAAATGATACCTCTCGTCCACAAATATATTAAGGGAAGGCAACGAAGAGGCTTTGAAAGCAAGGCAGAATTGCAGGAAACAGATTTCAGGAGGTAGATTCGAATCGCCTTGAAAGCACATGAAAAGCGGCAAAACGTGGACAATGATGCCCTTGGCCAAAAAGGGCGTATGCGTTTTTTCCTGAATATATTCAGGAAAAAAGGCATACGCCCTTTTTGGCCAACCAAGCAACCTGGAAAGGCCAATCAGCGCTCCAAAGAAGTCTCGCTTCCCAGCGGGCAAAAGGGCCATGCGGAAAAAAGTGTCCAAACCAGAAATGCAGGACCGGCCATGGAGAAATGGGAGCCTTGCTACGCTGATGGGTGGGATGTAAATTGCCAACAGCCACTCTGGAGAAGTGTACGGTGTGTTCTGAAACATCTAAAAAACACAGCTTGGAGAGCATAGGGCACTTCCACTCATGGGCGTATAAATTGGGAAAACTAAAAATCAGCAAGACACAGGCACCCCAAAGTTTAGGGCTGCTCTGTTGACAAGAACCCCCACTTCATTACACCTTAAATATCCTAGGAAAGAGAAAAATGGATAAAGAAGTTGGGGTCCTCATGTACAATGGAATATCACTCAGCCATGAAATCCACGTCATAAGGCTAGTAGCAGCACGATGAGTGGATTTAGGTACGACGATTCTAAGTGAAATAAGTCACACAGAAAAGACACTTATCATAAGATATCACTTAGAGAGGGAATGTAAAAACCGCTACACTTGAACTGAATTGCAAAACAGAACAGAGTCACACGTTTAGGAAACACACTATGGCTGCTGAACGGGAAAGGTGAGGTGGGGTGATGCATAAAACAAGGGTTTCAAATTAGCTCCGATACCGTTCCATAAACCCAATATGTAAGAGACAAGACCTATTCCTTTTTCAGTGAACTGGACTCAACACCCCCTATTCACCGCACAAGAATATATCTGACTAGTAAGAATCTTCAAACCTATGTATTGATATCTCTCTGTAAGTGAGTCAAGGGGGTGTAAAGCGGCATAAACACAGCCGTGAAAAGCAGCTAAACCCCATTATAAAAATAAATTACTTTTCAAAACCCGTGAAACAAAGACAGTGAAAGAGAGAGAAATTCTTACAAAATTCGTTCAGGGGCTGTGATGCAACCTGGATTGACCATATCTAGACCCACAGCTGATTGAGACATAAGGGTGGACACTCTTGGGGCTGAGAGGTTCGGTGAGGTTGGGTGAGCCAACGCAGACCCTTTCAAGTAATACTGCATGGTACCCATCCCATGGGTCCCAAATCTCCAGGTTCAAGGGCATCTTCCTACGTCGAAAACAGGCATGAGAAACCCAGAAGATGGTACACCGTGCGATCGGGAAAGGTTTCTAAAACGCACCTCATTTCTCATCTCCTTTGCTCGGGTTCGCCATTCCAGCCGATTTACTAGCCGTCTCCCTCCTTGGAGAATCAGCACCTTTAACCTCCTGTTCCGTACAGGTTGCAATTTGTCCTGAGGATGAAGGGGAAGAGGGGGAACCAATGAGAGACTAGCTCTAGGTGTTGGGACAGGCACAGGTCACTCTATTTTCCCATCAGGAAGAAGAATTAAGCACAAGCTCAGCCTGCCCCCCAGAACCAGAAGAGGGCCTGAAGCAATCCTGCGCTTTGGCGGCCAGCTCCCAAAAAAGCGAGTTGAAAAATGGAGGTCAGGGGCACTGCAATTCACAAACCTGCAGAGTTTTAAATGATACCTCTCGTCCACAAATATATTAAGGGAAGGCAACGAAGAGGCTTTGAAAGCAAGGCAGAATTGCAGGAAACAGATTTCAGGAGGTAGATTCGAATCGCCTTGAAAGCACATGAAAAGCGGCAAAACGTGGACAATGATGCCCTTGGCCAAAAAGGGCGTATGCGTTTTTTCCTGAATATATTCAGGAAAAAACGCATACGCCCTTTTTGGCCAACCAAGCAACCTGGAAAGGCCAATCAGCGCTCCAAAGAAGTCTCGCTTCCCAGCGGGCAAAAGGGCCATGCGGAAAAAAGTGTCCAAACCAGAAATGCAGGACCGGCCATGGAGAAATGGGAGCCTTGCTACGCTGATGGGTGGGATGTAAATTGCCAACAGCCACTCTGGAGAAGTGTACGGTGTGTTCTGAAACATCTAAAAAACACAGCTTGGAGAGCATAGGGCACTTCCACTCATGGGCGTATAAATTGGGAAAAGTAAAAATCAGCAAGACACAGGCACCCCAAAGTTTAGGGCTGCTCTGTGGACAAGAACCCCCACTTCATTACACCTTAAATATCCTAGGAAAGAGAAAAATGGATAAAGAAGTTGTGGTCCTCATGTACAATGGAATATCACTCAGCCATGAAATCAACGTCATAAGGCTAGTAGCAGCACGATGAGTGGATTTAGGTACGACGATTCTAAGTGAAATAAGTCACACAGAAAAAGACACTTATCATAAGATATCACTTCTAGAGGGAATGTAAAAACCGCTACCCTTGAACTGAATTGCAAAACAGAACAGAGTCCCACGTTTAGGAAACACACTATGGCTGCTGAACGGGAAAGGTGAGGTGGGGTGATGCATAAAACAAGGGTTTCAAATTAGCTCAGATACCGTTCCATAAACCCAATATGTAAGAGACAAGACCTATTCCTTTTTCAGTGAACTGGACTCAACACCCCCTATTCACCGCACAAGAATATATCTGACTAGTAAGAATCTTCAAACCTATGTATTGATATCTCTCTGTAAGTGAGTCAAGGGGGTGTAAAGCGGCATAAACACAGCCGTGAAAAGCAGCTAAACCCCATTATAAAAATAAATTACTTTTCAAAACCCGTGAAACAAAGACAGTGAAAGAGAGAGAAATTCTTACAAAATTCGTTCAGGGGCTGTGATGCAACCTGGATTGACCATATCTAGACCCACAGCTGATTGAGACATAAGGGTGGACACTCTTGGGGCTGAGAGGTTCGGTGAGGTTGGGTGAGCCAACGCAGACCCTTTCAAGTAATACTGCATGGTACCCATCCCATGGGTCCCAAATCTCCAGGTTCAAGGGCATCTTCCTACGTCGAAAACAGGCATGAGAAACCCAGAAGATGGTACACCGTGTGATCGGGAAAGGTTTCTAAAACGCACCTCATTTCTCATCTCCTTTGCTCGGGTTCGCCATTCCAGCCGATTTACTAGCCATCTCCCTCCTTGGAGAATCAGCACCTTTAACCTCCTGTTCCGTACAGGTTGCAATTTGTCCTGAGGATGAAGGGGAAGAGGGGGAACCAATGAGAGACTAGCTCTAGGTGTTGGGACAGGCACAGGTCACTCTATTTTCCCATCAGGAAGAAGAATTAAGCACAAGCTCAGCCTGCCCCCCAGAACCAGAAGAGGGCCTGAAGCAATCCTGCGCTTTGGCGGCCAGCTCCCAAAAAAGCGAGTTGAAAAATGGAGGTCAGGGGCACTGCAATTCACAAACCTGCAGAGTTTTAAATGATACCTCTCGTCCACAAATATATTAAGGGAAGGCAACGAAGAGGCTTTGAAAGCAAGGCAGAATTGCAGGAAACAGATTTCAGGAGGTAGATTCGAATCGCCTTGAAAGCACATGAAAAGCGGCAAAACGTGGACAATGATGCCCTTGGCCAAAAAGGGCGTATGCGTTTTTTCCTGAATATATTCAGGAAAAAAGGCATACGCCCTTTTTGGCCAACCAAGCAACCTGGAAAGGCCAATCAGCGCTCCAAAGAAGTCTCGCTTCCCAGCGGGCAAAAGGGCCATGCGGAAAAAAGTGTCCAAACCAGAAATGCAGGACCGGCCATGGAGAAATGGGAGCCTTGCTACGCTGATGGGTGGGATGTAAATTGCCAACAGCCACTCTGGAGAAGTGTACGGTGTGTTCAGAAACATCTAAAAAACACAGCTTGGAGAGCATAGGGCACTTCCACTCATGGGCGTATAAATTGGGAAAACTAAAAATCAGCAAGACACAGGCACCCCAAAGTTTAGGGCTGCTCTGTTGACAAGAACCCCCACTTCATTACACCTTAAATATCCTAGGAAAGAGAAAAATGGATAAAGAAGTTGGGGTCCTCATGTACAATGGAATATCACTCAGCCATGAAATCCACGTCATAAGGCTAGTAGCAGCACGATGAGTGGATTTAGGTACGACGATTCTAAGTGAAATAAGTCACACAGAAAAGACACTTATCATAAGATATCACTTAGAGAGGGAATGTAAAAACCGCTACACTTGAACTGAATTGCAAAACAGAACAGAGTCACACGTTTAGGAAACACACTATGGCTGCTGAACGGGAAAGGTGAGGTGGGGTGATGCATAAAACAAGGGTTTCAAATTAGCTCCGATACCGTTCCATAAACCCAATATGTAAGAGACAAGACCTATTCCTTTTTCAGTGAACTGGACTCAACACCCCCTATTCACCGCACAAGAATATATCTGACTAGTAAGAATCTTCAAACCTATGTATTGATATCTCTCTGTAAGTGAGTCAAGGGGGTGTAAAGCGGCATAAACACAGCCGTGAAAAGCAGCTAAACCCCATTATAAAAATAAATTACTTTTCAAAACCCGTGAAACAAAGACAGTGAAAGAGAGAGAAATTCTTACAAAATTCGTTCAGGGGCTGTGATGCAACCTGGATTGACCATATCTAGACCCACAGCTGATTGAGACATAAGGGTGGACACTCTTGGGGCTGAGAGGTTCGGTGAGGTTGGGTGAGCCAACGCAGACCCTTTCAAGTAATACTGCATGGTACCCATCCCATGGGTCCCAAATCTCCAGGTTCAAGGGCATCTTCCTACGTCGAAAACAGGCATGAGAAACCCAGAAGATGGTACACCGTGCGATCGGGAAAGGTTTCTAAAACGCACCTCATTTCTCATCTCCTTTGCTCGGGTTCGCCATTCCAGCCGATTTACTAGCCGTCTCCCTCCTTGGAGAATCAGCACCTTTAACCTCCTGTTCCGTACAGGTTGCAATTTGTCCTGAGGATGAAGGGGAAGAGGGGGAACCAATGAGAGACTAGCTCTAGGTGTTGGGACAGGCACAGGTCACTCTATTTTCCCATCAGGAAGAAGAATTAAGCACAAGCTCAGCCTGCCCCCCAGAACCAGAAGAGGGCCTGAAGCAATCCTGCGCTTTGGCGGCCAGCTCCCAAAAAAGCGAGTTGAAAAATGGAGGTCAGGGGCACTGCAATTCACAAACCTGCAGAGTTTTAAATGATACCTCTCGTCCACAAATATATTAAGGGAAGGCAACGAAGAGGCTTTGAAAGCAAGGCAGAATTGCAGGAAACAGATTTCAGGAGGTAGATTCGAATCGCCTTGAAAGCACATGAAAAGCGGCAAAACGTGGACAATGATGCCCTTGGCCAAAAAGGGCGTATGCGTTTTTTCCTGAATATATTCAGGAAAAAACGCATACGCCCTTTTTGGCCAACCAAGCAACCTGGAAAGGCCAATCAGCGCTCCAAAGAAGTCTCGCTTCCCAGCGGGCAAAAGGGCCATGCGGAAAAAAGTGTCCAAACCAGAAATGCAGGACCGGCCATGGAGAAATGGGAGCCTTGCTACGCTGATGGGTGGGATGTAAATTGCCAACAGCCACTCTGGAGAAGTGTACGGTGTGTTCTGAAACATCTAAAAAACACAGCTTGGAGAGCATAGGGCACTTCCACTCATGGGCGTATAAATTGGGAAAAGTAAAAATCAGCAAGACACAGGCACCCCAAAGTTTAGGGCTGCTCTGTGGACAAGAACCCCCACTTCATTACACCTTAAATATCCTAGGAAAGAGAAAAATGGATAAAGAAGTTGTGGTCCTCATGTACAATGGAATATCACTCAGCCATGAAATCAACGTCATAAGGCTAGTAGCAGCACGATGAGTGGATTTAGGTACGACGATTCTAAGTGAAATAAGTCACACAGAAAAAGACACTTATCATAAGATATCACTTCTAGAGGGAATGTAAAAACCGCTACCCTTGAACTGAATTGCAAAACAGAACAGAGTCCCACGTTTAGGAAACACACTATGGCTGCTGAACGGGAAAGGTGAGGTGGGGTGATGCATAAAACAAGGGTTTCAAATTAGCTCAGATACCGTTCCATAAACCCAATATGTAAGAGACAAGACCTATTCCTTTTTCAGTGAACTGGACTCAACACCCCCTATTCACCGCACAAGAATATATCTGACTAGTAAGAATCTTCAAACCTATGTATTGATATCTCTCTGTAAGTGAGTCAAGGGGGTGTAAAGCGGCATAAACACAGCCGTGAAAAGCAGCTAAACCCCATTATAAAAATAAATTACTTTTCAAAACCCGTGAAACAAAGACAGTGAAAGAGAGAGAAATTCTTACAAAATTCGTTCAGGGGCTGTGATGCAACCTGGATTGACCATATCTAGACCCACAGCTGATTGAGACATAAGGGTGGACACTCTTGGGGCTGAGAGGTTCGGTGAGGTTGGGTGAGCCAACGCAGACCCTTTCAAGTAATACTGCATGGTACCCATCCCATGGGTCCCAAATCTCCAGGTTCAAGGGCATCTTCCTACGTCGAAAACAGGCATGAGAAACCCAGAAGATGGTACACCGTGTGATCGGGAAAGGTTTCTAAAACGCACCTCATTTCTCATCTCCTTTGCTCGGGTTCGCCATTCCAGCCGATTTACTAGCCATCTCCCTCCTTGGAGAATCAGCACCTTTAACCTCCTGTTCCGTACAGGTTGCAATTTGTCCTGAGGATGAAGGGGAAGAGGGGGAACCAATGAGAGACTAGCTCTAGGTGTTGGGACAGGCACAGGTCACTCTATTTTCCCATCAGGAAGAAGAATTAAGCACAAGCTCAGCCTGCCCCCCAGAACCAGAAGAGGGCCTGAAGCAATCCTGCGCTTTGGCGGCCAGCTCCCAAAAAAGCGAGTTGAAAAATGGAGGTCAGGGGCACTGCAATTCACAAACCTGCAGAGTTTTAAATGATACCTCTCGTCCACAAATATATTAAGGGAAGGCAACGAAGAGGCTTTGAAAGCAAGGCAGAATTGCAGGAAACAGATTTCAGGAGGTAGATTCGAATCGCCTTGAAAGCACATGAAAAGCGGCAAAACGTGGACAATGATGCCCTTGGCCAAAAAGGGCGTATGCGTTTTTTCCTGAATATATTCAGGAAAAAACGCATACGCCCTTTTTGGCCAACCAAGCAACCTGGAAAGGCCAATCAGCGCTCCAAAGAAGTCTCGCTTCCCAGCGGGCAAAAGGGCCATGCGGAAAAAAGTGTCCAAACCAGAAATGCAGGACCGGCCATGGAGAAATGGGAGCCTTGCTACGCTGATGGGTGGGATGTAAATTGCCAACAGCCACTCTGGAGAAGTGTACGGTGTGTTCTGAAACATCTAAAAAACACAGCTTGGAGAGCATAGGGCACTTCCACTCATGGGCGTATAAATTGGGAAAACTAAAAATCAGCAAGACACAGGCACCCCAAAGTTTAGGGCTGCTCTGTGGACAAGAACCCCCACTTCATTACACCTTAAATATCCTAGGAAAGAGAAAAATGGATAAAGAAGTTGTGGTCCTCATGTACAATGGAATATCACTCAGCCATGAAATCAACGTCATAAGGCTAGTAGCAGCACGATGAGTGGATTTAGGTACGACGATTCTAAGTGAAATAAGTCACACAGAAAAAGACACTTATCATAAGATATCACTTCTAGAGGGAATGTAAAAACCGCTACCCTTGAACTGAATTGCAAAACAGAACAGAGTCCCACGTTTAGGAAACACACTATGGCTGCTGAACGGGAAAGGTGAGGTGGGGTGATGCATAAAACAAGGGTTTCAAATTAGCTCAGATACCGTTCCATAAACCCAATATGTAAGAGACAAGACCTATTCCTTTTTCAGTGAACTGGACTCAACACCCCCTATTCACCGCACAAGAATATATCTGACTAGTAAGAATCTTCAAACCTATGTATTGATATCTCTCTGTAAGTGAGTCAAGGGGGTGTAAAGCGGCATAAACACAGCCGTGAAAAGCAGCTAAACCCCATTATAAAAATAAATTACTTTTCAAAACCCGTGAAACAAAGACAGTGAAAGAGAGAGAAATTCTTACAAAATTCGTTCAGGGGCTGTGATGCAACCTGGATTGACCATATCTAGACCCACAGCTGATTGAGACATAAGGGTGGACACTCTTGGGGCTGAGAGGTTCGGTGAGGTTGGGTGAGCCAACGCAGACCCTTTCAAGTAATACTGCATGGTACCCATCCCATGGGTCCCAAATCTCCAGGTTCAAGGGCATCTTCCTACGTCGAAAACAGGCATGAGGAACCCAGAAGATGGTACACCGTGTGATCGGGAAAGGTTTCTAAAACGCACCTCATTTCTCATCTCCTTTGCTCGGGTTCGCCATTCCAGCCGATTTACTAGCCATCTCCCTCCTTGGAGAATCAGCACCTTTAACCTCCTGTTCCGTACAGGTTGCAATTTGTCCTGAGGATGAAGGGGAAGAGGGGGAACCAATGAGAGACTAGCTCTAGGTGTTGGGACAGGCACAGGTCACTCTATTTTCCCATCAGGAAGAAGAATTAAGCACAAGCTCAGCCTGCCCCCCAGAACCAGAAGAGGGCCTGAAGCAATCCTGCGCTTTGGCGGCCATCTCCCAAAAAAGCAAGTTGAAAAATGGAGCTCAGGGGCACTGCAATTCACAAACCTGCAGAGTTTTAAATGATACCTCTCGTCCACAAATATATTAAGGGAAGGCAACGAAGAGGCTTTGAAAGCAAGTCAGAATTGCAGGAAACAGATTTCAGGAGGTAGATTCGAATCGCCTTGAAAGCACATGAAAAGCGGCAAAACGTGGACAATGATGCCCTTGGCCAAAAAGGGCGTATGCGTTTTTTCCTGAATATATTCAGGAAAAAAGGCATACGCCCTTTTTGGCCAACCAAGCAACCTGGAAAGGCCAATCAGCGCTCCAAAGAAGTCTCGCTTCCCAGCGGGCAAAAGGGCCATGCGGAAAAAAGTGTCCAAACCAGAAATGCAGGACCGGCCATGGAGAAATGGGAGCCTTGCTACGCTGATGGGTGGGATGTAAATTGCCAACAGCCACTCTGGAGAAGTGTACGGTGTGTTCAGAAACATCTAAAAAACACAGCTTGGAGAGCATAGGGCACTTCCACTCATGGGCGTATAAATTGGGAAAACTAAAAATCAGCAAGACACAGGCACCCCAAAGTTTAGGGCTGCTCTGTTGACAAGAACCCCCACTTCATTACACCTTAAATATCCTAGGAAAGAGAAAAATGGATAAAGAAGTTGGGGTCCTCATGTACAATGGAATATCACTCAGCCATGAAATCCACGTCATAAGGCTAGTAGCAGCACGATGAGTGGATTTAGGTACGACGATTCTAAGTGAAATAAGTCACACAGAAAAGACACTTATCATAAGATATCACTTAGAGAGGGAATGTAAAAACCGCTACACTTGAACTGAATTGCAAAACAGAACAGAGTCACACGTTTAGGAAACACACTATGGCTGCTGAACGGGAAAGGTGAGGTGGGGTGATGCATAAAACAAGGGTTTCAAATTAGCTCCGATACCGTTCCATAAACCCAATATGTAAGAGACAAGACCTATTCCTTTTTCAGTGAACTGGACTCAACACCCCCTATTCACCGCACAAGAATATATCTGACTAGTAAGAATCTTCAAACCTATGTATTGATATCTCTCTGTAAGTGAGTCAAGGGGGTGTAAAGCGGCATAAACACAGCCGTGAAAAGCAGCTAAACCCCATTATAAAAATAAATTACTTTTCAAAACCCGTGAAACAAAGACAGTGAAAGAGAGAGAAATTCTTACAAAATTCGTTCAGGGGCTGTGATGCAACCTGGATTGACCATATCTAGACCCACAGCTGATTGAGACATAAGGGTGGACACTCTTGGGGCTGAGAGGTTCGGTGAGGTTGGGTGAGCCAACGCAGACCCTTTCAAGTAATACTGCATGGTACCCATCCCATGGGTCCCAAATCTCCAGGTTCAAGGGCATCTTCCTACGTCGAAAACAGGCATGAGAAACCCAGAAGATGGTACACCGTGTGATCGGGAAAGGTTTCTAAAACGCACCTCATTTCTCATCTCCTTTGCTCGGGTTCGCCATTCCAGCCGATTTACTAGCCGTCTCCCTCCTTGGAGAATCAGCACCTTTAACCTCCTGTTCCGTACAGGTTGCAATTTGTCCTGAGGATGAAGGGGAAGAGGGGGAACCAATGAGAGACTAGCTCTAGGTGTTGGGACAGGCACAGGTCACTCTATTTTCCCATCAGGAAGAAGAATTAAGCACAAGCTCAGCCTGCCCCCCAGAACCAGAAGAGGGCCTGAAGCAATCCTGCGCTTTGGCGGCCAGCTCCCAAAAAAGCGAGTTGAAAAATGGAGGTCAGGGGCACTGCAATTCACAAACCTGCAGAGTTTTAAATGATACCTCTCGTCCACAAATATATTAAGGGAAGGCAACGAAGAGGCTTTGAAAGCAAGGCAGAATTGCAGGAAACAGATTTCAGGAGGTAGATTCGAATCGCCTTGAAAGCACATGAAAAGCGGCAAAACGTGGACAATGATGCCCTTGGCCAAAAAGGGCGTATGCGTTTTTTCCTGAATATATTCAGGAAAAAACGCATACGCCCTTTTTGGCCAACCAAGCAACCTGGAAAGGCCAATCAGCGCTCCAAAGAAGTCTCGCTTCCCAGCGGGCAAAAGGGCCATGCGGAAAAAAGTGTCCAAACCAGAAATGCAGGACCGGACATGGAGAAATGGGAGCCTTGCTACGCTGATGGGTGGGATGTAAATTGCCAACAGCCACTCTGGAGAAGTGTACGGTGTGTTCTGAAACATCTAAAAAACACAGCTTGGAGAGCATAGGGCACTTCCACTCATGGGCGTATAAATTGGGAAAACTAAAAATCAGCAAGACACAGGCACCCCAAAGTTTAGGGCTGCTCTGTGGACAAGAACCCCCACTTCATTACACCTTAAATATCCTAGGAAAGAGAAAAATGGATAAAGAAGTTGTGGTCCTCATGTACAATGGAATATCACTCAGCCATGAAATCAACGTCATAAGGCTAGTAGCAGCACGATGAGTGGATTTAGGTACGACGATTCTAAGTGAAATAAGTCACACAGAAAAAGACACTTATCATAAGATATCACTTCTAGAGGGAATGTAAAAACCGCTACCCTTGAACTGAATTGCAAAACAGAACAGAGTCCCACGTTTAGGAAACACACTATGGCTGCTGAACGGGAAAGGTGAGGTGGGGTGATGCATAAAACAAGGGTTTCAAATTAGCTCAGATACCGTTCCATAAACCCAATATGTAAGAGACAAGACCTATTCCTTTTTCAGTGAACTGGACTCAACACCCCCTATTCACCGCACAAGAATATATCTGACTAGTAAGAATCTTCAAACCTATGTATTGATATCTCTCTGTAAGTGAGTCAAGGGGGTGTAAAGCGGCATAAACACAGCCGTGAAAAGCAGCTAAACCCCATTATAAAAATAAATTACTTTTCAAAACCCGTGAAACAAAGACAGTGAAAGAGAGAGAAATTCTTACAAAATTCGTTCAGGGGCTGTGATGCAACCTGGATTGACCATATCTAGACCCACAGCTGATTGAGACATAAGGGTGGACACTCTTGGGGCTGAGAGGTTCGGTGAGGTTGGGTGAGCCAACGCAGACCCTTTCAAGTAATACTGCATGGTACCCATCCCATGGGTCCCAAATCTCCAGGTTCAAGGGCATCTTCCTACGTCGAAAACAGGCATGAGGAACCCAGAAGATGGTACACCGTGTGATCGGGAAAGGTTTCTAAAACGCACCTCATTTCTCATCTCCTTTGCTCGGGTTCGCCATTCCAGCCGATTTACTAGCCATCTCCCTCCTTGGAGAATCAGCACCTTTAACCTCCTGTTCCGTACAGGTTGCAATTTGTCCTGAGGATGAAGGGGAAGAGGGGGAACCAATGAGAGACTAGCTCTAGGTGTTGGGACAGGCACAGGTCACTCTATTTTCCCATCAGGAAGAAGAATTAAGCACAAGCTCAGCCTGCCCCCCAGAACCAGAAGAGGGCCTGAAGCAATCCTGCGCTTTGGCGGCCATCTCCCAAAAAAGCAAGTTGAAAAATGGAGCTCAGGGGCACTGCAATTCACAAACCTGCAGAGTTTTAAATGATACCTCTCGTCCACAAATATATTAAGGGAAGGCAACGAAGAGGCTTTGAAAGCAAGGCAGAATTGCAGGAAACAGATTTCAGGAGGTAGATTCGAATCGCCTTGAAAGCACATGAAAAGCGGCAAAACGTGGACAATGATGCCCTTGTCCAAAAAGGGCGTATGCGTTTTTTCCTGAATATATTCAGGAAAAAAGGCATACGCGCTTTTTGGCCAACCAAGCAACCTGGAAAGGCCAATCAGCGCTCCAAAGAAGTCTCGCTTCCCAGCGGGCAAAAGGGCCATGCGGAAAAAAGTGTCCAAACCAGAAATGCAGGACCGGCCATGGAGAAATGGGAGCCTTGCTACGCTGATGGGTGGGATGTAAATTGCCAACAGCCACTCTGGAGAAGTGTACGGTGTGTTCAGAAACATCTAAAAAACACAGCTTGGAGAGCATAGGGCACTTCCACTCATGGGCGTATAAATTGGGAAAACTAAAAATCAGCAAGACACAGGCACCCCAAAGTTTAGGGCTGCTCTGTTGACAAGAACCCCCACTTCATTACACCTTAAATATCCTAGGAAAGAGAAAAATGGATAAAGAAGTTGGGGTCCTCATGTACAATGGAATATCACTCAGCCATGAAATCCACGTCATAAGGCTAGTAGCAGCACGATGAGTGGATTTAGGTACGACGATTCTAAGTGAAATAAGTCACACAGAAAAGACACTTATCATAAGATATCACTTAGAGAGGGAATGTAAAAACCGCTACACTTGAACTGAATTGCAAAACAGAACAGAGTCACACGTTTAGGAAACACACTATGGCTGCTGAACGGGAAAGGTGAGGTGGGGTGATGCATAAAACAAGGGTTTCAAATTAGCTCCGATACCGTTCCATAAACCCAATATGTAAGAGACAAGACCTATTCCTTTTTCAGTGAACTGGACTCAACACCCCCTATTCACCGCACAAGAATATATCTGACTAGTAAGAATCTTCAAACCTATGTATTGATATCTCTCTGTAAGTGAGTCAAGGGGGTGTAAAGCGGCATAAACACAGCCGTGAAAAGCAGCTAAACCCCATTATACAAATAAATTACTTTTCAAAACCCGTGAAACAAAGACAGTGAAAGAGAGAGAAATTCTTACAAAATTCGTTCAGGGGCTGTGATGCAACCTGGATTGACCATATCTAGACCCACAGCTGATTGAGACATAAGGGTGGACACTCTTGGGGCTGAGAGGTTCGGTGAGGTTGGGTGAGCCAACGCAGACCCTTTCAAGTAATACTGCATGGTACCCATCCCATGGGTCCCAAATCTCCAGGTTCAAGGGCATCTTCCTACGTCGAAAACAGGCATGAGAAACCCAGAAGATGGTACACCGTGTGATCGGGAAAGGTTTCTAAAACGCACCTCATTTCTCATCTCCTTTGCTCGGGTTCGCCATTCCAGCCGATTTACTAGCCGTCTCCCTCCTTGGAGAATCAGCACCTTTAACCTCCTGTTCCGTACAGGTTGCAATTTGTCCTGAGGATGAACGGGAAGAGGGGGAACCAATGAGAGACTAGCTCTAGGTGTTGGGACAGGCACAGGTCACTCTATTTTCCCATCAGGAAGAAGAATTAAGCACAAGCTCAGCCTGCCCCCCAGAACCAGAAGAGGGCCTGAAGCAATCCTGCGCTTTGGCGGCCAGCTCCCAAAAAAGCGAGTTGAAAAATGGAGGTCAGGGGCACTGCAATTCACAAACCTGCAGAGTTTTAAATGATACCTCTCGTCCACAAATATATTAAGGGAAGGCAACGAAGAGGCTTTGAAAGCAAGGCAGAATTGCAGGAAACAGATTTCAGGAGGTAGATTCGAATCGCCTTGAAAGCACATGAAAAGCGGCAAAACGTGGACAATGATGCCCTTGGCCAAAAAGGGCGTATGCGTTTTTTCCTGAATATATTCAGGAAAAAACGCATACGCCCTTTTTGGCCAACCAAGCAACCTGGAAAGGCCAATCAGCGCTCCAAAGAAGTCTCGCTTCCCAGCGGGCAAAAGGGCCATGCGGAAAAAAGTGTCCAAACCAGAAATGCAGGACCGGCCATGGAGAAATGGGAGCCTTGCTACGCTGATGGGTGGGATGTAAATTGCCAACAGCCACTCTGGAGAAGTGTACGGTGTGTTCTGAAACATCTAAAAAACACAGCTTGGAGAGCATAGGGCACTTCCACTCATGGGCGTATAAATTGGGAAAACTAAAAATCAGCAAGACACAGGCACCCCAAAGTTTAGGGCTGCTCTGTTGACAAGAACCCCCACTTCATTACACCTTAAATATCCTAGGAAAGAGAAAAATGGATAAAGAAGTTGGGGTCCTCATGTACAATGGAATATCACTCAGCCATGAAATCCACGTCATAAGGCTAGTAGCAGCACGATGAGTGGATTTAGGTACGACGATTCTAAGTGAAATAAGTCACACAGAAAAGACACTTATCATAAGATATCACTTAGAGAGGGAATGTAAAAACCGCTACCCTTGAACTGAATTGCAAAACAGAACAGAGTCACACGTTTAGGAAACACACTATGGCTGCTGAACGGGAAAGGTGAGGTGGGGTGATGCATAAAACAAGGGTTTCAAATTAGCTCCGATACCGTTCCATAAACCCAATATGTAAGAGACAAGACCTATTCCTTTTTCAGTGAACTGGACTCAACACCCCCTATTCACCGCACAAGAATATATCTGACTAGTAAGAATCTTCAAACCTATGTATTGATATCTCTCTGTAAGTGAGTCAAGGGGGTGTAAAGCGGCATAAACACAGCCGTGAAAAGCAGCTAAACCCCATTATAAAAATAAATTACTTTTCAAAACCCGTGAAACAAAGACAGTGAAAGAGAGAGAAATTCTTACAAAATTCGTTCAGGGGCTGTGATGCAACCTGGATTGACCATATCTAGACCCACAGCTGATTGAGACATAAGGGTGGACACTCTTGGGGCTGAGAGGTTCGGTGAGGTTGGGTGAGCCAACGCAGACCCTTTCAAGTAATACTGCATGGTACCCATCCCATGGGTCCCAAATCTCCAGGTTCAAGGGCATCTTCCTACGTCGAAAACAGGCATGAGAAACCCAGAAGATGGTACACCGTGTGATCGGGAAAGGTTTCTAAAACGCACCTCATTTCTCATCTCCTTTGCTCGGGTTCGCCATTCCAGCCGATTTACTAGCCGTCTCCCTCCTTGGAGAATCAGCACCTTTAACCTCCTGTTCCGTACAGGTTGCAATTTGTCCTGAGGATGAACGGGAAGAGGGGGAACCAATGAGAGACTAGCTCTAGGTGTTGGGACAGGCACAGGTCACTCTATTTTCCCATCAGGAAGAAGAATTAAGCACAAGCTCAGCCTGCCCCCCAGAACCAGAAGAGGGCCTGAAGCAATCCTGCGCTTTGGCGGCCAGCTCCCAAAAAAGCGAGTTGAAAAATGGAGGTCAGGGGCACTGCAATTCACAAACCTGCAGAGTTTTAAATGATACCTCTCGTCCACAAATATATTAAGGGAAGGCAACGAAGAGGCTTTGAAAGCAAGGCAGAATTGCAGGAAACAGATTTCAGGAGGTAGATTCGAATCGCCTTGAAAGCACATGAAAAGCGGCAAAACGTGGACAATGATGCCCTTGGCCAAAAAGGGCGTATGCGTTTTTTCCTGAATATATTCAGGAAAAAACGCATACGCCCTTTTTGGCCAACCAAGCAACCTGGAAAGGCCAATCAGCGCTCCAAAGAAGTCTCGCTTCCCAGCGGGCAAAAGGGCCATGCGGAAAAAAGTGTCCAAACCAGAAATGCAGGACCGGCCATGGAGAAATGGGAGCCTTGCTACGCTGATGGGTGGGATGTAAATTGCCAACAGCCACTCTGGAGAAGTGTACGGTGTGTTCTGAAACATCTAAAAAACACAGCTTGGAGAGCATAGGGCACTTCCACTCATGGGCGTATAAATTGGGAAAACTAAAAATCAGCAAGACACAGGCACCCCAAAGTTTAGGGCTGCTCTGTGGACAAGAACCCCCACTTCATTACACCTTAAATATCCTAGGAAAGAGAAAAATGGATAAAGAAGTTGTGGTCCTCATGTACAATGGAATATCACTCAGCCATGAAATCAACGTCATAAGGCTAGTAGCAGCACGATGAGTGGATTTAGGTACGACGATTCTAAGTGAAATAAGTCACACAGAAAAAGACACTTATCATAAGATATCACTTCTAGAGGGAATGTAAAAACCGCTACCCTTGAACTGAATTGCAAAACAGAACAGAGTCCCACGTTTAGGAAACACACTATGGCTGCTGAACGGGAAAGGTGAGGTGGGGTGATGCATAAAACAAGGGTTTCAAATTAGCTCAGATACCGTTCCATAAACCCAATATGTAAGAGACAAGACCTATTCCTTTTTCAGTGAACTGGACTCAACACCCCCTATTCACCGCACAAGAATATATCTGACTAGTAAGAATCTTCAAACCTATGTATTGATATCTCTCTGTAAGTGAGTCAAGGGGGTGTAAAGCGGCATAAACACAGCCGTGAAAAGCAGCTAAACCCCATTATAAAAATAAATTACTTTTCAAAACCCGTGAAACAAAGACAGTGAAAGAGAGAGAAATTCTTACAAAATTCGTTCAGGGGCTGTGATGCAACCTGGATTGACCATATCTAGACCCACAGCTGATTGAGACATAAGGGTGGACACTCTTGGGGCTGAGAGGTTCGGTGAGGTTGGGTGAGCCAACGCAGACCCTTTCAAGTAATACTGCATGGTACCCATCCCATGGGTCCCAAATCTCCAGGTTCAAGGGCATCTTCCTACGTCGAAAACAGGCATGAGGAACCCAGAAGATGGTACACCGTGTGATCGGGAAAGGTTTCTAAAACGCACCTCATTTCTCATCTCCTTTGCTCGGGTTCGCCATTCCAGCCGATTTACTAGCCATCTCCCTCCTTGGAGAATCAGCACCTTTAACCTCCTGTTCCGTACAGGTTGCAATTTGTCCTGAGGATGAAGGGGAAGAGGGGGAACCAATGAGAGACTAGCTCTAGGTGTTGGGACAGGCACAGGTCACTCTATTTTCCCATCAGGAAGAAGAATTAAGCACAAGCTCAGCCTGCCCCCCAGAACCAGAAGAGGGCCTGAAGCAATCCTGCGCTTTGGCGGCCATCTCCCAAAAAAGCAAGTTGAAAAATGGAGCTCAGGGGCACTGCAATTCACAAACCTGCAGAGTTTTAAATGATACCTCTCGTCCACAAATATATTAAGGGAAGGCAACGAAGAGGCTTTGAAAGCAAGGCAGAATTGCAGGAAACAGATTTCAGGAGGTAGATTCGAATCGCCTTGAAAGCACATGAAAAGCGGCAAAACGTGGACAATGATGCCCTTGGCCAAAAAGGGCGTATGCGTTTTTTCCTGAATATATTCAGGAAAAAAGGCATACGCCCTTTTTGGCCAACTAAGCAACCTGGAAAGGCCAATCAGCGCTCCAAAGAAGTCTCGCTTCCCAGCGGGCAAAAGGGCCATGCGGAAAAAAGTGTCCAAACCAGAAATGCAGGACCGGCCATGGAGAAATGGGAGCCTTGCTACGCTGATGGGTGGGATGTAAATTGCCAACAGCCACTCTGGAGAAGTGTACGGTGTGTTCAGAAACATCTAAAAAACACAGCTTGGAGAGCATAGGGCACTTCCACTCATGGGCGTATAAATTGGGAAAACTAAAAATCAGCAAGACACAGGCACCCCAAAGTTTAGGGCTGCTCTGTTGACAAGAACCCCCACTTCATTACACCTTAAATATCCTAGGAAAGAGAAAAATGGATAAAGAAGTTGGGGTCCTCATGTACAATGGAATATCACTCAGCCATGAAATCCACGTCATAAGGCTAGTAGCAGCACGATGAGTGGATTTAGGTACGACGATTCTAAGTGAAATAAGTCACACAGAAAAGACACTTATCATAAGATATCACTTAGAGAGGGAATGTAAAAACCGCTACACTTGAACTGAATTGCAAAACAGAACAGAGTCACACGTTTAGGAAACACACTATGGCTGCTGAACGGGAAAGGTGAGGTGGGGTGATGCATAAAACAAGGGTTTCAAATTAGCTCCGATACCGTTCCATAAACCCAATATGTAAGAGACAAGACCTATTCCTTTTTCAGTGAACTGGACTCAACACCCCCTATTCACCGCACAAGAATATATCTGACTAGTAAGAATCTTCAAACCTATGTATTGATATCTCTCTGTAAGTGAGTCAAGGGGGTGTAAAGCGGCATAAACACAGCCGTGAAAAGCAGCTAAACCCCATTATAAAAATAAATTACTTTTCAAAACCCGTGAAACAAAGACAGTGAAAGAGAGAGAAATTCTTACAAAATTCGTTCAGGGGCTGTGATGCAACCTGGATTGACCATATCTAGACCCACAGCTGATTGAGACATAAGGGTGGACACTCTTGGGGCTGAGAGGTTCGGTGAGGTTGGGTGAGCCAACGCAGACCCTTTCAAGTAATACTGCATGGTACCCATCCCATGGGTCCCAAATCTCCAGGTTCAAGGGCATCTTCCTACGTCGAAAACAGGCATGAGAAACCCAGAAGATGGTACACCGTGTGATCGGGAAAGGTTTCTAAAACGCACCTCATTTCTCATCTCCTTTGCTCGGGTTCGCCATTCCAGCCGATTTACTAGCCGTCTCCCTCCTTGGAGAATCAGCACCTTTAACCTCCTGTTCCGTACAGGTTGCAATTTGTCCTGAGGATGAACGGGAAGAGGGGGAACCAATGAGAGACTAGCTCTAGGTGTTGGGACAGGCACAGGTCACTCTATTTTCCCATCAGGAAGAAGAATTAAGCACAAGCTCAGCCTGCCCCCCAGAACCAGAAGAGGGCCTGAAGCAATCCTGCGCTTTGGCGGCCAGCTCCCAAAAAAGCGAGTTGAAAAATGGAGCTCAGGGGCACTGCAATTCACAAACCTGCAGAGTTTTAAATGATACCTCTCGTCCACAAATATATTAAGGGAAGGCAACGAAGAGGCTTTGAAAGCAAGGCAGAATTGCAGGAAACAGATTTCAGGAGGTAGATTCGAATCGCCTTGAAAGCACATGAAAAGCGGCAAAACGTGGACAATGATGCCCTTGGCCAAAAAGGGCGTATGCGTTTTTTCCTGAATATATTCAGGAAAAAACGCATACGCCCTTTTTGGCCAACCAAGCAACCTGGAAAGGCCAATCAGCGCTCCAAAGAAGTCTCGCTTCCCAGCGGGCAAAAGGGCCATGCGGAAAAAAGTGTCCAAACCAGAAATGCAGGACCGGCCATGGAGAAATGGGAGCCTTGCTACGCTGATGGGTGGGATGTAAATTGCCAACAGCCACTCTGGAGAAGTGTACGGTGTGTTCTGAAACATCTAAAAAACACAGCTTGGAGAGCATAGGGCACTTCCACTCATGGGCGTATAAATTGGGAAAACTAAAAATCAGCAAGACACAGGCACCCCAAAGTTTAGGGCTGCTCTGTTGACAAGAACCCCCACTTCATTACACCTTAAATATCCTAGGAAAGAGAAAAATGGATAAAGAAGTTGGGGTCCTCATGTACAATGGAATATCACTCAGCCATGAAATCCACGTCATAAGGCTAGTAGCAGCACGATGAGTGGATTTAGGTACGACGATTCTAAGTGAAATAAGTCACACAGAAAAGACACTTATCATAAGATATCACTTAGAGAGGGAATGTAAAAACCGCTACACTTGAACTGAATTGCAAAACAGAACAGAGTCACACGTTTAGGAAACACACTATGGCTGCTGAACGGGAAAGGTGAGGTGGGGTGATGCATAAAACAAGGGTTTCAAATTAGCTCCGATACCGTTCCATAAACCCAATATGTAAGAGACAAGACCTATTCCTTTTTCAGTGAACTGGACTCAACACCCCCTATTCACCGCACAAGAATATATCTGACTAGTAAGAATCTTCAAACCTATGTATTGATATCTCTCTGTAAGTGAGTCAAGGGGGTGTAAAGCGGCATAAACACAGCCGTGAAAAGCAGCTAAACCCCATTATAAAAATAAATTACTTTTCAAAACCCGTGAAACAAAGACAGTGAAAGAGAGAGAAATTCTTACAAAATTCGTTCAGGGGCTGTGATGCAACCTGGATTGACCATATCTAGACCCACAGCTGATTGAGACATAAGGGTGGACACTCTTGGGGCTGAGAGGTTCGGTGAGGTTGGGTGAGCCAACGCAGACCCTTTCAAGTAATACTGCATGGTACCCATCCCATGGGTCCCAAATCTCCAGGTTCAAGGGCAACTTCCTACGTCGAAAACAGGCATGAGAAACCCAGAAGATGGTACACCGTGTGATCGGGAAAGGTTTCTAAAACGCACCTCATTTCTCATCTCCTTTGCTCGGGTTCGCCATTCCAGCCGATTTACTAGCCGTCTCCCTCCTTGGAGAATCAGCACCTTTAACCTCCTGTTCCGTACAGGTTGCAATTTGTCCTGAGGATGAACGGGAAGAGGGGGAACCAATGAGAGACTAGCTCTAGGTGTTGGGACAGGCACAGGTCACTCTATTTTCCCATCAGGAAGAAGAATTAAGCACAAGCTCAGCCTGCCCCCCAGAACCAGAAGAGGGCCTGAAGCAATCCTGCGCTTTGGCGGCCAGCTCCCAAAAAAGCGAGTTGAAAAATGGAGCTCAGGGGCACTGCAATTCACAAACCTGCAGAGTTTTAAATGATACCTCTCGTCCACAAATATATTAAGGGAAGGCAACGAAGAGGCTTTGAAAGCAAGGCAGAATTGCAGGAAACAGATTTCAGGAGGTAGATTCGAATCGCCTTGAAAGCACATGAAAAGCGGCAAAACGTGGACAATGATGCCCTTGGCCAAAAAGGGCGTATGCGTTTTTTCCTGAATATATTCAGGAAAAAACGCATACGCCCTTTTTGGCCAACCAAGCAACCTGGAAAGGCCAATCAGCGCTCCAAAGAAGTCTCGCTTCCCAGCGGGCAAAAGGGCCATGCGGAAAAAAGTGTCCAAACCAGAAATGCAGGACCGGCCATGGAGAAATGGGAGCCTTGCTACGCTGATGGGTGGGATGTAAATTGCCAACAGCCACTCTGGAGAAGTGTACGGTGTGTTCTGAAACATCTAAAAAACACAGCTTGGAGAGCATAGGGCACTTCCACTCATGGGCGTATAAATTGGGAAAACTAAAAATCAGCAAGACACAGGCACCCCAAAGTTTAGGGCTGCTCTGTGGACAAGAACCCCCACTTCATTACACCTTAAATATCCTAGGAAAGAGAAAAATGGATAAAGAAGTTGTGGTCCTCATGTACAATGGAATATCACTCAGCCATGAAATCCACGTCATAAGGCTAGTAGCAGCACGATGAGTGGATTTAGGTACGACGATTCTAAGTGAAATAAGTCACACAGAAAAAGACACTTATCATAAGATATCACTTCTAGAGGGAATGTAAAAACCGCTACACTTGAACTGAATTGCAAAACAGAACAGAGTCACACGTTTAGGAAACACACTATGGCTGCTGAACGGGAAAGGTGAGGTGGGGTGATGCATAAAACAAGGGTTTCAAATTAGCTCCGATACCGTTCCATAAACCCAATATGTAAGAGACAAGACCTATTCCTTTTTCAGTGAACTGGACTCAACACCCCCTATTCACCGCACAAGAATATATCTGACTAGTAAGAATCTTCAAACCTACGTATTGATATCTCTCCGTAAGTGAGTCAAGGGGGTGTAAAGCGGCATAAACACAGCCGTGAAAAGCAGCTAAACCCCATTATAAAAATAAATTACTTTTCAAAACCCGTGAAACAAAGACAGTGAAAGAGAGAGAAATTCTTACAAAATTCGTTCAGGGGCTGTGATGCAACCTGGATTGACCATATCTAGACCCACAGCTGATTGAGACATAAGGGTGGACACTCTTGGGGCTGAGAGGTTCGGTGAGGTTGGGTGAGCCAACGCAGACCCTTTCAAGTAATACTGCATGGTACCCATCCCATGGGTCCCAAATCTCCAGGTTCAAGGGCATCTTCCTACGTCGAAAACAGGCATGAGAAACCCAGAAGATGGTACACCGTGTGATCGGGAAAGGTTTCTAAAACGCACCTCATTTCTCATCTCCTTTGCTCGGGTTCGCCATTCCAGCCGATTTACTAGCCGTCTCCCTCCTTGGAGAATCAGCACCTTTAACCTCCTGTTCCGTACAGGTTGCAATTTGTCCTGAGGATGAACGGGAAGAGGGGGAACCAATGAGAGACTAGCTCTAGGTGTTGGGACAGGCACAGGTCACTCTATTTTCCCATCAGGAAGAAGAATTAAGCACAAGCTCAGCCTGCCCCCCAGAACCAGAAGAGGGCCTGAAGCAATCCTGCGCTTTGGCGGCCAGCTCCCAAAAAAGCGAGTTGAAAAATGGAGCTCAGGGGCACTGCAATTCACAAACCTGCAGAGTTTTAAATGATACCTCTCGTCCACAAATATATTAAGGGAAGGCAACGAAGAGGCTTTGAAAGCAAGGCAGAATTGCAGGAAACAGATTTCAGGAGGTAGATTCGAATCGCCTTGAAAGCACATGAAAAGCGGCAAAACGTGGACAATGATGCCCTTGGCCAAAAAGGGCGTATGCGTTTTTTCCTGAATATATTCAGGAAAAAACGCATACGCCCTTTTTGGCCAACCAAGCAACCTGGAAAGGCCAATCAGCGCTCCAAAGAAGTCTCGCTTCCCAGCGGGCAAAAGGGCCATGCGGAAAAAAGTGTCCAAACCAGAAATGCAGGACCGGCCATGGAGAAATGGGAGCCTTGCTACGCTGATGGGTGGGATGTAAATTGCCAACAGCCACTCTGGAGAAGTGTACGGTGTGTTCTGAAACATCTAAAAAACACAGCTTGGAGAGCATAGGGCACTTCCACTCATGGGCGTATAAATTGGGAAAACTAAAAATCAGCAAGACACAGGCACCCCAAAGTTTAGGGCTGCTCTGTGGACAAGAACCCCCACTTCATTACACCTTAAATATCCTAGGAAAGAGAAAAATGGATAAAGAAGTTGGGGTCCTCATGTACAATGGAATATCACTCAGCCATGAAATCCACGTCATAAGGCTAGTAGCAGCACGATGAGTGGATTTAGGTACGACGATTCTAAGTGAAATAAGTCACACAGAAAAGACACTTATCATAAGATATCACTTAGAGAGGGAATGTAAAAACCGCTACACTTGAACTGAATTGCAAAACAGAACAGAGTCACACGTTTAGGAAACACACTATGGCTGTTGAACGGGAAAGGTGAGGTGGGGTGATGCATAAAACAAGGGTTTCAAATTAGCTCCGATACCGTTCCATAAACCCAATATGTAAGAGACAAGACCTATTCCTTTTTCAGTGAACTGGACTCAACACCCCCTATTCACCGCACAAGAATATATCTGACTAGTAAGAATCTTCAAACCTATGTATTGATATCTCTCTGTAAGTGAGTCAAGGGGGTGTAAAGCGGCATAAACACAGCCGTGAAAAGCAGCTAAACCCCATTATAAAAATAAATTACTTTTCAAAACCCGTGAAACAATGACAGTGAAAGAGAGAGAAATTCTTACAAAATTCGTTCAGGGGCTGTGATGCAACCTGGATTGACCATATCTAGACCCACAGCTGATTGAGAAATAAGGGTGGACACTCTTGGGGCTGAGAGGTTCGGTGAGGTTGGGTGAGCCAACGCAGACCCTTTCAAGTAATACTGCATGGTACCCATCCCATGGGTCCCAAATCTCCAGGTTCAAGGGCATCTTCCTACGTCGAAAACAGGCATGAGAAACCCAGAAGATGGTACACCGTGTGATCGGGAAAGGTTTCTAAAACGCACCTCATTTCTCATCTCCTTTGCTCGGGTTCGCCATTCCAGCCGATTTACTAGCCGTCTCCCTCCTTGGAGAATCAGCACCTTTAACCTCCTGTTCCGTACAGGTTGCAATTTGTCCTGAGGATGAACGGGAAGAGGGGGAACCAATGAGAGACTAGCTCTAGGTGTTGGGACAGGCACAGGTCACTCTATTTTCCCATCAGGAAGAAGAATTAAGCACAAGCTCAGCCTGCCCCCCAGAACCAGAAGAGGGCCTGAAGCAATCCTGCGCTTTGGCGGCCAGCTCCCAAAAAAGCGAGTTGAAAAATGGAGCTCAGGGGCACTGCAATTCACAAACCTGCAGAGTTTTAAATGATACCTCTCGTCCACAAATATATTAAGGGAAGGCAACGAAGAGGCTTTGAAAGCAAGGCAGAATTGCAGGAAACAGATTTCAGGAGGTAGATTCGAATCGCCTTGAAAGCACATGAAAAGCGGCAAAACGTGGACAATGATGCCCTTGGCCAAAAAGGGCGTATGCGTTTTTTCCTGAATATATTCAGGAAAAAACGCATACGCCCTTTTTGGCCAACCAAGCAACCTGGAAAGGCCAATCAGCGCTCCAAAGAAGTCTCGCTTCCCAGCGGGCAAAAGGGCCATGCGGAAAAAAGTGTCCAAACCAGAAATGCAGGACCGGCCATGGAGAAATGGGAGCCTTGCTACGCTGATGGGTGGGATGTAAATTGCCAACAGCCACTCTGGAGAAGTGTACGGTGTGTTCTGAAACATCTAAAAAACACAGCTTGGAGAGCATAGGGCACTTCCACTCATGGGCGTATAAATTGGGAAAACTAAAAATCAGCAAGACACAGGCACCCCAAAGTTTAGGGCTGCTCTGTGGACAAGAACCCCCACTTCATTACACCTTAAATATCCTAGGAAAGAGAAAAATGGATAAAGAAGTTGTGGTCCTCATGTACAATGGAATATCACTCAGCCATGAAATCCACGTCATAAGGCTAGTAGCAGCACGATGAGTGGATTTAGGTACGACGATTCTAAGTGAAATAAGTCACACAGAAAAAGACACTTATCATAAGATATCACTTCTAGAGGGAATGTAAAAACCGCTACACTTGAACTGAATTGCAAAACAGAACAGAGTCACATGTTTAGGAAACACACTATGGCTGCTGAACGGGAAAGGTGAGGTGGGGTGATGCATAAAACAAGGGTTTCAAATTAGCTCCGATACCGTTCCATAAACCCAATATGTAAGAGACAAGACCTATTCCTTTTTCAGTGAACTGGACTCAACACCCCCTATTCACCGCACAAGAATATATCTGACTAGTAAGAATCTTCAAACCTATGTATTGATATCTCTCCGTAAGTGAGTCAAGGGGGTGTAAAGCGGCATAAACACAGCCGTGAAAAGCAGCTAAACCCCATTATAAAAATAAATTACTTTTCAAAACCCGTGAAACAAAGACAGTGAAAGAGAGAGAAATTCTTACAAAATTCGTTCAGGGGCTGTGATGCAACCTGGATTGACCATATCTAGACCCACAGCTGATTGAGACATAAGGGTGGACACTCTTGGGGCTGAGAGGTTCGGTGAGGTTGGGTGAGCCAACGCAGACCCTTTCAAGTAATACTGCATGGTACCCATCCCATGGGTCCCAAATCTCCAGGTTCAAGGGCATCTTCCTACGTCGAAAACAGGCATGAGAAACCCAGAAGATGGTACACCGTGTGATCGGGAAAGGTTTTCTAAAACGCACCTCATTTCTCATCTCCTTTACTCGGGTTCGCCATTCCAGCCAATTTACTAGCCATCTCTCTCCTTGGAGAATCAGCACCTTTAACCTCCTGTTCCGTACAGGTTGCAATTTGTCCTGAGGATGAACGGGAAGAGGGGGAACCAATGAGAGACTAGCTCTAGGTGTTGGGACAGGCACAGGTCACTCTATTTTCCCATCAGGAAGAAGAATTAAGCACAAGCTCAGCCTGCCCCCCAGAACCAGAAGAGGGCCTGAAGCAATCCTGCGCTTTGGCGGCCAGCTCCCAAAAAAGCGAGTTGAAAAATGGAGCTCAGGGGCACTGCAATTCACAAACCTGCAGAGTTTTAAATGATACCTCTCGTCCACAAATATATTAAGGGAAGGCAACGAAGAGGCTTTGAAAGCAAGGCAGAATTGCAGGAAACAGATTTCTGGAGGTAGATTCGAATCGCCTTGAAAGCACATGAAAAGCGGCAAAACGTGGACAATGATGCCCTTGGCCAAAAAGGGCGTATGCGTTTTTTCCTGAATATATTCAGGAAAAAACGCATACGCCCTTTTTGGCCAACCAAGCAACCTGGAAAGGCCAATCAGCGCTCCAAAGAAGTCTCGCTTCCCAGCGGGCAAAAGGGCCATGCGGAAAAAAGTGTGCAAACCAGAAATGCAGGACCGGCCATGGAGAAATGGGAGCCTTGCTACGCTGATGGGTGGGATGTAAATTGCCAACAGCCACTCTGGAGAAGTGTACGGTGTGTTCTGAAACATCTAAAAAACACAGCTTGGAGAGCATAGGGCACTTCCACTCATGGGCGTATAAATTGGGAAAACTAAAAATCAGCAAGACACAGGCACCCCAAAGTTTAGGGCTGCTCTGTTGACAAGAACCCCCACTTCATTACACCTTAAATATCCTAGGAAAGAGAAAAATGGATAAAGAAGTTGTGGTCCTCATGTACAATGGAATATCACTCAGCCATGAAATCCACGTCATAAGGCTAGTAGCAGCACGATGAGTGGATTTAGGTACGACGATTCTAAGTGAAATAAGTCACACAGAAAAAGACACTTATCATAAGATATCACTTCTAGAGGGAATGTAAAAACCGCTACACTTGAACTGAATTGCAAAACAGAACAGAGTCACACGTTTAGGAAACACACTATGGCTGCTGAACGGGAAAGGTGAGGTGGGGTGATGCATAAAACAAGGGTTTCAAATTAGCTCCGATACCGTTCCATAAACCCAATATGTAAGAGACAAGACCTATTCCTTTTTCAGTGAACTGGACTCAACACCCCCTATTCACCGCACAAGAATATATCTGACTAGTAAGAATCTTCAAACCTATGTATTGATATCTCTCCGTAAGTGAGTCAAGGGGGTGTAAAGCGGCATAAACACAGCCGTGAAAAGCAGCTAAACCCCATTATAAAAATAAATTACTTTTCAAAACCCGTGAAACAAAGACAGTGAAAGAGAGAGAAATTCTTACAAAATTCGTTCAGGGGCTGTGATGCAACCTGGATTGACCATATCTAGACCCACAGCTGATTGAGACATAAGGGTGGACACTCTTGGGGCTGAGAGGTTCGGTGAGGTTGGGTGAGCCAACACAGACCCTTTCAAGTAATACTGCATGGTACCCATCCCATGGGTCCCAAATCTCCAGGTTCAAGGGCATCTTCCTACGTCGAAAACAGGCATGAGAAACCCAGAAGATGGTACACCGTGTGATCGGGAAAGGTTTTCTAAAACGCACCTCATTTCTCATCTCCTTTACTCGGGTTCGCCATTCCAGGCAATTTACTAGCCATCTCTCTCCTTGGAGAATCAGCACCTTTAACCTCCTGTTCCGTACAGGTTGCAATTTGTCCTGAGGATGAACGGGAAGAGGGGGAACCAATGAGAGACTAGCTCTAGGTGTTGGGACAGGCACAGGTCACTCTATTTTCCCATCAGGAAGAAGAATTAAGCACAAGCTCAGCCTGCCCCCCAGAACCAGAAGAGGGCCTGAAGCAATCCTGCGCTTTGGCGGCCAGCTCCCAAAAAAGCGAGTTGAAAAATGGAGCTCAGGGGCACTGCAATTCACAAACCTGCAGAGTTTTAAATGATACCTCTCGTCCACAAATATATTAAGGGAAGGCAACGAAGAGGCTTTGAAAGCAAGGCAGAATTGCAGGAAACAGATTTCAGGAGGTAGATTCGAATCGCCTTGAAAGCACATGAAAAGCGGCAAAACGTGGACAATGATGCCCTTGGCCAAAAAGGGCGTATGCGTTTTTTCCTGAATATATTCAGGAAAAAACGCATACGCCCTTTTTGGCCAACCAAGCAACCTGGAAAGGCCAATCAGCGCTCCAAAGAAGTCAGGCTTCCCAGCGGGCAAAAGGGCCATGCGGAAAAAAGTGTCCAAACCAGAAATGCAGGACCGGCCATGGAGAAATGGGAGCCTTGCTACGCTGATGGGTGGGATGTAAATTGCCAACAGCCACTCTGGAGAAGTGTACGGTGTGTTCTGAAACATCTAAAAAACACAGCTTGGAGAGCATAGGGCACTTCCACTCATGGGCGTATAAATTGGGAAAACTAAAAATCAGCAAGACACAGGCACCCCAAAGTTTAGGGCTGCTCTGTTGACAAGAACCCCCACTTCATTACACCTTAAATATCCTAGGAAAGAGAAAAATGGATAAAGAAGTTGTGGTCCTCATGTACAATGGAATATCACTCAGCCATGAAATCCACGTCATAAGGCTAGTAGCAGCACGATGAGTGGATTTAGGTACGACGATTCTAAGTGAAATAAGTCACACAGAAAAAGACACTTATCATAAGATATCACTTCTAGAGGGAATGTAAAAACCGCTACACTTGAACTGAATTGCAAAACAGAACAGAGTCACACGTTTAGGAAACACACTATGGCTGCTGAACGGGAAAGGTGAGGTGGGGTGATGCATAAAACAAGGGTTTCAAATTAGCTCCGATACCGTTCCATAAACCCAATATGTAAGAGACAAGACCTATTCCTTTTTCAGTGAACTGGACTCAACACCCCCTATTCACCGCACAAGAATATATCTGACTAGTAAGAATCTTCAAACCTATGTATTGATATCTCTCCGTAAGTGAGTCAAGGGGGTGTAAAGCGGCATAAACACAGCCGTGAAAAGCAGCTAAACCCCATTATAAAAATAAATTACTTTTCAAAACCCGTGAAACAAAGACAGTGAAAGAGAGAGAAATTTTTACAAAATTCGTTCAGGGGCTGTGATGCAACCTGGATTGACCATATCTAGACCCACAGCTGATTGAGACATAAGGGTGGACACTCTTGGGGCTGAGAGGTTCGGTGAGGTTGGGTGAGCCAACGCAGACCCTTTCAAGTAATACTGCATGGTACCCATTCCATGGGTCCCAAATCTCCAGGTTCAAGGGCATCTTCCTACGTCGAAAACAGGCATGAGAAACCCAGAAGATGGTACACCGTGTGATCGGGAAAGGTTTTCTAAAACGCACCTCATTTCTCATCTCCTTTACTCGGGTTCGCCATTCCAGCCGATTTACTAGCCATCTCTCTCCTTGGAGAATCAGCACCTTTAACCTCCTGTTCCGTACAGGTTGCAATTTGTCCTGAGGATGAACGGGAAGAGGGGGAACCAATGAGAGACTAGCTCTAGGTGTTGGGACAGGCACAGGTCACTCTATTTTCCCATCAGGAAGAAGAATTAAGCACAAGCTCAGCCTGCCCCCCAGAACCAGAAGAGGGCCTGAAGCAATCCTGCGCTTTTGCGGCCAGCTCCCAAAAAAGCGAGTTGAAAAATGGAGCTCAGGGGCACTGCAATTCACAAACCTGCACAGTTTTAAATGATACCTCTCATCCACAAATATACTAAGGGAAGGCAACGAAGAGGCTTTGAAAGCAAGGCAGAATTGCAGGAAACAGATTTCAGGAGGTAGATTCGAATCGCCTTGAAAGCACATGAAAAGCGGCAAAACGTGGACAATGATGCCCTTGGCCAAAAAGGGCGTATGCGTTTTTTCCTGAATATATTCAGGAAAAAACGCATACGCCCTTTTTGGCCAACCAAGCAACCTGGAAAGGCCAATCAGCGCTCCAAAGAAGTCTCGCTTCCCAGCGGGCAAAAGGGCCATGCGGAAAAAAGTGTCCAAACCAGAAATGCAGGACCGGCCATGGAGAAATGGGAGCCTTGCTACGCTGATGGGTGGGATGTAAATTGCCAACAGCCACTCTGGAGAAGGGTACGGTGTGTTCTGAAACATCTAAAAAACACAGTTTGGAGAGCATAGGGCACTTCCACTCATGGGCGTATAAATTGGGAAAACTAAAAATCAGCAAGACACAGGCACCCCAAAGTTTAGGGCTGCTCTGTGGACAAGAACCCCCACTTCATTACACCTTAAATATCCTAGGAAAGCGAAAAATGGATAAAGAAGTTGTGGTCCTCATGTACAATGGAATATCACTCAGCCATGAAATCCACGTCATAAGGCTAGTAGCAGCACGATGAGTGGATTTAGGTACGACGATTCTAAGTGAAATAAGTCACACAGAAAAAGACACTTATCATAAGATATCACTTCTAGAGGGAATGTAAAAACCGCTACACTTGAACTGAATTGCAAAACAGAACAGAGTCACACGTTTAGGAAACACACTATGGCTGCTGAACGGGAAAGGTGAGGTGGGGTGATGCATAAAACAAGGGTTTCAAATTAGCTCCGATACCGTTCCACAAACCCAATATGTAAGAGACAAGACCTATTCCTTTTTCAGTGAACTGGACTCAACACCCCCTATTCACCGCACAAGAATATATCTGACTAGTAAGAATCTTCAAACCTATGTATTGATATCTCTCCGTAAGTGAGTCAAGGGGGTGTAAAGCGGCATAAACACAGCCGTGAAAAGCAGCTAAACCCCATTATAAAAATAAATTACTTTTCAAAACCCGTGAAACAAAGACAGTGAAAGAGAGAGAAATTCTTACAAAATTCGTTCAGGGGCTGTGATGCAACCTGGATTGACCATATCTAGACCCACAGCTGATTGAGACATAAGGGTGGACACTCTTGGGGCTGAGAGGTTCGGTGAGGTTGGGTGAGCCAACGCAGACCCTTTCAAGTAATACTGCATGGTACCCATCCCATGGGTCCCAAATCTCCAGGTTCAAGGGCATCTTCCTACGTCGAAAACAGGCATGAGAAACCCAGAAGATGGTACACCATGTGATCGGGAAAGGTTTCTAAAACGCACCACATTGCTCATCTCCTTTGCTCGGGTTCGCCATTCCAGCCGATTTACTAGCCATCTCTCTCCTTGGAGAATCAGCACCTTTAACCTCCTGTTCCGTACAGGTTGCAATTTGTCCTGAGGATGAACGGGAAGAGGGGGAACCAATGAGAGACTAGCTCTAGGTGTTGGGACAGGCACAGGTCACTCTATTTTCCCATCAGGAAGAAGAATTAAGCACAAGCTCAGCCTGCCCCCCAGAACCAGAAGAGGGCCTGAAGCAATCCTGCGCTTTTGCGGCCAGCTCCCAAAAAAGCGAGTTGAAAAATGGAGCTCAGGGGCACTGCAATTCACAAACCTGCAGAGTTTTAAATGATACCTCTCGTCCACAAATATATTAAGGGAAGGCAACGAAGAGGCTTTGAAAGCAAGGCAGAATTGCAGGAAACAGATTTCAGGAGGTAGATTCGAATCGCCTTGAAAGCACATGAAAAGCGGCAAAACGTGGACAATGATGCCCTTGGCCAAAAAGGGCGTATGCGTTTTTTCCTGAATATATTCAGGAACAAACGCATACGCCCTTTTTGGCCAACCAAGCAACCTGGAAAGGCCAATCAGCGCTCCAAAGAAGTCTCGCTTCCCAGCGGGCAAAAGGGCCATGCGGAAAAAAGTGTCCAAACCAGAAATGCAGGACCGGCCATGGAGAAATGGGAGCCTTGCTACGCTGATGGGTGGGATGTAAATTGCCAACAGCCACTCTGGAGAAGTGTACGGTGTGTTCTGAAACATCTAAAAAACACAGTTTGGAGAGCATAGGGCACTTCCACTCATGGGCGTATAAATTGGGAAAACTAAAAATCAGCAAGACACAGGCACCCCAAAGTTTAGGGCTGCTCTGTGGACAAGAACCCCCACTTCATTACACCTTAAATATCCTAGGAAAGCGAAAAATGGATAAAGAAGTTGTGGTCCTCATGTACAATGGAATATCACTCAGCCATGAAATCCACGTCATAAGGCTAGTAGCAGCACGATGAGTGGATTTAGGTACGACGATTCTAAGTGAAATAAGTCACACAGAAAAAGACACTTATCATAAGATATCACTTCTAGAGGGAATGTAAAAACCGCTACACTTGAACTGAATTGCAAAACAGAACAGAGTCACACGTTTAGGAAACACACTATGGCTGCTGAACGGGAAAGGTGAGGTGGGGTGATGCATAAAACAAGGGTTTCAAATTAGCTCCGATACCGTTCCACAAACCCAATATGTAAGAGACAAGACCTATTCCTTTTTCAGTGAACTGGACTCAACACCCCCTATTCACCGCACAAGAATATATCTGACTAGTAAGAATCTTCAAACCTATGTATTGATATCTCTCCGTAAGTGAGTCAAGGGGGTGTAAAGCGGCATAAACACAGCCGTGAAAAGCAGCTAAACCCCATTATAAAAATAAATTACTTTTCAAAACCCGTGAAACAAAGACAGTGAAAGAGAGAGAAATTCTTACAAAATTCGTTCAGGGGCTGTGATGCAACCTGGATTGACCATATCTAGACCCACAGCTGATTGAGACATAAGGGTGGACACTCTTGGGGCTGAGAGGTTCGGTGAGGTTGGGTGAGCCAACGCAGACCCTTTCAAGTAATACTGCATGGTACCCATCCCATGGGTCCCAAATCTCCAGGTTCAAGGGCATCTTCCTACGTCGAAAACAGGCATGAGAAACCCAGAAGATGGTACACCATGTGATCGGGAAAGGTTTCTAAAACGCACCACATTGCTCATCTCCTTTGCTCGGGTTCGCCATTCCAGCCGATTTACTAGCCATCTCCCTCCTTGGAGGATCAGCACCTTTAACCTCCTGTTCCGTACAGGTTGCAATTTGTCCTGAGGATGAACGGGAAGAGGGGGAACCAATGAGAGACTAGCTCTAGGTGTTGGGACAGGCACAGGTCACTCTATTTTCCCATCAGGAAGAAGAATTAAGCACAAGCTCAGCCTGCCCCCCAGAACCAGAAGAGGGCCTGAAGCAATCCTGCGCTTTTGCGGCCAGCTCCCAAAAAAGCGAGTTGAAAAATGGAGCTCAGGGGCACTGCAATTCACAAACCTGCAGAGTTTTAAATGATACCTCTCGTCCTCAAATATACTAAGGGAAGGCAACGAAGAGGCTTTGAAAGCAAGGCAGAATTGCAGGAAACAGATTTCAGGAGGTAGATTCGAATCGCCTTGAAAGCACATGAAAAGCGGCAAAACGTGGACAATGATGCCCTTGGCCAAAAAGGGCGTATGCGTTTTTTCCTGAATATATTCAGGAAAAAACGCATACGCCCTTTTTGGCCAACCAAGCAACCTGGAAAGGCCAATCAGTGCTCCAAAGAAGTCTCGCTTCCCAGCGGGCAAAAGGGCCATGCGGAAAAAAGTGTCCAAACCAGAAATGCAGGACCGGCCATGGAGAAATGGGAGCCTTGCTACGCTGATGGGTGGGATGTAAATTGCCAACAGCCACTCTGGAGAAGTGTACGGTGTGTTCTGAAACATCTAAAAAACACAGCTTGGAGAGCATAGGGCACTTCCACTCATGGGCGTATAAATTGGGAAAACTAAAAATCAGCAAGACACAGGCACCCCAAAGTTTAGGGCTGCTCTGTTGACAAGAACCCCCACTTCATTACACCTTAAATATCCTAGGAAAGCGAAAAATGGATAAAGAAGTTGTGGTCCTCATGTACAATGGAATATCACTCAGCCATGAAATCCACGTCATAAGGCTAGTAGCAGCACGATGAGTGGATTTAGGTACGACGATTCTAAGTGAAATAAGTCACACAGAAAAAGACACTTATCATAAGATATCACTTCTAGAGGGAATGTAAAAACCGCTACACTTGAACTGAATTGCAAAACAGAACAGAGTCACACGTTTAGGAAACACACTATGGCTGCTGAACGGGAAAGGTGAGGTGGGGTGATGCATAAAACAAGGGTTTCAAATTAGCTCCGATACCGTTCCATAAACCCAATATGTAAGAGACAAGACCTATTCCTTTTTCAGTGAACTGGACTCAACACCCCCTATTCACCGCACAAGAATATATCTGACTAGTAAGAATCTTCAAACCTATGTATTGATATCTCTCTGTAAGTGAGTCAAGGGGGTGTAAAGCGGCATAAACACAGCCGTGAAAAGCAGCTAAACCCCATTATAAAAATAAATTACTTTTCAAAACCCGTGAAACAAAGACAGTGAAAGAGAGAGAAATTCTTACAAAATTCGTTCAGGGGCTGTGATGCAACCTGGATTGACCATATCTAGACCCACAGCTGATTGAGACATAAGGGTGGACACTCTTGGGGCTGAGAGGTTCGGTGAGGTTGGGTGAGCCAACGCAGACCCTTTCAAGTAATACTGCATGGTACCCATCCCATGGGTCCCAAATCTCCAGGTTCAAGGGCATCTTCCTACGTCGAAAACAGGCATGAGAAACCCAGAAGATGGTACACCATGTGATCGGGAAAGGTTTCTAAAACGCACCTCATTTCTCATCTCCTTTGCTCGGGTTCGCCATTCCAGCCGATTTACTAGCCATCTCCCTCCTTGGAGAATCAGCACCTTTAACCTCCTGTTCCGTACAGGTTGCAATTTGTCCTGAGGATGAACGGGAAGAGGGGGAACCAATGAGAGACTAGCTCTAGGTGTTGGGACAGGCACAGGTCCCTCTATTTTCCCATCAGGAAGAAGAATCAAGCACAAGCTCAGCCTGCCCCCCAGAACCAGAAGAGGGCCTGAAGCAATCCTGCGCTTTTGCGGCCAGCTCCCAAAAAAGCGAGTTGAAAAATGGAGCTCAGGGGCACTGCAATTCACAAACCTGCAGAGTTTTAAATGATACCTCTCGTCCACAAATATATTAAGGGAAGACAACGAAGAGGCTTTGAAAGCAAGGCAGAATTGCAGGAAACAGATTTCAGGAGGTAGATTCGAATCGCCTTGAAAGCACATGAAAAGCGGCAAAACGTGGACAATGATGCCCTTGGCCAAAAAGGGCGTATGCGTTTTTTCCTGAATATATTCAGGAAAAAACGCATACGCCCTTTTTGGCCAACCAAGCAACCTGGAAAGGCCAATCAGCGCTCCAAAGAAGTCTCGCTTCCCAGCGGGCAAAAGGGCCATGCGGAAAAAAGTGTCCAAACCAGAAATGCAGGACCGGCCATGGAGAAATGGGAGCCTTGCTACGCTGATGGGTGGGATGTAAATTGCCAACACCCACTCTGGAGAAGTGTACGGTGTGTCCTGAAACATCTAAAACACACAGCTTGGAGAGCATAGGGCACTTCCACTCATGGGCGTATAAATTGGGAAAACTAAACATCAGCAAGACACAGGCACCCCAAAGTTTAGGGCTGCTCTGTGGACAAGAACCCCCACTTCATTACACCTTAAATATCCTAGGAAAGAGAAAAATGGATAAAGAAGTTGTGGTCCTCATGTACAATGGAATATCACTCAGCCATGAAATCAACGTCATAAGGCTAGTAGCAGCACGATGAGTGGATTTAGGTACGACGATTCTAAGTGAAATAAGTCACACAGAAAAAGACACGTATCATAAGATATCACTTAGAGAGGGAATGTAAAAACGGCTACACTTGAACTGAATTACAAAACAGAACAGAGTCACACGTTTAGAAAACACACTATGGCTGCTGAACGGGCAAGGTGAGGTGGGGTGATGCATAAAACAAGGGTTTCTAATTAGCTCAGATACCGTTCCATAAACCCAATATGTAATAGACAAGAACTACTCCTTGCTCAGTGAACTGGACTCAACACCCCCTACTCACCGCAGAAGAATATATCTGACTAGTAAGAATCTTCAAACCTATGTATTGATATCTCTCCGTAAGTGAGTCAAGGGTGTGTAAAGCGGCATAAACACAGCCGTGAAAAGCAGCTAAACCCCATTATAAAAATAAATTACTTTTCAAAACCCGTGAAACAAAGACAGTGAAAGAGAGAGAAATTCTTACAAAATTCGTTCAGGGGCTGTGATGCAACCTGGATTGACCATATCTAGACCCACAGCTGATTGAGACATAAGGGTGGACACTCTTGGGGCTGAGAGGTTCGGTGAGGTTGGGTGAGCCAACGCATACCCTTTCAAGTAATACTGCATGGTACCCATCCCATGGGTCCCAAATCTCCAGGTTCAAGGGCATCTTCCTACGTCGAAAACAGGCATGAGAAACCCAGAAGATGGTACACCGTGTGATCGGGAAAGGTTTCTAAAACGCACCACATTGCTCATCTCCTTTGCTCGGGTTCGCCATTCCAGCCGATTTACTAGCCATCTCCCTCCTTGGAGAATCAGCACCTTTAACCTCCTGTTCCGTACAGGTTGCAATTTGTCCTGAGGATGAACGGGAAGAGGGGGAACCAATGAGAGACTAGCTCTAGGTGTTGGGACAGGCACAGGTCACTCTATTTTCCCATCAGGAAGAAGAATTAAGCACAAGCTCAGCCTGCCCCCCAGAACCAGAAGAGGGCCTGAAGCAATCCTGCGCTTTTGCGGCCAGCTCCCAAAAAAGCGAGTTGAAAAATGGAGCTCAGGGGCACTGCAATTCACAAACCTGCAGAGTTTTAAATGATACCTCTCGTCCTCAAATATACTAAGGGAAGGCAACGAAGAGGCTTTGAAAGCAAGGCAGAATTGCAGGAAACAGATTTCAGGAGGTAGATTCGAATCGCCTTGAAAGCACATGAAAAGCGGCAAAACGTGGACAATGATGCCCTTGGCCAAAAAGGGCGTATGCGTTTTTTCCTGAATATATTCAGGAAAAAACGCATACGCCCTTTTTGGCCAACCAAGCAACCTGGAAAGGCCAATCAGTGCTTCAAAGAAGTCTCGCTTCCCAGCGGGCAAAAGGGCCATGCGGAAAAAAGTGTCCAAACCAGAAATGCAGGACCGGCCATGGAGAAATGGGAGCCTTGCTACGCTGATGGGTGGGATGTAAATTGCCAACAGCCACTCTGGAGAAGTGTACGGTGTGTTCTGAAACATCTAAAAAACACAGCTTGGAGAGCATAGGGCACTTCCACTCATGGGCGTATAAATTGGGAAAACTAAAAATCAGCAAGACACAGGCACCCCAAAGTTTAGGGCTGCTCTGTTGACAAGAACCCCCACTTCATTACACCTTAAATATCCTAGGAAAGCGAAAAATGGATAAAGAAGTTGTGGTCCTCATGTACAATGGAATATCACTCAGCCATGAAATCCACGTCATAAGGCTAGTAGCAGCACGATGAGTGGATTTAGGTACGACGATTCTAAGTGAAATAAGTCACACAGAAAAAGACACTTATCATAAGATATCACTTCTAGAGGGAATGTAAAAACCGCTACACTTGAACTGAATTGCAAAACAGAACAGAGTCACACGTTTAGGAAACACACTATGGCTGCTGAACGGGAAAGGTGAGGTGGGGTGATGCATAAAACAAGGGTTTCAAATTAGCTCCGATACCGTTCCATAAACCCAATATGTAAGAGACAAGACCTATTCCTTTTTCAGTGAACTGGACTCAACACCCCCTATTCACCGCACAAGAATATATCTGACTAGTAAGAATCTTCAAACCTATGTATTGATATCTCTCTGTAAGTGAGTCAAGGGGGTGTAAAGCGGCATAAACACAGCCGTGAAAAGCAGCTAAACCCCATTATAAAAATAAATTACTTTTCAAAACCCGTGAAACAAAGACAGTGAAAGAGAGAGAAATTCTTACAAAATTCGTTCAGGGGCTGTGATGCAACCTGGATTGACCATATCTAGACCCACAGCTGATTGAGACATAAGGGTGGACACTCTTGGGGCTGAGAGGTTCGGTGAGGTTGGGTGAGCCAACGCAGACCCTTTCAAGTAATACTGCATGGTACCCATCCCACGGGTCCCAAATCTCCAGGTTCAAGGGCATCTTCCTACGTCGAAAACAGGCATGAGAAACCCAGAAGATGGTACACCATGTGATCGGGAAAGGTTTCTAAAACGCACCTCATTTCTCATCTCCTTTGCTCGGGTTCGCCATTCCAGCCGATTTACTAGCCATCTCCCTCCTTGGAGAATCAGCACCTTTAACCTCCTGTTCCGTACAGGTTGCAATTTGTCCTGAGGATGAACGGGAAGAGGGGGAACCAATGAGAGACTAGCTCTAGGTGTTGGGACAGGCACAGGTCACTCTATTTTCCCATCAGGAAGAAGAATCAAGCACAAGCTCAGCCTGCCCCCCAGAACCAGAAGAGGGCCTGAAGCAATCCTGCGCTTTTGCGGCCAGCTCCCAAAAAAGCGAGTTGAAAAATGGAGCTCAGGGGCACTGCAATTCACAAACCTGCAGAGTTTTAAATGATACCTCTCGTCCACAAATATATTAAGGGAAGACAACGAAGAGGCTTTGAAAGCAAGGCAGAATTGCAGGAAACAGATTTCAGGAGGTAGATTCGAATCGCCTTGAAAGCACATGAAAAGCGGCAAAACGTGGACAATGATGCCCTTGGCCAAAAAGGGCGTATGCCTTTTTTCCTGAATATATTCAGGAAAAAACGCATACGCCCTTTTTGGCCAACCAAGCAACCTGGAAAGGCCAATCAGCGCTCCAAAGAAGTCTCGCTTCCCAGCGGGCAAAAGGGCCATGCGGAAAAAAGTGTCCAAACCAGAAATGCAGGACCGGCCATGGAGAAATGGGAGCCTTGCTACGCTGATGGGTGGGATGTAAATTGCCAACACCCACTCTGGAGAAGTGTACGGTGTGTCCTGAAACATCTAAAACACACAGCTTGGAGAGCATAGGGCACTTCCACTCATGGGCGTATAAATTGGGAAAACTAAACATCAGCAAGACACAGGCACCCCAAAGTTTAGGGCTGCTCTGTGGACAAGAACCCCCACTTCATTACACCTTAAATATCCTAGGAAAGAGAAAAATGGATAAAGAAGTTGTGGTCCTCATGTACAATGGAATATCACTCAGCCATGAAATCAACGTCATAAGGCTAGTAGCAGCACGATGAGTGGATTTAGGTACGACGATTCTAAGTGAAATAAGTCACACAGAAAAAGACACGTATCATAAGATATCACTTAGAGAGGGAATGTAAAAACGGCTACACTTGAACTGAATTACAAAACAGAACAGAGTCACACGTTTAGAAAACACACTATGGCTGCTGAACGGGCAAGGTGAGGTGGGGTGATGCATAAAACAAGGGTTTCTAATTAGCTCAGATACCGTTCCATAAACCCAATATGTAATAGACAAGAACTACTCCTTGCTCAGTGAACTGGACTCAACACCCCCTACTCACCGCAGAAGAATATATCTGACTAGTAAGAATCTTCAAACCTATGTATTGATATCTCTCCGTAAGTGAGTCAAGGGTGTGTAAAGCGGCATAAACACAGCCGTGAAAAGCAGCTAAACCCCATTATAAAAATAAATTACTTTTCAAAACCCGTGAAACAAAGACAGTGAAAGAGAGAGAAATTCTTACAAAATTCGTTCAGGGGCTGTGATGCAACCTGGATTGACCATATCTAGACCCACAGCTGATTGAGACATAAGGGTGGACACTCTTGGGGCTGAGAGGTTCGGTGAGGTTGGGTGAGCCAACGCATACCCTTTCAAGTAATACTGCATGGTACCCATCCCATGGGTCCCAAATCTCCAGGTTCAAGGGCATCTTCCTACGTCGAAAACAGGCATGAGAAACCCAGAAGATGGTACACCGTGTGATCGGGAAAGGTTTCTAAAACGCACCTAATTTCTCATCTCCTTTGCTCGGGTTCGCCATTCCAGCCGATTTACTAGCCACCTCCCTCCTTGGAGAATCAGCACCTTTAACCTCCTGTTCCGTACAGGTTGCAATTTGTCCTGAGGATGAACGGGAAGAGGGGGAACCAATGAGAGACTAGCTCTAGGTGTTGGGACAGGCACAGGTCACTCTATTTTCCCATCAGGAAGAAGAATCAAGCACAAGCTCAGCCTGCCCCCCAGAACCAGAAGAGGGCCTGAAGCAATCCTGCGCTTTTGCGGCCAGCTCCCAAAAAAGCGAGTTGAAAAATGGAGCTCAGGGGCACTGCAATTCACAAACCTGCAGAGTTTTAAATGATACCTCTCGTCCACAAATATATTAAGGGAAGGCAACGAAGAGGCTTTGAAAGCAAGGCAGAATTGCAGGAAACAGATTTCAGGAGGTAGATTCGAATCGCCTTGAAAGCACATGAAAAGCGGCAAAACGTGGACAATGATGCCCTTGGCCAAAAAGGGCGTATGCGTTTTTTCCTGAATATATTCAGGAAAAAACGCATACGCCCTTTTCGGCCAACCAAGCAACCTGGAAAGGCCAATCAGCGCTCCAAAGAAGTCTCGCTTCCCAGCGGGCAAAAGGGCCATGTGGAAAAAAGTGTCCAAACCAGAAATGCAGGACCGGCCATGGAGAAATGGGAGCCTTGCTACGCTGATGGGTGGGAGGTAAATTGCCAACAGCCACTCTGGAGAAGTGTACGGTGTGTTCTGAAACATCTAAAAAACACAGCTTGGAGAGCATAGGGCACTTCCACTCATGGGCGTATAAATTGGGAAAACTAAAAATCAGCAAGACACAGGCACCCCAAAGTTTAGGGCTGCTCTGTGGACAAGAACCCCCACTTCATTACACCTTAAATATCCTAGGAAAGCGAAAAATGGATAAAGAAGTTGTGGTCCTCATGTACAATGGAATATCACTCAGCCATGAAATCAACGTCATAAGGCAAGTAGCAGCACGATGAGTGGATTTAGGTACGACGATTCTAAGTGAAATAAGTCACACAGAAAAAGACACTTATCATAAGATATCACTTCTAGAGGGAATGTAAAAACCGCTACACTTGAACTGAATTGCAAAACAGAACAGAGTCACACGTTTAGGAAACACACTATGGCTGCTGAACGGGAAAGGTGAGGTGGGGTGATGCATAAAACAAGGGTTTCAAATTAGCTCCGATACCGTTCCATAAACCCAATATGTAAGAGACAAGACCTATTCCTTTTTCAGTGAACTGGACTCAACACCCCCTATTCACCGCACAAGAATATATCTGACTAGTAAGAATCTTCAAACCTATGTATTGATATCTCTCTGTAAGTGAGTCAAGGGGGTGTAAAGCGGCATAAACACAGCCGTGAAAAGCAGCTAAACCCCATTATAAAAATAAATTACTTTTCAAAACCCGTGAAACAAAGACAGTGAAAGAGAGAGAAATTCTTACAAAATTCGTTCAGGGGCTGTGATGCAACCTGGATTGACCATATCTAGACCCACAGCTGATTGAGACATAAGGGTGGACACTCTTGGGGCTGAGAGGTTCGGTGAGGTTGGGTGAGCCAACGCAGACCCTTTCAAGTAATACTGCATGGTACCCATCCCATGGGTCCCAAATCTCCAGGTTCAAGGGCATCTTCCTACGTCGAAAACAGGCATGAGAAACCCAGAAGATGGTACACCGTGTGATCGGGAAAGGTTTCTAAAACGCACCTCATTTCTCATCTCCTTTGCTCGGGTTCGCCATTCCAGCCGATTTACTAGCCATCTCCCTCCTTGGAGAATCAGCACCTTTAACCTCCTGTTCCGTACAGGTTGCAATTTGTCCTGAGGATGAACGGGAAGAGGGGGAACCAATGAGAGACTAGCTCTAGGTGTTGGGACAGGCACAGGTCACTCTATTTTCCCATCAGGAAGAAGAATCAAGCACAAGCTCAGCCTGCCCCCCAGAACCAGAAGAGGGCCTGAAGCAATCCTGCGCTTTTGCGGCCAGCTCCCAAAAAAGCGAGTTGAAAAATGGAGCTCAGGGGCACTGCAATTCACAAACCTGCAGAGTTTTAAATGATACCTCTCGTCCACAAATATATTAAGGGAAGGCAACGAAGAGGCTTTGAAAGCAAGGCAGAATTGCAGGAAACAGATTTCAGGAGGTAGATTCGAATCGCCTTGAAAGCACATGAAAAGCGGCAAAACGTGGACAATGATGCCCTTGGCCAAAAAGGGCGTATGCGTTTTTTCCTGAATATATTCAGGAAAAAACGCATACGCCCTTTTTGGCCAACCAAGCAACCTGGAAAGGCCAATCAGCGCTCCAAAGAAGTCTCGCTTCCCAGCGGGCAAAAGGGCCATGCGGAAAAAAGTGTCCAAACCAGAAATGCAGGACCGGCCATGGAGAAATGGGAGCCTTGCTACGCTGATGGGTGGGATGTAAATTGCCAACAGCCACTCTGGAGAAGTGTACGGTGTGTCCTGAAACATCTAAAACACACAGCTTGGAGAGCATAGGGCACTTCCACTCATGGGCGTATAAATTGGGAAAACTAAAAATCAGCAAGACACAGGCACCCCAAAGTTTAGGGCTGCTCTGTGGACAAGAACCCCCACTTCATTACACCTTAAATATCCTAGGAAAGAGAAAAATGGATAAAGAAGTTGTGGTCCTCATGTACAATGGAATATCACTCAGCCATGAAATCAACGTCATAAGGCTAGTAGAAGCACGATGAGTGGATTTAGGTACGACGATTCTAAGTGAAATAAGTCACACAGAAAAAGACACTTATCATAAGATATCACTTCTAGAGGGAATGTAAAAACCTCTACACTTGAACTGAATTGCAAAACAGAACAGAGTCACACGTTTAGGAAACACACTATGGCTGCTGAACGGGAAAGGTGAGGTGGGGTGATGCCTAAAACAAGGGTTTCAAATTAGCTCCGATACCGTTCCATAAACCCAATATGTAAGAGACAAGACCTATTCCTTTTTCAGTGAACTGGACTCAACACCCCCTCTTCACCGCACAAGAATATATCTGACTAGTAAGAATCTTCAAACCTATGTATTGATATCTCTCTGTAAGTGAGTCAAGGGGGTGTAAAGCGGCATAAACACAGCCGTGAAAAGCAGCTAAACCCCATTATAAAAATAAATTACTTTTCAAAACCCGTGAAACAAAGACAGTGAAAGAGAGAGAAATTCTTACAAAATTCGTTCAGGGGCTGTGATGCAACCTGGATTGACCATATCTAGACCCACAGCTGATTGAGACATAAGGGTGGACACTCTTGGGGCTGAGAGGTTCAGTGAGGTTGGGTGAGCCAATGCAGACCCTTTCAAGTAATACTGCATGGTACCCATTCCATGGGTCCCAAATCTCCAGGTTCAAGGGCATCTTCCTACGTCGAAAACAGGCATGAGAAACCCAGAAGATGGTACACCGTGTGATCGGGAAAGGTTTCTAAAACGCACCTCATTTCTCATCTCCTTTGCTCGGGTTCGCCATTCCAGCCGATTTACTAGCCATCTCCCTCCTTGGAGAATCAGCACCTTTAACCTCCTGTTCCGTACAGGTTGCAATTTGTCCTGAGGATGAACGGGAAGAGGGGGAACCAATGAGAGACTAGCTCTAGGTGTTGGGACAGGCACAGGTCACTCTATTTTCCCATCAGGAAGAAGAATCAAGCACAAGCTCAGCCTGCCCCCCGAACCAGAAGAGGGCCTGAAGCAATCCTGCGCTTTTGCGGCCAGCTCCCAAAAAAGCGAGTTGAAAAATGGAGCTCAGGGGCACTGCAATTCACAAACCTGCAGAGTTTTAAATGATACCTCTCGTCCACAAATATATTAAGGGAAGGCAACGAAGAGGCTTTGAAACCAAGGCAGAATTGCAGGAAACAGATTTCAGGAGGTAGATTCGAATCGCCTTGAAAGCACATGAAAAGCGGCAAAACGTGGACAATGATGCCCTTGGCCAAAAAGGGCGTATGCGTTTTTTCCTGAATATATTCAGGAAAAAACGCATACGCCCTTTTTGGCCAACCAAGCAACCTGGAAAGGCCAATCAGCGCTCCAAAGAAGTCTCGCTTCCCAGCCGGCAAAAGGGCCATGCGGAAAAAAGTGTCCAAACCAGAAATGAAGGACCGGCCATGGAGAAATGGGAGCCTCGCTACGCTGATGGGTGGGATGTAAATTGCCAACAGCCACTCTGGAGAAGTGTACGGTGTGTCCTGAAACATCTAAAAAACACAGCTTGGAGAGCATAGGGCACTTCCACTCATGGGCGTATAAATTGGGAAAACTAAACATCAGCAAGACACAGGCACCCCAAAGTTTAGGGCTGCTCTGTGGACAAGAACCCCCACTTCATTACACCTTAAATATCCTAGGAAAGAGAAAAATGGATAAAGAAGTTGTGGTCCTCATGTACAATGGAATATCACTCAGCCATGAAATCAACGTCATAAGGCTAGTAGAAGCACGATGAGTGGATTTAGGTACGACGATTCTAAGTGAAATAAGTCACACAGAAAAAGACACTTATCCTAAGATATCACTTCTAGAGGGAATGTAAAAACCTCTACACTTGAACTGAATTGCAAAACAGAACAGAGTCACACGTTTAGGAAACACACTATGGCTGCTGAACGGGAAAGGTGAGGTGGGGTGATGCATAAAACAAGGGTTTCAAATTAGCTCCGATACCGTTCCATAAACCCAATATGTAAGAGACAAGACCTATTCCTTTTTCAGTGAACTGGACTCAACACCCCCTCTTCACCGCACAAGAATATATCTGACTAGTAAGAATCTTCAAACCTATGTATTGATATCTCTCTGTAAGTGAGTCAAGGGGGTGTAAAGCGGCATAAACACAGCCGTGAAAAGCAGCTAAACCCCATTATAAAAATAAATTACTTTTCAAAACCCGTGAAACAAAGACAGTGAAAGAGAGAGAAATTCTTACAAAATTCGTTCAGGGGCTGTGATGCAACCTGGATTGACCATATCTAGACCCACAGCTGATTGAGACATAAGGGTGGACACTCTTGGGGCTGAGAGGTTCAGTGAGGTTGGGTGAGCCAACGCAGACCCTTTCAAGTAATACTGCATGGTACCCATTCCATGGGTCCCAAATCTCCAGGTTCAAGGGCATCTTCCTACGTCGAAAACAGGCATGAGAAACCCAGAAGATGGTACACCGTGTGATCGGGAAAGGTTTCTAAAACGCACCTCATTTCTCATCTCCTTTGCTCGGGTTCGCCATTCCAGCCGATTTACTAGCCATCTCCCTCCTTGGAGAATCAGCACCTTTAACCTCCTGTTCCGTACAGGTTGCAATTTGTCCTGAGGATGAACGGGAAGAGGGGGAACCAATGAGAGACTAGCTCTAGGTGTTGGGACAGGCACAGGTCACTCTATTTTCCCATCAGGAAGAAGAATCAAGCACAAGCTCAGCCTGCCCCCCGAACCAGAAGAGGGCCTGAAGCAATCCTGCGCTTTTGCGGCCAGCTCCCAAAAAAGCGAGTTGAAAAATGGAGCTCAGGGGCACTGCAATTCACAAACCTGCAGAGTTTTAAATGATACCTCTCGTCCACAAATATATTAAGGGAAGGCAACGAAGAGGCTTTGAAACCAAGGCAGAATTGCAGGAAACAGATTTCAGGAGGTAGATTCGAATCGCCTTGAAAGCACATGAAAAGCGGCAAAACGTGGACAATGATGCCCTTGGCCAAAAAGGGCGTATGCGTTTTTTCCTGAATATATTCAGGAAAAAACGCATACGCCCTTTTTGGCCAACCAAGCAACCTGGAAAGGCCAATCAGCGCTCCAAAGAAGTCTCGCTTCCCAGCCGGCAAAAGGGCCATGCGGAAAAAAGTGTCCAAACCAGAAATGAAGGACCGGCCATGGAGAAATGGGAGCCTCGCTACGCTGATGGGTGGGATGTAAATTGCCAACAGCCACTCTGGAGAAGTGTACGGTGTGTCCTGAAACATCTAAAAAACACAGCTTGGAGAGCATAGGGCACTTCCACTCATGGGCGTATAAATTGGGAAAACTAAACATCAGCAAGACACAGGCACCCCAAAGTTTAGGGCTGCTCTGTGGACAAGAACCCCCACTTCATTACACCTTAAATATCCTAGGAAAGAGAAAAATGGATAAAGAAGTTGTGGTCCTCATGTACAATGGAATATCACTCAGCCATGAAATCAACGTCATAAGGCTAGTAGAAGCACGATGAGTGGATTTAGGTACGACGATTCTAAGTGAAATAAGTCACACAGAAAAAGACACTTATCCTAAGATATCACTTCTAGAGGGAATGTAAAAACCTCTACACTTGAACTGAATTGCAAAACAGAACAGAGTCACACGTTTAGGAAACACACTATGGCTGCTGAACGGGAAAGGTGAGGTGGGGTGATGCATAAAACAAGGGTTTCAAATTAGCTCCGATACCGTTCCATAAACCCAATATGTAAGAGACAAGACCTATTCCTTTTTCAGTGAACTGGACTCAACACCCCCTCTTCACCGCACAAGAATATATCTGACTAGTAAGAATCTTCAAACCTATGTATTGATATCTCTCTGTAAGTGAGTCAAGGGGGTGTAAAGCGGCATAAACACAGCCGTGAAAAGCAGCTAAACCCCATTATAAAAATAAATTACTTTTCAAAACCCGTGAAACAAAGACAGTGAAAGAGAGAGAAATTCTTACAAAATTCGTTCAGGGGCTGTGATGCAACCTGGATTGACCATATCTAGACCCACAGCTGATTGAGACATAAGGGTGGACACTCTTGGGGCTGAGAGGTTCAGTGAGGTTGGGTGAGCCAACGCAGACCCTTTCAAGTAATACTGCATGGTACCCATTCCATGGGTCCCAAATCTCCAGGTTCAAGGGCATCTTCCTACGTCGAAAACAGGCATGAGAAACCCAGAAGATGGTACACCGTGTGATCGGGAAAGGTTTCTAAAACGCACCTCATTTCTCATCTCCTTTGCTCGGGTTCGCCATTCCAGCCGATTTACTAGCCATCTCCCTCCTTGGAGAATCAGCACCTTTAACCTCCTGTTCCGTACAGGTTGCAATTTGTCCTGAGGATGAACGGGAAGAGGGGGAACCAATGAGAGACTAGCTCTAGGTGTTGGGACAGGCACAGGTCACTCTATTTTCCCATCAGGAAGAAGAATCAAGCACAAGCTCAGCCTGCCCCCCGAACCAGAAGAGGGCCTGAAGCAATCCTGCGCTTTTGCGGCCAGCTCCCAAAAAAGCGAGTTGAAAAATGGAGCTCAGGGGCACTGCAATTCACAAACCTGCAGAGTTTTAAATGATACCTCTCGTCCACAAATATATTAAGGGAAGGCAACGAAGAGGCTTTGAAAGCAAGGCAGAATTGCAGGAAACAGATTTCAGGAGGTAGATTCGAATCGCCTTGAAAGCACATGAAAAGCGGCAAAACGTGGACAATGATGCCCTTGGCCAAAAAGGGCGTATGCGTTTTTTCCTGAATATATTCAGGAAAAAACGCATACGCCCTTTTTGGCCAACCAAGCAACCTGGAAAGGCCAATCAGCGCTCCAAAGAAGTCTCGCTTCCCAGCCGGCAAAAGGGCCATGCGGAAAAAAGTGTCCAAACCAGAAATGAAGGACCGGCCATGGAGAAATGGGAGCCTCGCTACGCTGATGGGTGGGATGTAAATTGCCAACAGCCACTCTGGAGAAGTGTACGGTGTGTCCTGAAACATCTAAAAAACACAGCTTGGAGAGTATAGGGCACTTCCACTCATGGGCGTATAAATTGGGAAAACTAAACATCAGCAAGACACAGGCACCCCAAAGTTTAGGGCTGCTCTGTGGACAAGAACCCCCACTTCATTACACCTTAAATATCCTAGGAAAGAGAAAAATGGATAAAGAAGTTGTGGTCCTCATGTACAATGGAATATCACTCAGCCATGAAATCAACGTCATAAGGCTAGTAGAAGCACGATGAGTGGATTTAGGTACGACGATTCTAAGTGAAATAAGTCACACAGAAAAAGACACTTATCCTAAGATATCACTTCTAGAGGGAATGTAAAAACCTCTACACTTGAACTGAATTGCAAAACAGAACAGAGTCACACGTTTAGGAAACACACTATGGCTGCTGAACGGGAAAGGTGAGGTGGGGTGATGCATAAAACAAGGGTTTCAAATTAGCTCCGATACCGTTCCATAAACCCAATATGTAAGAGACAAGACCTATTCCTTTTTCAGTGAACTGGACTCAACACCCCCTCTTCACCGCACAAGAATATATCTGACTAGTAAGAATCTTCAAACCTATGTATTGATATCTCTCTGTAAGTGAGTCAAGGGGGTGTAAAGCGGCATAAACACAGCCGTGAAAAGCAGCTAAACCCCATTATAAAAATAAATTACTTTTCAAAACCCGTGAAACAAAGACAGTGAAAGAGAGAGAAATTCTTACAAAATTCGTTCAGGGGCTGTGATGCAACCTGGATTGACCATATCTAGACCCACAGCTGATTGAGACATAAGGGTGGACACTCTTGGGGCTGAGAGGTTCGGTGAGGTTGGGTGAGCCAACGCAGACCCTTTCAAGTAATACTGCATGGTACCCATCCCATGGGTCCCAAATCTCCAGGTTCAAGGGCATCTTCCTACGTCGAAAACAGGCATGAGAAACCCAGAAGATGGTACACCGTGTGATCGGGAAAGGTTTCTAAAACGCACCTCATTTCTCATCTCCTTTGCTCGGGTTCGCCATTCCAGCCGATTTACTAGCCATCTCCCTCCTTGGAGAATCAGCACCTTTAACCTCCTGTTCCGTACAGGTTGCAATTTGTCCTGAGGATGAACGGGAAGAGGGGGAACCAATGAGAAACTAGCTCTAGGTGTTGGGACAGGCACAGGTCACTCTATTTTCCCATCAGGAAGAAGAATCAAGCACAAGCTCAGCCTGCCCCCCAGAACCAGAAGAGGGCCTGAAGCAATCCTGCGCTTTTGCGGCCAGCTCCCAAAAAAGCGAGTTGAAAAATGGAGCTCAGGGGCACTGCAATTCACAAACCTGCAGAGTTTTAAATGATACCTCTCGTCCACAAATATATTAAGGGAAGGCAACGAAGAGGCTTTGAAAGCAAGGCAGAATTGCAGGAAACAGATTTCAGGAGGTAGATTCGAATCGCCTTGAAAGCACATGAAAAGCGGCAAAACGTGGACAATGATGCCCTTGGCCAAAAAGGGCGTATGCGTTTTTTCCTGAATATATTCAGGAAAAAACGCATACGCCCTTTTTGGCCAACCAAGCAACCTGGAAAGGCCAATCACCGCTCCAAAGAAGTCTCGCTTCCCAGCGGGCAAAAGGGCCATGCGGAAAAAAGTGTCCAAACCAGAAATGCAGGACCGGCCATGGAGAAATGGGAGCCTTGCTACGCTGATGGGTGGGATGTAAATTGCCAACAGGCACTCCGGAGAAGTGTACGGTGTGTTCTGAAACATCTAAAAACACAGCTTGGAGAGCATAGGGCACTTCCACTCATGGGCGTATAAATTGGGAAAACAAAAATCAGCAAGACACAGGCACCCCAAAGTTTAGGGCTGCTCTGTTGACAAGAACCCCCACTTCATTACACCTTAAATATCCTAGGAAAGAGAAAAATGGATAAAGAAGTTGTGGTCCTCATGTACAATGGAATATCACTCAGCCATGAAATCAACGTCATAAGGCTAGTAGCAGCACGATGAGTGGATTTAGGTACGACGATTCTAAGTGAAATAAGTCACACAGAAAAAGACACTTATCATAAGATATCACTTCGAGAGGGAATGTAAAACCGCTACACTTGAACTGAATTGCAAAACAGAACAGAGTCACACGTTTAGGAAACACACTATGGCTGCTGAACGGGAAAGGTGAGGTGGGGTGATGCATAAAACAAGGGTTTCAAATTAGCTCCGATACCGTTCCATAAACCCAATATGTAAGAGACAAGACCTATTCCTTTTTCAGTGAACTGGACTCAACACCCCCTATTCACCGCACAAGAATATATCTGACTAGTAAGAATCTTCAAACCTATGTATTGATATCTCTCTGTAAGTGAGTCAAGGGGGTGTAAAGCGGCATAAACACAGCCGTGAAAAGCAGCTAAACCCCATTATAAAAATAAATTACTTTTCAAAACCCGTGAAACAAAGACAGTGAAAGCGAGAGAAATTCTTACAAAATTCGTTCACGGGCTGTGATGCAACCTGGATTGACCATATCTAGACCCACAGCTGATTGAGACATAAGGGTGGACACTCTTGGGGCTGAGAGGTTCGGTGAGGTTGGGTGAGCCAACGCAGACCCTTTCAAGTAATACTGCATGGTACCCATCCCATGGGTCCCAAATCTCCAGGTTCAAGGGCTTCTTCCTACGTCGAAAACAGGCATGAGAAACCCAGAAGATGGTACACCGTTTGATCGGGAAAGGTTTCTAAAACGCACCTCATTTCTCATCTCCTTTGCTCGGGTTCGCCATTCCAGCCGATTTACTAGCCATCTCCTTCCTTGGAGAATCAGCACCTTTAACCTCCTGTTCCGTACAGGTTGCAATTTGTCCTGAGGATGAACGGGAAGAGGGGGAACCAATGAGAGACTAGCTCTAGGTGTTGGGACAGGCACAGGTCACTCTATTTTCCCATCAGGAAGAAGAATCAAGCACAAGCTCAGCCTGCCCCCCAGAACCAGAAGAGGGCCTGAAGCAATCCTGCGCTTTTGCGTCCAGCTCCCAAAAAAGCGAGTTGAAAAATGGAGCTCAGGGGCACTGCAATTCACAAACCTGCAGAGTTTTAAATGATACCTCTCGTCCACAAATATATTAAGGGAAGGCAACGAAGAGGCTTTGAAAGCAAGGCAGAATTGCAGGAAACAGATTTCAGGAGGTAGATTCGAATCGCCTTGAAAGCACATGAAAAGCGGCGAAACGTGGACAATGATGCCCTTGGCCAAAAAGGGCGTATGCGTTTTTTCCTGAATATATTCAGGAAAAAACGCATACGCCCTTTTTGGCCAACCAAGCAACCTGGAAAGGCCAATCACCGCTCCAAAGAAGTCTCGCTTCCCAGCGGGCAAAAGGGCCATGCGGAAAAAAGTGTCCAAACCAGAAATGCAGGACCGGCCATGGAGAAATGGGAGCCTTGCTACGCTGATGGGTGGGATGTAAATTGCCAACAGCCACTCTGGAGAAGTGTACGGTGTGTTCTGAAACATCTAAAAAACACAGCTTGGAGAGCATAGGGCACTTCCACTCATGGCCGTATAAATTGGGAAAACTAAAAATCAGCAAGACACAGGCACCCCAAAGTTTAGGGCTGCTCTGTGGACAAGAACCCCCACTTCATTACACCTTAAATATCCTAGGAAAGAGAAAAATGGATAAAGAAGTTCTGGTCCTCATGTACAATGGAATATCACTCAGCCATGAAATCAACGTCTTAAGGCTAGTAGCAGCACGATGAGTGGATTTAGGTTCGACGATTCTAAGTGAAATAAGTCACACAGAAAAAGACACTTATCATAAGATATCACTTAGAGAGGGAATGTAAAAACCGCTACACTTGAACTGAATTGCAAAACAGAACAGAGTCACACGTTTAGGAAACACACTATGGCTGCTGAACGGGAAAGGTGAGGTGGGGTGATGCATAAAACAAGGGTTTCAAATTAGCTCCGATACCGTTCCATAAACCCAATATGTAAGAGACAAGACCTATTCCTTTTTCAGTGAACTGGACTCAACACCCCCTATTCACCGCACAAGAATATATCTGACTAGTAAGAATCTTCAAACCTATGTATTGATATCTCTCTGTAAGTGAGTCAAGGGGGTGTAAAGCGGCATAAACACAGCCGTGAAAAGCAGCTAAACCCCATTATAAAAATAAATTACTTTTCAAAACCCGTGAAACAAAGACAGTGAAAGCGAGAGAAATTCTTACAAAATTCGTTCACGGGCTGTGATGCAACCTGGATTGACCATATCTAGACCCACAGCTGATTGAGACATAAGGGTGGACACTCTTGGGGCTGAGAGGTTCGGTGAGGTTGGGTGAGCCAACGCAGACCCTTTCAAGTAATACTGCATGGTACCCATCCCATGGGTCCCAAATCTCCAGGTTCAAGGGCTTCTTCCTACGTCGAAAACAGGCATGAGAAACCCAGAAGATGGTACACCGTTTGATCGGGAAAGGTTTCTAAAACGCACCTCATTTCTCATCTCCTTTGCTCGGGTTCGCCATTCCAGCCGATTTACTAGCCATCTCCTTCCTTGGAGAATCAGCACCTTTAACCTCCTGTTCCGTACAGGTTGCAATTTGTCCTGAGGATGAACGGGAAGAGGGGGAACCAATGAGAGACTAGCTCTAGGTGTTGGGACAGGCACAGGTCACTCTATTTTCCCATCAGGAAGAAGAATCAAGCACAAGCTCAGCCTGCCCCCCAGAACCAGAAGAGGGCCTGAAGCAATCCTGCGCTTTTGCGTCCAGCTCCCAAAAAAGCGAGTTGAAAAATGGAGCTCAGGGGCACTGCAATTCACAAACCTGCAGAGTTTTAAATGATACCTCTCGTCCACAAATATATTAAGGGAAGGCAACGAAGAGGCTTTGAAAGCAAGGCAGAATTGCAGGAAACAGATTTCAGGAGGTAGATTCGAATCGCCTTGAAAGCACATGAAAAGCGGCAAAACGTGGACAATGATGCCCTTGGCCAAAAAGGGCGTATGCGTTTTTTCCTGAATATATTCAGGAAAAAACGCATACGCCCTTTTTGGCCAACCAAGCAACCTGGAAAGGCCAATCACCGCTCCAAAGAAGTCTCGCTTCCCAGCGGGCAAAAGGGCCATGCGGAAAAAAGTGTCCAAACCAGAAATGCAGGACCGGCCATGGAGAAATGGGAGCCTTGCTACGCTGATGGGTGGGATGTAAATTGCCAACAGGCACTCCGGAGAAGTGTACGGTGTGTTCTGAAACATCTAAAAACACAGCTTGGAGAGCATAGGGCACTTCCACTCATGGGCGTATAAATTGGGAAAACAAAAATCAGCAAGACACAGGCACCCCAAAGTTTAGGGCTGCTCTGTTGACAAGAACCCCCACTTCATTACACCTTAAATATCCTAGGAAAGAGAAAAATGGATAAAGAAGTTGTGGTCCTCATGTACAATGGAATATCACTCAGCCATGAAATCAACGTCATAAGGCTAGTAGCAGCACGATGAGTGGATTTAGGTACGACGATTCTAAGTGAAATAAGTCACACAGAAAAAGACACTTATCATAAGATATCACTTCGAGAGGGAATGTAAAACCGCTACACTTGAACTGAATTGCAAAACAGAACAGAGTCACACGTTTAGGAAACACACTATGGCTGCTGAACGGGAAAGGTGAGGTGGGGTGATGCATAAAACAAGGGTTTCAAATTAGCTCCGATACCGTTCCATAAACCCAATATGTAAGAGACAAGACCTATTCCTTTTTCAGTGAACTGGACTCAACACCCCCTATTCACCGCACAAGAATATATCTGACTAGTAAGAATCTTCAAACCTATGTATTGATATCTCTCTGTAAGTGAGTCAAGGGGGTGTAAAGCGGCATAAACACAGCCGTGAAAAGCAGCTAAACCCCATTATAAAAATAAATTACTTTTCAAAACCCGTGAAACAAAGACAGTGAAAGCGAGAGAAATTCTTACAAAATTCGTTCACGGGCTGTGATGCAACCTGGATTGACCATATCTAGACCCACAGCTGATTGAGACATAAGGGTGGACACTCTTGGGGCTGAGAGGTTCGGTGAGGTTGGGTGAGCCAACGCAGACCCTTTCAAGTAATACTGCATGGTACCCATCCCATGGGTCCCAAATCTCCAGGTTCAAGGGCTTCTTCCTACGTCGAAAACAGGCATGAGAAACCCAGAAGATGGTACACCGTTTGATCGGGAAAGGTTTCTAAAACGCACCTCATTTCTCATCTCCTTTGCTCGGGTTCGCCATTCCAGCCGATTTACTAGCCATCTCCTTCCTTGGAGAATCAGCACCTTTAACCTCCTGTTCCGTACAGGTTGCAATTTGTCCTGAGGATGAACGGGAAGAGGGGGAACCAATGAGAGACTAGCTCTAGGTGTTGGGACAGGCACAGGTCACTCTATTTTCCCATCAGGAAGAAGAATCAAGCACAAGCTCAGCCTGCCCCCCAGAACCAGAAGAGGGCCTGAAGCAATCCTGCGCTTTTGCGTCCAGCTCCCAAAAAAGCGAGTTGAAAAATGGAGCTCAGGGGCACTGCAATTCACAAACCTGCAGAGTTTTAAATGATACCTCTCGTCCACAAATATATTAAGGGAAGGCAACGAAGAGGCTTTGAAAGCAAGGCAGAATTGCAGGAAACAGATTTCAGGAGGTAGATTCGAATCGCCTTGAAAGCACATGAAAAGCGGCGAAACGTGGACAATGATGCCCTTGGCCAAAAAGGGCGTATGCGTTTTTTCCTGAATATATTCAGGAAAAAACGCATACGCCCTTTTTGGCCAACCAAGCAACCTGGAAAGGCCAATCACCGCTCCAAAGAAGTCTCGCTTCCCAGCGGGCAAAAGGGCCATGCGGAAAAAAGTGTCCAAACCAGAAATGCAGGACCGGCCATGGAGAAATGGGAGCCTTGCTACGCTGATGGGTGGGATGTAAATTGCCAACAGCCACTCTGGAGAAGTGTACGGTGTGTTCTGAAACATCTAAAAAACACAGCTTGGAGAGCATAGGGCACTTCCACTCATGGCCGTATAAATTGGGAAAACTAAAAATCAGCAAGACACAGGCACCCCAAAGTTTAGGGCTGCTCTGTGGACAAGAACCCCCACTTCATTACACCTTAAATATCCTAGGAAAGAGAAAAATGGATAAAGAAGTTCTGGTCCTCATGTACAATGGAATATCACTCAGCCATGAAATCAACGTCTTAAGGCTAGTAGCAGCACGATGAGTGGATTTAGGTTCGACGATTCTAAGTGAAATAAGTCACACAGAAAAAGACACTTATCATAAGATATCACTTAGAGAGGGAATGTAAAAACCGCTACACTTGAACTGAATTGCAAAACAGAACAGAGTCACACGTTTAGGAAACACACTATGGCTGCTGAACGGGAAAGGTGAGGTGGGGTGATGCATAAAACAAGGGTTTCAAATTAGCTCCGATACCGTTCCATAAACCCAATATGTAAGAGACAAGACCTATTCCTTTTTCAGTGAACTGGACTCAACACCCCCTATTCACCGCACAAGAATATATCTGACTAGTAAGAATCTTCAAACCTATGTATTGATATCTCTCTGTAAGTGAGTCAAGGGGGTGTAAAGCGGCATAAACACAGCCGTGAAAAGCAGCTAAACCCCATTATAAAAATAAATTACTTTTCAAAACCCGTGAAACAAAGACAGTGAAAGCGAGAGAAATTCTTACAAAATTCGTTCACGGGCTGTGATGCAACCTGGATTGACCATATCTAGACCCACAGCTGATTGAGACATAAGGGTGGACACTCTTGGGGCTGAGAGGTTCGGTGAGGTTGGGTGAGCCAACGCAGACCCTTTCAAGTAATACTGCATGGTACCCATCCCATGGGTCCCAAATCTCCAGGTTCAAGGGCTTCTTCCTACGTCGAAAACAGGCATGAGAAACCCAGAAGATGGTACACCGTTTGATCGGGAAAGGTTTCTAAAACGCACCTCATTTCTCATCTCCTTTGCTCGGGTTCGCCATTCCAGCCGATTTACTAGCCATCTCCCTCCTTGGAGAATCAGCACCTTTAACCTCCTGTTCCGTACAGGTTGCAATTTGTCCTGAGGATGAACGGGAAGAGGGGGAACCAATGAGAGACTAGCTCTAGGTGTTGGGACAGGCACAGGTCACTCTATTTTCCCATCAGGAAGAAGAATCAAGCACAAGCTCAGCCTGCCCCCCAGAACCAGAAGAGGGCCTGAAGCAATCCTGCGCTTTTGCGGCCAGCTCCCAAAAAAGCGAGTTGAAAAATGGAGCTCAGGGGCACTGCAATTCACAAACCTGCAGAGTTTTAAATGATACCTCTCGTCCACAAATATATTAAGGGAAGGCAACGAAGAGGCTTTGAAAGCAAGGCAGAATTGCAGGAAACAGATTTCAGGAGGTAGATTCGAATCGCCTTGAAAGCACATGAAAAGCGGCGAAACGTGGACAATGATGCCCTTGGCCAAAAAGGGCGTATGCGTTTTTTCCTGAATATATTCAGGAAAAAACGCATACGCCCTTTTTGGCCAACCAAGCAACCTGGAAAGGCCAATCACCGCTCCAAAGAAGTCTCGCTTCCCAGCGGGCAAAAGGGCCATGCGGAAAAAAGTTTCCAAACCAGAAATGCAGGACCGGCCATGGAGAAATGGGAGCCTTGCTACGCTGATGGGTGGGATGTAAATTGCCAACAGCCACTCTGGAGAAGTGTACGGTGTGTTCTGAAACATCTAAAAAACACAGCTTGGAGAGCATAGGGCACTTCCACTCATGGCCGTATAAATTGGGAAAACTAAAAATCAGCAAGACAAAGGCACCCCAAAGTTTAGGGCTGCTCTGTGGACAAGAACCCCCACTTCATTACACCTTAAATATCCTAGGAAAGAGAAAAATGGATAAAGAAGTTGTGGTCCTCATGTACAATGGAATATCACTCAGCCATGAAATCAACGTCTTAAGGCTAGTAGCAGCACGATGAGTGGATTTAGGTTCGACGATTCTAAGTGAAATAAGTCACACAGAAAAAGACACTTATCATAAGATATCACTTAGAGAGGGAATGTAAAAACCGCTACACTTGAACTGAATTGCAAAACAGAACAGAGTCACACGTTTAGGAAACACACTATGGCTGCTGAACGGGAAAGGTGAGGTGGGGTGATGCATAAAACAAGGGTTTCAAATTAGCTCCGATACCGTTCCATAAACCCAATATGTAAGAGACAAGACCTATTCCTTTTTCAGTGAACTGGACTCAACACCCCCTATTCACCGCACAAGAATATATCTGACTAGTAAGAATCTTCAAACCTATGTATTGATATCTCTCTGTAAGTGAGTCAAGGGGGTGTAAAGCGGCATAAACACAGCCGTGAAAAGCAGCTAAACCCCATTATAAAAATAAATTACTTTTCAAAACCCGTGAAACAAAGACAGTGAAAGCGAGAGAAATTCTTACAAAATTCGTTCACGGGCTGTGATGCAACCTGGATTGACCATATCTAGACCCACAGCTGATTGAGACATAAGGGTGGACACTCTTGGGGCTGAGAGGTTCGGTGAGGTTGGGTGAGCCAACGCAGACCCTTTCAAGTAATACTGCATGGTACCCATCCCATGGGTCCCAAATCTCCAGGTTCAAGGGCTTCTTCCTACGTCGAAAACAGGCATGAGAAACCCAGAAGATGGTACACCGTTTGATCGGGAAAGGTTTCTAAAACGCACCTCATTTCTCATCTCCTTTGCTCGGGTTCGCCATTCCAGCCGATTTACTAGCCATCTCCCTCCTTGGAAAATCAGCACCTTTAACCTCCTGTTCCGTACAGGTTGCAATTTGTCCTGAGGATGAACGGGAAGAGGGGGAACCAATGAGAGACTAGCTCTAGGTGTTGGGACAGGCACAGGTCACTCTATTTTCCCATCAGGAAGAAGAATCAAGCACAAGCTCAGCCTGCCCCCCAGAACCAGAAGAGGGCCTGAAGCAATCCTGCGCTTTTGCATCCAGCTCCCAAAAAAGCGAGTTGAAAAATGGAGCTCAGGGGCACTGCAATTCACAAACCTGCAGAGTTTTAAATGATACCTCTCGTCCACAAATATATTAAGGGAAGGCAACGAAGAGGCTTTGAAAGCAAGGCAGAATTGCAGGAAACAGATTTCAGGAGGTAGATTCGAATCGCCTTGAAAGCACATGAAAAGCGGCGAAACGTGGACAATGATGCCCTTGGCCAAAAAGGGCGTATGCGTTTTTTCCTGAATATATTCAGGAAAAAACGCATACGCCCTTTTTGGCCAACCAAGCAACCTGGAAAGGCCAATCAGCGCTCCAAAGAAGTCTCGCTTCCCAGCGGGCAAAAGGGCCATGCGGAAAAAAGTGTCCAAACCAGAAATGCAGGACCGGCCATGGAGAAATGGGAGCCTTGCTACGCTGATGGGTGGGATGTAAATTGCCAACAGCCACTCTGGAGAAGTGTACGGTGTGTCCTGAAACATCTAAAAAACACAGCTTGGAGAGCATAGGGCACTTCCACTCATGGCCGTATAAATTGGGAAAACTAAAAATCAGCAAGACACAGGCACCCCAAAGTTTAGGGCTGCTCTGTTGACAAGAACCCCCACTTCATTACACCTTAAATATCCTAGGAAAGAGAAAAATGGAAAAAGAAGTTGTGGTCCTCATGTACAATGGAATATCACTCAGCCATGAAATCAACGTCATAAGGCTAGTAGCAGCACGATGAGTGGATTTAGGTTCGACGATTCTAAGTGAAATAAGTCACACAGAAAAAGACACTTATCATAAGATATCACTTCTAGAGGGAATGTAAAACCCGCTACACTTGAACTGAATTGCAAAACAGAACAGAGTCACACGTTTAGGAAACACACTATGGCTGCTGAACGGGAAAGGTGAGGTGGGGTGATGCATAAAACAAGGGTTTCAAATTAGCTCCGATACCGTTCCATAAACCCAATATGTAAGAGACAAGACCTATTCCTTTTTCAGTGAACTGGACTCAACACCCCCTATTCACCGCACAAGAATATATCTGACTAGTAAGAATCTTCAAACCTATGTATTGATATCTCTCTGTAAGTGAGTCAAGGGGGTGTAAAGCGGCATAAACACAGCCGTGAAAAGCAGCTAAACCCCATTATAAAAATAAATTACTTTTCAAAACCCGTGAAACAAAGACAGTAAAAGAGAGAGAAATTCTTACAAAATTCGTTCAGGGGCTGTGATGCAACCTGGATTGACCATATCTAGACCCACAGCTGATTGAGACATAAGGGTGGACACTCTTGGGGCTGAGAGGTTTGGTGAGGTTGAATGAGCCAACGCAGACACTTTAAAGTAATACTGCATGGTACCCATCCCATGGGTCCCAAATCTCCAGGTTCAAGGTCATCTTCCTACATCGAAAACATGCATGAGAAACCCAGAAGATGGTACACCGTGTGATCGGGAAAGGTTTCTAAAATGCACCTCATTTCTCATCTCCTTGTGCTCGGGTTCGCCATTCCAGCCGCTTTACTATCCATCTCCCTCCTTGGAGAATCAGCATCTTTAACCTCCTGTTCCGTACAGGTTGCAATTCGTCCTGAGGATGAACGGGAAGAGCGGGAACCAATGAGAGACTAGCTCTAGGGGTTGGGACAGGCAGAGGTCACTCTATTTTCCCATCAGGAAGAAGAATTAAGCACAAGCTCAGACTGCCCCCCAGAACCAGAAGAGGGCCTGAAGCAATCCTGTACTTTTGCGGCCAGCTCCCAAAAAAGCGACTGGAAAAATGGAGCTCAGGGGCACTGCAATTCACAAACCTGCAGAGTTATAAATGATAACTCTCGTGCACAAATATATTGAGGGAAGGCAACGAAGAGGATTTGAAAGCAAGGCAGAATTGCAGGAAACAGATTTCAGGAGGTAGATTCGAATCGCCTTGAAAGCCCAAGAAAAGAGGCAGAAAGTGGACAGTGATGCCCTTGGCCAAAAAGGGCGTATGCGTTTTTTCCTGAATATATTCAGGAAAAAACGCATACGCCCTTTTTGGCCAACCAAGCAACCTGGAAAGGCAAATCAGCGCTCCAAAGAAGTCTCGCTTCCCAGCGGGCAAAAGGGCCATGCGGAAAAAAGTGTCCAAACCAGAAATGCAGGACCGGCCATGGAGAAATGGGAGCCTTGCTACGCTGATGGGCGGAATGTAAATTGCCAACAGCCACTCTGGAGAAGTGTACGGTGGGTCCTGAAACATCTAAAAAACACAGCTTGGAGAGCATAGGGCACTTCCACTCATGGGCGTATAAATTGGGAAACTAAATATCAGCAAGACACAGGCACCCCAAAGTTTAGGGCTGCTCTGTTGACAAGAACCCCCACTTCATTACACTCTAAATATCCTACAAAAGAGAAAAGTGGATAAAGAACTTGTGGTCCTCATCTACAATGGAATATCATTCAGCCATGAAATCCACGTCATAAGGCTAGTAGCAGCACGATGAGTGGATTTAGGTAGGACGATTCTAAGTGAAATAAGTCACACAGAAAAAGACACTTATCATAAGATATCACTTATAGAGGGAATGTAAAAACCGCTACACTTGAAGTGAATTACAAAACAGACTAGAGTCATACGTTTAGAAAACACACTATGGCTGCTGAACGGGAAAGGTGAGCTGGGGTGATGCATAAAACAAGGGTTTCAAATTAGCTCAGATACCGTTCCATAAACCCAAATGTAATAGAGAAGACCTACTCCTTGCTCAGTGAAATGGACTCAACACCCCCTATTCACCGCACAAGAATATATCTGACTAGTAAGAATCTTCAAACCTATGTATTGATATCTCTCTGTAAGTGAGTCAAGGGGGTGTAAAGCGGCATAAACACAGCCGTGAAAAGCAGCTAAACCCCATTATAAAAATAAATTACTTTTCAAAACCCGTGAAACAAAGACAGTGAAAGAGAGAGAAATTCTTACACATTTCGTTCAGGGGCTGTGATGCAACCTGGATTGAACATATCTAGACCCACAGCTGATTGAGACATAAGGGTGGACACTCTTGGGGCTGAGAGGTTTGGTGAGGTTGGGTGAGCCAACGCAGACCCTTTAAAGTAATACTGCATGGTACCCATCCCATGGGTCCCAAATCTCCAGGTTCAAGGGCATCTTCCTACATCGAAAACATGCATGAGAAGCCCAGAAGATGGTACACCGTGTGATCGGGAAAGGTTTCTAAAACGCACCTCATTTCTCATCTCCTTGTGCTCGGGTTCGCCATTCCAGCCGCTTTACTAGCCATCTCCCTCCTTGGAGAATCAGCACCTTTAACCTCCTGTTCCGTACAGGTTGCAATTTGTCCTGAGGATGAACGGGAAGAGGGCGAACCAATGAGAGACTAGCTCTAGGTGTTGGGACAGGCACAGGTCACTCTATTTTCCCATCAGGAAGAAGAATTAACTACAAGCTCAGCCTGCCCCCCCAGAACCAGAAGAGGGCCTGAAGCAATCCTGCACTTTTGCGGCCAGCTCCCAAAAAAGCGAGTTGTAAAATGGAGCTCAGGGGCACTGCAATTCACAAACCTGCAGAGTTATAAATGATAACTCTCGTCCACAAATATATTGAGGGAAGGCAACGAAGAGGATTTGAAAGCAAGGCAGAATTGCAGGAAACAGATTTCAGGAGGTAGATTCGAATCACCTTGAAAGCCCAAGAAAAGAGGCAGAAAGTGGACAGTGATGCCCTTGGCCAAAAAGGGCGTATGCGTTTTTTCCTGAATATATTCAGGAAAAAACGCATACGCCCTTTTTGGCCAACCAAGCAACCTGGAAAGGCAAATCAGCGCTCCAAAGAAGTCTCGCTTCCCAGCGGGCAAAAGGGCCATGCGGAAAAAAGTGTCCAAACCAGAAATGCAGGACCGGCCATGGAGAAATGGGAGCCTTGCTACGCTGATGGGCGGAATGTAAATTGCCAACAGCCACTCTGGAGAAGTGTACGGTGGGTCCTGAAACATCTAAAAAACACAGCTTGGAGAGCATAGGGCACTTCCACTCATGGGCGTATAAATTGGGAAACTAAAAATCAGCAAGACACAGGCACCCCAAAGTTTAGGGCTGCTCTGTTGACAAGAACCCCCACTTCATTACACTCTAAATATCCTACGAAAGAGAAAAGTGGATAAAGAACTTGTGGTCCTCATCTACAATGGAATATCACTCAGCCATGAAATCCACGTCATAAGGCTAGTAGCAGCACGATGAGTGGATTTAGGTCCGACGATTCTAAGTGAAATAAGTCACACAGAAAAAGACACTTATCATAAGATATCACTTATAGAGGGAATGAAAAAACCGTTACACTTGAACTGAATTACAAAACAGAACAGAGTCACACGTTTAGAAAACACACTATGGCTGCTGAACGGGAAAGGTGAGGTGGGGTGATGCATAAACCAAGGGTTTCAAATTAGCTCAGATACCGTTCCATAAACCCAATATGTAATAGACAAGACCTACTCCTTGCTCAGTGAAATGGACTCAACACCCCCTATTCACCGCACAAGAATATATCTGACTAGTAAGAATCTTCAAACCTATGTATTGATATCTCTCTGTAAGTGAGTCAAGGGGGTGTAAAGCGGCATAAACACAGCCGTGAAAAGCAGCTAAACCCTATTATAAAAATAAATTACTTTTCAAAACCCGTGAAACAAAGACAGTGAAAGAGAGAGAAATTCTTACACATTTCGTTCAGGGGCTGTGATGCAACCTGGATTGACCATATCTAGACCCACAGCTGATTGAGACATAAGGGTGGACACTCTTGGGGCTGAGAGGTTTGGTGAGGTTGGGTGAGCCAACGCAGACCCTTTAAAGTAATACTGCATGGTACCCATCCCATGGGTCCCAAATCTCCAGGTTCAAGGGCATCTTCCTACATCGAAAACATGCATGAGAAGCCCAGAAGATGGTACACCGTGTGATCGGGAAAGGTTTCTAAAACGCACCTCATTTCTCATCTCCTTGTGCTCGGGTTCGCCATTCCAGCCACTTTACTAGCCATCTCCCTCCTTGGAGAATCAGCACCTTTAACCTCCTGTTCCGTACAGGTTGCAATTTGTCCTGAGGATGAACGGGAAGAGGGCGAACCAATGAGAGACTAGCTCTAGGTGTTGGGACAGGCACAGGTCACTCTATTTTCCCATCAGGAAGAAGAATTAACCACAAGCTCAGCCTGTCCCCCCAGAACCAGAAGAGGGCCTGAAGCAATCCTGCACTTTTGCGGCCAGCTCCCAAAAAAGCGACTTGTAAAATGGAGCTCAGGGGCACTGCAATTCACAAACCTGCAGAGTTATAAATGATAACTCTCGTCCACAAATATATTGAGGGAAGGCAACGAAGAGGATTTGAAAGCAAGGCAGAATTGCAGGAAACAGATTTCAGGAGGTAGATTCGAATCGCCTTGAAAGCCCAAGAAAAGAGGCAGAAAGTGGACAGTGATGCCCTTGGCCAAAAAGGGCGTATGCGGTTTTTCCTGAATATATTCAGGAAAAAACGCATACGCCCTTTTTGGCCAACCAAGCAACCTGGAAAGGCCAATCAGCGCTCCAAAGAAGTCTCGCTTCCCAGCGGGCAAAAGGGCCATGCGGAAAAAAGTGTCCAAACCAGAAATGCAGGACCGGCCATGGAGAAATGGGAGCCTTGCTACGCTGATGGGCGGGATGTAAATTGCCAACAGCCACTCTGGAGAAGTGTACGGTGGGTCCTGAAACATCTAAAAAACACAGCTTGGAGAGCATAGGGCACTTCCACTCATGGGCGTATAAATTGGGAAACTAAAAATCAGCAAGACACAGGCACCCCAAAGTTTAGGGCTGCTCTGTTGACAAGAACCCCCACTTCATTACACCTTAAATATCCTAGGAAATAGAAAAATGGATAAAGAAGTTGAGGTCCTCATGTACAACGGAATATCACTCAGCCATGAAATCAACGTCATAAGGCTAGTAGCAGCACGATGAGTGGATTTAGGTACGACGATTCTAAGTGAAATAAGTCACACAGAAAAAGACACTTATCATAAGATATCACTTCTAGAGGGAAAGTTAAAACCGTTACAGTTGAACTGAATTACAAAACAGAACAGAGTCACACGTTTAGAAAACACAATATGGCTGCTGAGCGGGAAAGGTGAGCTGGGGTGCTGCATAAAACAAGGGTTTCAAATTAGCTCAGATACCGTTCCATAAACCCAATATGTAATAGACAAGACCTACTCCTTGCTCAGTGAACTGGACTCAACACCCCCTATTCACCACACAAGAATATATCTGACTAGTAAGAATCTTCAAACCTATGTATTGATATCTCTCTGTAAGTGAGTCAAGGGGGTGTAAAGCGGCATAAACACAGCCGTGAAAAGCAGCTAAACCCCATTATAAAAATAAATTACTTTTCAAAACCCGTGAAACAAAGACAGTGAAAGAGAGAGAAATTCTTACACATTTCGTTCAGGGGCTGTGATGCAACCTGGATTGACCATATCTAGACCCACAGCTGATTGAGACATAAAGGTGGACACTCTTGGGGCTTAGAGGTTTGGTGAGGTTGGGTGAGCCAACGCAGACCCTTTAAAGTAATACTGCATGGTACCCATCCCATGGGTCCCAAATCTCCAGGTTCAAGGGCATCTTCCTACATCGAAAACATGCATGAGAAGCCCAGAAGATGGTACACCGTGTGATCGGGAAAGGTTTCTAAAACGCACCTCATTTCTCATCTCCTTGTGCTCGGGTTCGCCATTCCAGCCGCTTTACTAGCCATCTCCCTCCTTGGAGAATCAGCACCTTTAACCTCCTGTTCCGTACAGGTTGCAATTTGTCCTGAGGATGAACGGAAGAGGGCGAACCAATGAGAGACTAGCTCTAGGTGTTGGGACAGGCACAGGTCACTCTATTTTCCCATCAGGAAGAAGAATTAACCACAAGCTCAGCCTGCCCCCCCAGAACCAGAAGAGGGCCTGAAGCAATCCTGCACGTTTGCGGCCAGCTCCCAAAAAAGCGAGTTGTAAAATGGAGCTCAGGGGCACTGCAATTCACAAACCTGCAGAGTTATAAATGATAACTCTCGTCCACAAATATATTGAGGGAAGGCAACGAAGAGGATTTGAAAGCAAGGCAGAATTGCAGGAAACAGATTTCAGGAGGTAGATTCGAATCGCCTTGAAAGCCCAAGAAAAGAGGCAGAAAGTGGACAGTGATGCCCTTGGCCAAAAAGGGCGTATGCGTTTTTTCCTGAATATATTCAGGAAAAAACGCATACGCCCTTTTTGGCCAACCAAGCAACCTGGAAAGGCCAATCAGCGCTCCAAAGAAGTCTCGCTTCCCAGCGGGCAAAAGGGCCATGCGGAAAAAAGTGTCCAAACCAGAAATGCAGGACCGGCCATGGAGAAATGGGAGCCTTGCTACGCTGATGGGCGGGATGTAAATTGCCAACAGCCACTCTGGAGAAGTGTACGGTGGGTCCTGAAACATCTAAAAAACACAGCTTGGAGAGCATAGGGCACTTCCACTCATGGGCGTATAAATTGGGAAACAAAAAATCAGCAAGACACAGGCACCCCAAAGTTTAGGGCTGCTCTGTTGACAAGAACCCCCACTTCATTACACCTTAAATATCCTAGGAAATAGAAAAATGGATAAAGAAGTTGAGGTCCTCATGTACAACGGAATATCACTCAGCCATGAAATCAACGCCATAAGGCTAGTAGCAGCACGATGAGTGGATTTAGGTCCGACGATACTAAGTGAAATAAGTCACACAGAAAAAGACACTTATCATAAGATATCACTTATAGAGGGAATGTAAAAACCGCTACACTTGAACTGAATTACAAAACAGAACAGAGTCACACGTTTAGAAAACACACTATGGCTGCTGAACGGGAAAGGTGAGGTGGGGTGATGCATAAAACAAGGGTTTCAAATTAGCTCAGATACCGTTCCATAAACCCAATATGTAATAGACAAGTCCTACTCCTTGCTCAGTGAAATGGACTCAACACCCCCTATTCACCGCACAAGAATATATCTGACTAGTAAGAAAATTCAAACCTATGTATTGATATCTCTCTGTAAGTGAGTCAAGGGGGTGTAAAGCGGCATAAACACAGCCGTGAAAAGCAGCTAAACCCCATTATAAAAATAAATTACTTTTCAAAACCCGTGAAACAAAGACAGTGAAAGAGAGAGAAATTCTTACACATTTCGTTCAGGGGCTGTGATGCAACCTGGATTGACCATATCTAGACCCACAGCTGATTGAGACATAAGGTTGGACACTCTTGGGGCTGAGAGGTTTGGTGAGGTTGGGTGAGCCAACGCAGACCCTTTAAAGTAATACTGCATGGTACCCATCCCATGGGTCCCAAATCTCCAGGTTCAAGGGCATCTTCCTACATCGAAAACATGCATGAGAAGCCCAGAAGATGGTACACCGTGTGATCGGGAAAGGTTTCTAAAACGCACCTCATTTCTCATCTCCTTGTGCTCGGGTTCGCCATTCCAGCCGCTTTACTAGCCATCTCCCTCCTTGGAGAATCAGCACCTTTAACCTCCTGTTCCGTACAGGTTGCAATTTGTCCTGAGGATGAACGGGAAGAGGGCGAACCAATGAGAGACTAGCTCTAGGTGTTGGGACAGGCACAGGTCACTCTATTTTCCCATCAGGAAGAAGAATTAACCACAAGCTCAGCCTGCCCCCCCAGAACCAGAAGAGGGCCTGAAGCAATCCTGCACTTTAGCGGCCAGCTCCCAAAAAAGCGAGTTGAAAAATGGAGCTCAGGGGCACTGCAATTCACAAACCTGCAGAGTTATAAATGATAACTCTCGTCCACAAATATATTGAGGGGAGTCAACGAAGAGGATTTGAAAGCAAGGCAGAATTGCAGGAAACAGATTTCAGGAGGTACATTCGAATCGCCTTGAAAGCACATGAAAAGCGGCAAAACGTGGACAATGATGTCCTTGGCCAAAAAGGGCGTATGCGTTTTTTCCTGAATATATTCAGGAAAAAACGCATACGCCCTTTTTGGCCAACCAAGCAACCTGGAAAGGCCAATCAGCGCTCCAAAGAAGTCTCGCTTCCCAGCGGGCAAAAGGGCCATGCGGAAAAAAGTGTCCAAACCAGAAATGCAGGACCGGCCATGGAGAAATGGGAGCCTTGCTACGCTGATGGGCGGGATGTAAATTGCCAACAGACACTCTGGAGAAGTGTACGGTGTGTCCTGAAACATCTAAAAAACAGTTTGGAGAGCATAGGGCACTTCCACTCATGGGCGTATAAATTGGGAAAACTAAAAATCAGCAAGACACATGCACCCCAAAGTTTAGGGCTGCTCTGTTGACAAGAACCCCCACTTCATTACACGTTAAATATCCTAGGAAAGAGAAAAATGGATAAAGAAGTTGTGGTCCTCATGTACAACGGAATATCACTCAGCCATGAAATCAACGTCATAAGGCTAGTAGCAGCACGATGAGTGGATTTAGTTCCGACGATTCTAAGTGAAATAAGTCACACAGAAAAAGACACTTATCATAAGATATCACTTCCAGAGGGAATGTAAAAACCGCTACACTTGAAATGAATTGCAAAACAGAACAGAGTCACACGTTTAGGAAACACACTATGGCTGCTGAACGGGAAAGGTGAGGTGGGGTGATGCATAAAACAAGGGTTTCAAATTAGCTCAGATACCGTTCCATAAACCCAATATGTAATAGACAAGACCTACTCCTTGCTCAGTGAAATGGACTCAACACCCCCTATTCACCGCACAAGAATATATCTGACTAGTAAGAATCTTCAAACCTATGTATCGATATCTCTCTGTAAGTGAGTCAAGGGGGTGTAAAGCGGCATAAACACAGCCGTGAAAAGCAGCTAAACCCCATTATAAAAATAAATTACTTTTCAAAACCCGTGAAACAAAGACAGTGAAAGAGAGAGAAATTCTTACACATTTCGTTCAGGGGCTGTGATGCAACCTGGATTGACCATATCTAGACCCACAGCTGATTGAGACATAAGGGTGGACACTCTTGGGGCTGAGAGGTTTGGTGAGGTTGGGTGAGCCAACGCAGACCCTTTAAAGTAATACTGCATGGTACCCATCCCATGGGTCCCAAATCTCCAGGTTCAAGGGCATCTTCCTACATCGAAAACATGCATGAGAAGCCCAGAAGATGGTACACCGTGTGATCGGGAAAGGTTTCTAAAACGCACCTCATTTCTCATCTCCTTGTGCTCGGGTTCGCCATTCCAGCCGCTTTACTAGCCATCTCCCTCCTTGGAGAATCAGCACCTTTAACCTCCTGTTCCGTACAGGTTGCAATTTGTCCTGAGGATGAACGGGAAGAGGGCGAACCAATGAGAGACTAGCTCTAGGTGTTGGGACAGGCACAGGTCACTCTATTTTCCCATCAGGAAGAAGAATTAAGCACAAGCTCAGCCTGCCCCCCCAGAACCAGAAGAGGGCCTGAAGCAATCCTGCACTTTTGCGGCCAGCTCCCAAAAAAGCGAGTTGTAAAATGGAGCTCAGGGGCACTGCAATTCACAAACCTGCAGAGTTATAAATGATAACTCTCGTCCACAAATATATTGAGGGAAGGCAACGAAGAGGATTTGAAAGCAAGGCAGAATTGCAGGAAACAGATTTCAGGAGGTAGATTCGAATCGCCTTGAAAGCCCAAGAAAAGAGGCAGAAAGTGGACAGTGATGCCCTTGGCCAAAAAGGGCGTATGCGTTTTTTCCTGAATATATTCAGGAAAAAACGCATACGCCCTTTTTCGCCAAGCAAGCAACCTGGAAAGGCAAATCAGCGCTCCAAAGAAGTCTCGCTTCCCAGCGGGCAAAAGGGCCATGCGGAAAAAAGTGTCCAAACCAGAAATGCAGGACCGGCCATGGAGAAATGGGAGCCTTGCTACGCTGATGGGCGGGATGTAAATTGCCAACAGCCACTCTGGAGAAGTGTACAGTGGGTCCTGAAACATCTAAAAAACACAGCTTGGAGAGCATAGGGCACTTCCACTCATGGGCGTATAAATTGGGAAACTAAAAATCAGCAAGACACAGGCACCCCAAAGTTTAGGGCTGCTCTGTTGACAAGAACCCCCACTTCATTACACCTTAAATATCCTAGGAAATAGAAAAATGGATAAAGAAGTTGAGGTCCTCATGTACAACGGAATATCACTCAGCCATGAAATCAACGTCATAAGGCTAGTAGCAGCACGATGAGTGGATTTAGGTCCGACGATTCTAAGTGAAATAAGTCACACAGAAAAAGACACTTATCATAAGATATCACTTCTAGAGGGAATGTAAAAACCGTTACACTTGAACTGAATTACAAAACAGAACAGAGTCACACGTTTAGAAAACACACTATGGCTGCTGAACGGGAAAGGTGAGGTGGGGTGATGCATAAAACAAGGGTTTCAAATTAGCTCAGATACCGTTCCATAAACCCAATATGTAATAGACAAGACCTACTCCTTGCTCAGTGAAATGGACTCAACACCCCCTATTCACCGCACAAGAATATATCTGACTAGTAAGAATCTTCAAACCTATGTATCGATATCTCTCTGTAAGTGAGTCAAGGGGGTGTAAAGCGGCATAAACACAGCCGTGAAAAGCAGCTAAACCCCATTATAAAAATAAATTACTTTTCAAAACCCGTGAAACAAAGACAGTGAAAGAGAGAGAAATTCTTACACATTTCGTTCAGGGGCTGTGATGCAACCTGGATTGACCATATCTAGACCCACAGCTGATTGAGACATAAGGGTGGACACTCTTGGGGCTGAGAGGTTTGGTGAGGTTGGGTGAGCCAACGCAGACCCTTTAAAGTAATACTGCATGGTACCCATCCCATGGGTCCCAAATCTCCAGGTTCAAGGGCATCTTCCTACATCGAAAACATGCATGAGAAGCCCAGAAGATGGTACACCGTGTGATCGGGAAAGGTTTCTAAAACGCACCTCATTTCTCATCTCCTTGTGCTCGGGTTCGCCATTCCAGCCGCTTTACTAGCCATCTCCCTCCTTGGAGAATCAGCACCTTTAACCTCCTGTTCCGTACAGGTTGCAATTTGTCCTGAGGATGAACGGGAAGAGGGCGAACCAATGAGAGACTAGCTCTAGGTGTTGGGACAGGCACAGGTCACTCTATTTTCCCATCAGGAAGAAGAATTAAGCACAAGCTCAGCCTGCCCCCCCAGAACCAGAAGAGGGCCTGAAGCAATCCTGCACTTTTGCGGCCAGCTCCCAAAAAAGCGAGTTGTAAAATGGAGCTCAGGGGCACTGCAATTCACAAACCTGCAGAGTTATAAATGATAACTCTCGTCCACAAATATATTGAGGGAAGGCAACGAAGAGGATTTGAAAGCAAGGCAGAATTGCAGGAAACAGATTTCAGGAGGTAGATTCGAATCGCCTTGAAAGCCCAAGAAAAGAGGCAGAAAGTGGACAGTGATGCCCTTGGCCAAAAAGGGCGTATGCGTTTTTTCCTGAATATATTCAGGAAAAAACGCATACGCCCTTTTTCGCCAACCAAGCAACCTGGAAAGGCAAATCAGCGCTCCAAAGAAGTCTCGCTTCCCAGCGGGCAAAAGGGCCATGCGGAAAAAAGTGTCCAAACCAGAAATGCAGGACCGGCCATGGAGAAATGGGAGCCTTGCTACGCTGATGGGCGGGATGTAAATTGCCAACAGCCACTCTGGAGAAGTGTACAGTGGGTCCTGAAACATCTAAAAAACACAGCTTGGAGAGCATAGGGCACTTCCACTCATGGGCGTATAAATTGGGAAACTAAAAATCAGCAAGACACAGGCACCCCAAAGTTTAGGGCTGCTCTGTTGACAAGAACCCCCACTTCATTACACCTTAAATATCCTAGGAAATAGAAAAATGGATAAAGAAGTTGAGGTCCTCATGTACAACGGAATATCACTCAGCCATGAAATCAACGTCATAAGGCTAGTAGCAGCACGATGAGTGGATTTAGGTCCGACGATTCTAAGTGAAATAAGTCACACAGAAAAAGACACTTATCATAAGATATCACTTCTAGAGGGAATGTAAAAACCGTTACACTTGAACTGAATTACAAAACAGAACAGAGTCACACGTTTAGAAAACACACTATGGCTGCTGAACGGGAAAGGTGAGGTGGGGTGATGCATAAAACAAGGGTTTCAAATTAGCTCAGATACCGTTCCATAAACCCAATATGTAATAGACAAGACCTACTCCTTGCTCAGTGAAATGGACTCAACACCCCCTATTCACCACACAAGAATATATCTGACTAGTAAGAATCTTCAAACCTATGTATTGATATCTCTCTGTAAGTGAGTCAAGGGGGTGTAAAGCGGCATAAACACAGCCGTGAAAAGCAGCTAAACCCCATTATAAAAATAAATTACTTTTCAAAACCCGTGAAACAAAGACAGTGAAAGAGAGAGAAATTCTTACACATTTCGTTCAGGGGCTGTGATGCAACCTGGATTGACCATATCTAGACCCACAGCTGATTGAGACATAAGGGTGGACACTCTTGGGGCTGAGAGGTTTGGTGAGGTTGGGTGAGCCAACGCAGACCCTTTAAAGTAATACTGCATGGTACCCATCCCATGGGTCCCAAATCTCCAGGTTCAAGGGCATCTTCCTACATCGAAAACATGCATGAGAAGCCCAGAAGATGGTACACCGTGTGATCGGGAAAGGTTTCTAAAACGCACCTCATTTCTCATCTCCTTGTGCTCGGGTTCGCCATTCCAGCCGCTTTACTAGCCATCTCCCTCCTTGGAGAATCAGCACCTTTAACCTCCTGTTCCGTACAGGTTGCAATTTGTCCTGAGGATGAACGGGAAGAGGGCGAACCAATGAGAGACTAGCTCTAGGTGTTGGGACAGGCACAGGTCACTCTATTTTCCCATCAGGAAGAAGAATTAACCACAAGCTCAGCCTGCCCCCCCAGAACCAGAAGAGGGCCTGAAGCAATCCTGCACTTTTGCGGCCAGCTCCCAAAAAAGCGAGTTGTAAAATGGAGCTCAGGGGCACTGCAATTCACAAACCTGCAGAGTTATAAATGATAACTCTCGTCCACAAATATATTGAGGGAAGGCAACGAAGAGGATTTGAAAGCAAGGCAGAATTGCAGGAAACAGATTTCAGGAGGTAGATTCGAATCGCCTTGAAAGCCCAAGAAAAGAGGCAGAAAGTGGACAGTGATGCCCTTGGCCAAAAAGGGCGTATGCGTTTTTTCCTGAATATATTCAGGAAAAAACGCATACGCCCTTTTTGGCCAACCAAGCAACCTGGAAAGGCAAATCAGCGCTCCAAAGAAGTCTCGCTTCCCAGCGGGCAAAAGGGCCATGCGGAAAAAAGTGTCCAAACCAGAAATGCAGGACCGGCCATGGAGAAATGGGAGCCTTGCTACGCTGATGGGCGGGATGTAAATTGCCAACAGCCACTCTGGAGAAGTGTACAGTGGGTCCTGAAACATCTAAAAAACACAGCTTGGAGAGCATAGGGCACTTCCACTCATGGGCGTATAAATTGGGAAACTAAAAATCAGCAAGACACAGGCACCCCAAAGTTTAGGGCTGCTCTGTTGACAAGAACCCCCACTTCATTACACCTTAAATATCCTAGGAAATAGAAAAATGGATAAAGAAGTTGAGGTCCTCATGTACAACGGAATATCACTCAGCCATGAAATCAACGTCATAAGGCTAGTAGCAGCACGATGAGTGGATTTAGGTCCGACGATTCTAAGTGAAATAAGTCACACAGAAAAAGACACTTATCATAAGATATCACTTCTAGAGGGAATGTAAAAACCGTTACACTTGAACTGAATTACAAAACAGAACAGAGTCACACGTTTAGAAAACACACTATGGCTGCTGAACGGGAAAGGTGAGGTGGGGTGATGCATAAAACAAGGGTTTCAAATTAGCTCAGATACCGTTCCATAAACCCAATATGTAATAGACAAGACCTACTCCTTGCTCAGTGAAATGGACTCAACACCCCCTATTCACCGCAGAAGAATATATCTGACTAGTAAGAATCTTCAAACCTATGTATTGATATCTCTCTGTAAGTGAGTCAAGGGGGTGTAAAGCGGCATAAACACAGCCGTGAAAAGCAGCTAAACCCCATTATAAAAATAAATTACTTTTCAAAACCCGTGAAACAAAGACAGTGAAAGAGAGAGAAATTCTTACACATTTCGTTCAGGGGCTGTGATGCAACCTGGATTGACCATATCTAGACCCACAGCTGATTGAGACATAAGGGTGGACACTCTTGGGGCTGAGAGGTTTGGTGAGGTTGGGTGAGCCAACGCAGACCCTTTAAAGTAATACTGCATGGTACCCATCCCATGGGTCCCAAATCTCCAGGTTCAAGGGCATCTTCCTATATCGAAAACATGCATGAGAAGCCCAGAAGATGGTACACCGTGTGATCGGGAAAGGTTTCTAAAACGCACCTCATTTCTCATCTCCTTGTGCTCGGGTTCGCCATTCCAGCCGCTTTACTAGCCATCTCCCTCCTTGGAGAATCAGCACCTTTAACCTCCTGTTCCGTACAGGTTGCAATTTGTCCTGAGGATGAACGGGAAGAGGGCGAACCAATGAGAGACTAGCTCTAGGTGTTGGGACAGGCACAGGTCACTCTATTTTCCCATCAGGAAGAAGAATTAACCACAAGCTCAGCCTGCCCCCCCAGAACCAGAAGAGGGCCTGAAGCAATCCTGCACTTTTGCGGCCAGCTCCCAAAAAAGCGAGTTGTAAAATGGAGCTCAGGGGCACTGCAATTCACAAACCTGCAGAGTTATAAATGATAACTCTCGTCCACAAATATATTGAGGGAAGGCAACGAAGAGGATTTGAAAGCAAGGCAGAATTGCAGGAAACAGATTTCAGGAGGTAGATTCGAATCGCCTTGAAAGCCCAAGAAAAGAGGCAGAAAGTGGACAGTGATGCCCTTGGCCAAAAAGGGCGTATGCGTTTTTTCCTGAATATATTCAGGAAAAAACGCATACGCCCTTTTTGGCCAACCAAGCAACCTGGAAAGGCAAATCAGCGCTCCAAAGAAGTCTCGCTTCCCAGCGGGCAAAAGGGCCATGCGGAAAAAAGTGTCCAAACCAGAAATGCAGGACCGGCCATGGAGAAATGGGAGCCTTGCTACGCTGATGGGCGGGATGTAAATTGCCAACAGCCACTCTGGAGAAGTGTACAGTGGGTCCTGAAACATCTAAAAAACACAGCTTGGAGAGCATAGGGCACTTCCACTCATGGGCGTATAAATTGGGAAACTAAAAATCAGCAAGACACAGGCACCCCAAAGTTTAGGGCTGCTCTGTTGACAAGAACCCCCACTTCATTACACCTTAAATATCCTAGGAAATAGAAAAATGGATAAAGAAGTTGAGGTCCTCATGTACAACGGAATATCACTCAGCCATGAAATCAACGTCATAAGGCTAGTAGCAGCACGATGAGTGGATTTAGGTCCGACGATTCTAAGTGAAATAAGTCACACAGAAAAAGACACTTATCATAAGATATCACTTATAGAGGGAATGTAAAAACCGTTACACTTGAACTGAATTACAAAACAGAACAGAGTCACACGTTTAGAAAACACACTATGGCTGCTGAACGGGAAAGGTGAGGTGGGGTGATGCATAAAACAAGGGTTTCAAATTAGCTCAGATACCGTTCCATAAACCCAATATGTAATAGACAAGACCTACTCCTTGCTCAGTGAAATGGACTCAACACCCCCTATTCACCGCAGAAGAATATATCTGACTAGTAAGAATCTTCAAACCTATGTATTGATATCTCTCTGTAAGTGAGTCAAGGGGGTGTAAAGCGGCATAAACACAGCCGTGAAAAGCAGCTAAACCCCATTATAAAAATAAATTACTTTTCAAAACCCGTGAAACAAAGACAGTGAAAGAGAGAGAAATTCTTACACATTTCGTTCAGGGGCTGTGATGCAACCTGGATTGACCATATCTAGACCCACAGCTGATTGAGACATAAGGGTGGACACTCTTGGGGCTGAGAGGTTTGGTGAGGTTGGGTGAGCCAACGCAGACCCTTTAAAGTAATACTGCATGGTACCCATCCCATGGGTCCCAAATCTCCAGGTTCAAGGGCATCTTCCTATATCGAAAACATGCATGAGAAGCCCAGAAGATGTTACACCGTGTGATCGGGAAAGGTTTCTAAAACGCACCTCATTTCTCATCTCCTTGTGCTCGGGTTCGCCATTCCAGCCGCTTTACTAGCCATCTCCCTCCTTGGAGAATCAGCACCTTTAACCTCCTGTTCCGTACAGGTTGCAATTTGTCCTGAGGATGAACGGGAAGAGGGCGAACCAATGAGAGACTAGCTCTAGGTGTTGGGACAGGCACAGGTCACTCTATTTTCCCATCAGGAAGAAGAATTAACCACAATCTCAGCCTGCCCCCCCAGAACCAGAAGAGGGCCTGAAGCAATCCTGCACTTTAGCGGCCAGCTCCCAAAAAAGCGAGTTGTAAAATGGAGCTCAGGGGCACTGCAATTCACAAACCTGCAGAGTTATAAATGATAACTCTCGTCCACAAATATATTGAGGGAAGGCAACGAAGAGGATTTGAAAGCAAGGCAGAATTGCAGGAAACAGATTTCAGGAGGTAGATTCGAATCGCCTTGAAAGCCCAAGAAAAGAGGCAGAAAGTGGACAGTGATGCCCTTGGCCAAAAAGGGCGTATGCGTTTTTTCCTGAATATATTCAGGAAAAAACGCATACGCCCTTTTTGGCCAACCAAGCAACCTGGAAAGGCAAATCAGCGCTCCAAAGAAGTCTCGCTTCCCAGCGGGCAAAAGGGCCATGCGGAAAAAAGTGTCCAAACCAGAAATGCAGGACCGGCCATGGAGAAATGGGAGCCTTGCTACGCTGATGGGCGGGATGTAAATTGCCAACAGCCACTCTGGAGAAGTGTACGGTGGTTCCTGAAACATCTAAAAAACACAGCTTGGAGAGCATAGGGCACTTCCACTCATGGGCGTATAAATTGGGAAACTAAAAATCAGCAAGACACAGGCACCCCAAAGTTTAGGGCTGCTCTGTTGACAAGAACCCCCACTTCATTACACCTTAAATATCCTAGGAAATAGAAAAATGGATAAAGAAGTTGAGGTCCTCATGTACAACGGAATATCACTCAGCCATGAAATCAACGTCATAAGGCTAGTAGCAGCACGATGAGTGGATTTAGGTCCGACGATTCTAAGTGAAATAAGTCACACAGAAAAAGACACTTATCATAAGATATCACTTATAGAGGGAATGTAAAAACCGTTACACTTGAACTGAATTACAAAACAGAACAGAGTCACACGTTTAGAAAACACACTATGGCTGCTGAACGGGAAAGGTGAGGTGGGGTGATGCATAAAACAAGGGTTTCAAATTAGCTCAGATACCGTTCCATAAACCCAATATGTAATAGACAAGACCTACTCCTTGCTCAGTGAAATGGACTCAACACCCCCTATTCACCACACAAGATTATATCTGACTAGTAAGAATCTTCAAACCTATGTATTGATATCTCTCTGTAAGTGAGTCAAGGGGGTGTAAAGCGGCATAAACACAGCCGTGAAAAGCAGCTAAACCCCATTATAAAAATAAATTACTTTTCAAAACCCGTGAAACAAAGACAGTGAAAGAGAGAGAAATTCTTACACATTTCGTTCAGGGGCTGTGATGCAACCTGGATTGACCATATCTAGACCCACAGCTGATTGAGACATAAGGGTGGACACTCTTGGGGCTGAGAGGTTTGGTGAGGTTGGGTGAGCCAACGCAGACCCTTTAAAGTAATACTGCATGGTACCAATCCCATGGGTCCCAAATCTCCAGGTTCAAGGGCATCTTCCTACATCGAAAACATGCATGAGAAGCCCAGAAGATGGTACACCGTGTGATCGGGAAAGGTTTCTAAAACGCACCTCATTTCTCATCTCCTTGTGCTCGGGTTCGCCATTCCAGCCGCTTTACTAGCCATCTCCCTCCTTGGAGAATCAGCACCTTTAACCTCCTGTTCCGTACAGGTTGCAATTTGTCCTGAGGATGAACGGGAAGAGGGCGAACCAATGAGAGACTAGCTCTAGGTGTTGGGACAGGCACAGGTCACTCTATTTTCCCATCAGGAAGAAGAATTAACCACAAGCTCAGCCTGCCCCCCAGAACCAGAAGAGGGCCTGAAGCAATCCTGCACTTTTGCGGCCAGCTCCCAAAAAAGCGAGTTGTAAAATGGAGCTCAGGGGCACTGCAATTCACAAACCTGCAGAGTTATAAATGATAACTCTCGTCCACAAATATATTGAGGGAAGGCAACGAAGAGGATTTGAAAGCAAGGCAGAATTGCAGGAAACAGATTTCAGGAGGTACATTCGAATCGCCTTGAAAGCACATGAAAAGCGGCAAAACGTGGACAATGATGTCCTTGGCCAAAAAGGGCGTATGCGTTTTTTCCTGAATATATTCAGGAAAAAACGCATACGCCCTTTTTGGCCAACCAAGCAACCTGGAAAGGCAAATCAGCGCTCCAAAGAAGTCTCGCTTCCCAGCGGGCAAAAGGACCATGCGGAAAAAAGTGTCCAAACCAGAAATGCAGGACCGGCCATGGAGAAATGGGAGCCTTGCTACGCTGATGGGTGGGATGTAAATTGCCAACAGCCACTCTGGAGAAGTGTACGGTGGTCCTGAAACATCTAAAAAACACAGCTTGGAGAGCATAGGGCACTTCCACTCATGGGCGTATAAATTGGGAAACTAAAAATCAGCAAGACACAGGCACCCCAAAGTTTAGGGCTGCTCTGTTGACAAGAACCCCCACTTCATTACACCTTAAATATCCTAGGAAAGAGAAAAATGGTTAAAGAAGTTGTGGTCCTCATGTACAATGGAATATCACTCAGCCATGAAATCAACGTCATAAGGCTAGGAGCAGCACGATGAGTGGATTTAGGTACGACGATTCTAAGTGAAATAAGTCACACAGAAAAAGACACTTATCATAAGATATCACTTCTAGAGGGAATGTAAAAACCGCTACACTTGAAATGAATTGCAAAACAGAACAGAGTCACACGTTTAGGAAACACACTATGGCTGCTGAACGGGAAAGGTGAGGTGGGGTGATGCATAAAACAAGGGTTTCAAATTAGCTCAGATACCGTTCCATAAACCCAATATGTAATAGACAAGACCTACTCCTTGCTCAGTGAACTGGACTCAACACCCCCTCTTCACCACACAAGAATATATCTGACTAGTAAGAATCTTCAAACCTATGTATTGATATCTCTCTGTAAGTGAGTCAAGGGGGTGTAAAGCGGCATAAACACAGCCGAGAAAAGCAACTAAACCCCATTATAAAAATAAATTACTTTTAAAAACCCGTGAAACAAAGACAGTGAAAGAGAGAGAAATTCTTACAAAATACATTCAGTGGCTGTGATGCAACCTGGATTGACCATATCTAGACCCACAGCTGATTGAGACATAGGGTGGACACTCTTGGGGCTGAGAGGTTTGATGAGGTTGGGTGAGCCAACGCAGATCCTTTAAAATAATACTGCATGGTACCATCCCATGGGTCCCAAATCTCCAGGTTCAAGGGCATCTTCCTACATCGAAAACATGCAAGAGAAGCTCAGAAGATGGTACACCGTGTGCTCGGGAAAGGTTTCTAAAACGCACCTCATTTCTCATCTCCTGTGCTCGGGTTCGCCATTCCAGCCTCTTTACTAGCCATCTCCCTCCTCGGAGAATCAGCACCTTTAACCTCCTGTTCCGTACAGGTTGCAATTTGTCCTCAGGATGAACGGGAAGAGGGGGAACCAATGAGCGACTAGCTCTAGGGGTTGGGACAGGCACAGGTCACTCTAATTTCCCATCAGGAAGAAGAATTAACCACAAGCTCAGCCTGCCCCCCAGAACCAGAAGAGGGCCTGAAGCCATCCTGCACTTTTGCGGCCAGCTCCCAAAAAACCGACTGGAAAAATGGAGCTCAGGGGCACTGCAATTCGCAAACCTGCAGAGTTATAAATGATAACTCTCGTCCACAAATATATTGAGGGAAGGCAACGAAGAGGCTTTGAAAGCAAGGCAGAATTGCAGGAAACAGATTTCAGGAGGTAGATTCGAATCGCCTTGAAAGCACATGAAAAGCGGCAAAACGTGGACAATGATGCCCTTGGCCAAAAAGGGCATATGCGTGTTTTCCTGAATATATTCAGGAAAACACGCATACGCCCTTTTGGGCCAACCAGGCAACCTGGAAAGGCAAATCAGCGCTCCAAAGAAGTCTCGCTTCCCAGCGGGCAAAAGGGCCATGCGGAAAAAAGTGTCCAAACCAGAAATGCAGGACCGGCCATGGAGAAATGGGAGCCTTGCTACGCTGATGGGCGGGATGTAAATTGCCAACAGCCACTCTGGAGAAGTGTACGGTGGGTCCTGAAACATCTAAAAAACACAGCTTGGAGAGCATAGGGCACTTCCACTCATGGGCGTATAAATTGGGAAAACTAAAAATCAGCAAGACACAGGCACCCCAAAGTTTAGGGCTGCTCTGTTGACAAAAACCCCCACTTCATTTCACCTTAAATATCATAGGAAAGAGAAAAGTGGATAAAGAAGTTGTGGTCCTCATGTACAATGGAATATCCCTCAGCCATGAAATACACGTCATAAGGCTAGTAGCAGCACGATGAGTGGATTTAGGTCCGACGATTCTAAGTGAAATAACTCACACAGAAAAAGACACTTATCATAAGATATCCCTTATAGAGGGAATGTAAAAACCGCTACACTTGAACTGAATTACAAAACAGAACAGAGTCACACGTTTAGAAAACACACTATGGCTGCTGAACGGGAAAGGTGAGCTGGGGTGATGCATAAAACAAGGGTTTCAAATTAGCTCAGATACCGTTCCATAAACCCAATATGTAGTAGACAAGACCTACTCCTTGCTCAGTGAACTGGACTCAACACCCCCTATTCACCACACAAGATTATATCTGACTAGTAAGAATCTTCAAACCTATGTATTGATATCTCTCTGTAAGTGAGTCAAGGGGGTGTAAAGCGGCATAAACACAGCCGTGAAAAGCAGCTAAACCCCATTATAAAAATAAATTACTTTTCAAAACCCGTGAAACAAAGACAGTGAAAGAGAGAGAAATTCTTACACATTTCGTTCAGGGGCTGTGATGCAACCTGGATTGACCATATCTAGACCCACAGCTGATTGAGACATAAGGGTGGACACTCTTGGGGCTGAGAGGTTTGGTGAGGTTGGGTGAGCCAACGCAGACCCTTTAAAGTAATACTGCATGGTACCCATCCCATGGGTCCCAAATCTCCAGGTTCAAGGGCATCTTCCTACATCGAAAACATGCATGAGAAGCCCAGAAGATGGTACACCGTGTGATCGGGAAAGGTTTCTAAAACGCACCTCATTTCTCATCTCCTTGTGCTCGGGTTCGCCATTCCAGCCGCTTTACTAGCCATCTCCCTCCTTGGAGAATCAGCACCTTTAACCTCCTGTTCCGTACAGGTTGCAATTTGTCCTGAGGATGAACGGGAAGAGGGCGAACCAATGAGAGACTAGCTCTAGGTGTTGGGACAGGCACAGGTCACTCTATTTTCCCATCAGGAAGAAGAATTAAGCACAAGCTCAGCCTGCCCCCCAGAACCAGAAGAGGGCCTGAAGCAATCCTGCACTTTTGCGGCCAGCTCCCAAAAAAGCGAGTTGTAAAATGGAGCTCAGGGGCACTGCAATTCACAAACCTGCAGAGTTATAAATGATAACTCTCGTGCACAAATATATTGAGGGAAGGCAACGAAGAGGATTTGAAAGCAAGGCAGAATTGCAGGAAACAGATTTCAGGAGGTAGATTCGAATCGCCTTGAAAGCCCAAGAAAAGAGGCAAAAGGTGGAAAGTGATGCCCTTGGCCAAAAAGGGCGTATGCGTTTTTTCCTTAATATATTCAGGAAAAAACGCATACGCCCTTTTTGGCCAACCAAGCAACCTGGAAAGGCAAATCAGCGCTCCAAAGAAGTCTCGCTTCCCAGCGGGCAAAAGGGCCATGCGGAAAAAAGTGTCCAAACCAGAAATGCAGGACCGGCCATGGAGAAATGGGAGCCTTGCTACGCTGATGGGCGGGATGTAAATTGCCAACAGCCACTCTGGAGAAGTGTACGGTGTGTCCTGAAACATCTAAAAAACAGTTTGGAGAGCATAGGGCACTTCCACTCATGGGCGTATAAATTGGGAAAACTAAAAATCAGCAAGACACATGCACCCCAAAGTTTAGGGCTGCTCTGTTGACAAGAACCCCCACTTCATTACACCTTAAATATCCTAGGAAAGAGAAAAATGGATAAAGAAGTTGTGGTCCTCATGTACAACGGAATATCACTCAGCCATGAAATCAACGTCATAAGGCTAGTAGCAGCACGATGAGTGGATTTAGGTCCGACGATTCTAAGTGAAATAAGTCACACAGAAAAAGACACTTATCATAAGATATCACTTATAGAGGGAATGTAAAAACCGCTACACTTGAACTGAATTACAAAACAGAACAGAGTCACACGTTTAGAAAACACACTATGGCTGCTGAACGGGAAAGGTGAGCTGGGGTGATGCATAAAACAAGGGTTTCAAATTAGTTCAGATACCGTTCCATAAACCCAATATGTAATAGACAAGACCTACTCCTTGCTCAGTGAACTGGACTCAACACCCCCTATTCACCACACAAGAATATATCTGACTAGTAAGAATCTTCAAACCTATGTATTGATATCTCTCTGTAAGTGAGTCAAGGGGGTGTAAAGCGGCATAAACACAGCCGTGAAAAGCAGCTAAACCCCATTATAAAAATAAATTACTTTTCAAAACCCGTGAAACAAAGACAGTGAAAGAGAGAGAAATTCTTACACATTTCGTTCAGGGGCTGTGATGCAACCTGGATTGACCATATCTAGACCCACAGCTGATTGAGACATAAGGGTGGACACTCTTGGGGCTGAGAGGTTTGGTGAGGTTGGGTGAGCCAACGCAGACCCTTTAAAGTAATACTGCATGGTACCCATCCCATGGGTCCCAAATCTCCAGGTTCAAGGGCATCTTCCTACATCGAAAACATGCATGAGAAGCCCAGAAGATGGTACACCGTGTGATCGGGAAAGGTTTCTAAAACGCACCTCATTTCTCATCTCCTTGTGCTCGGGTTCGCCATTCCAGCCGCTTTACTAGCCATCTCCCTCCTTGGAGAATCAGCACCTTTAACCTCCTGTTCCGTACAGGTTGCAATTTGTCCTGAGGATGAACGGGAAGAGGGCGAACCAATGAGAGACTAGCTCTAGGTGTTGGGACAGGCACAGGTCACTCTATTTTCCCATCAGGAAGAAGAATTAACCACAAGCTCAGCCTGCCCCCCAGAACCAGAAGAGGGCCTGAAGCAATCCTGCACTTTTGCGGCCAGCTCCCAAAAAAGCGAGTTGTAAAATGGAGCTCAGGGGCACTGCAATTCACAAACCTGCAGAGTTATAAATGATAACTCTCGTCCACAAATATATTGAGGGAAGGCAACGAAGAGGATTTGAAAGCAAGGCAGAATTGCAGGAAACAGATTTCAGGAGGTACATTCGAATCGCCTTGAAAGCACATGAAAAGCGGCAAAACGTGGACAATGATGTCCTTGGCCAAAAAGGGCGTATGCGTTTTTTCCTGAATATATTCAGGAAAAAACGCATACGCCCTTTTTGGCCAACCAAGCAACCTGGAAAGGCAAATCAGCGCTCCAAAGAAGTCTCGCTTCCCAGCGGGCAAAAGGACCATGCGGAAAAAAGTGTCCAAACCAGAAATGCAGGACCGGCCATGGAGAAATGGGAGCCTTGCTACGCTGATGGGTGGGATGTAAATTGCCAACAGCCACTCTGGAGAAGTGTACGGTGGTCCTGAAACATCTAAAAAACACAGCTTGGAGAGCATAGGGCACTTCCACTCATGGGCGTATAAATTGGGAAACTAAAAATCAGCAAGACACAGGCACCCCAAAGTTTAGGGCTGCTCTGTTGACAAGAACCCCCACTTCATTACACCTTAAATATCCTAGGAAAGAGAAAAATGGTTAAAGAAGTTGTGGTCCTCATGTACAATGGAATATCACTCAGCCATGAAATCAACGTCATAAGGCTAGGAGCAGCACGATGAGTGGATTTAGGTACGACGATTCTAAGTGAAATAAGTCACACAGAAAAAGACACTTATCATAAGATATCACTTCTAGAGGGAATGTAAAAACCGCTACACTTGAAATGAATTGCAAAACAGAACAGAGTCACACGTTTAGGAAACACACTATGGCTGCTGAACGGGAAAGGTGAGGTGGGGTGATGCATAAAACAAGGGTTTCAAATTAGCTCAGATACCGTTCCATAAACCCAATATGTAATAGACAAGACCTACTCCTTGCTCAGTGAACTGGACTCAACACCCCCTCTTCACCACACAAGAATATATCTGACTAGTAAGAATCTTCAAACCTATGTATTGATATCTCTCTGTAAGTGAGTCAAGGGGGTGTAAAGCGGCATAAACACAGCCGAGAAAAGCAACTAAACCCCATTATAAAAATAAATTACTTTTAAAAACCCGTGAAACAAAGACAGTGAAAGAGAGAGAAATTCTTACACATTTCGTTCAGGGGCTGTGATGCAACCTGGATTGACCATATCTAGACCCACAGCTGATTGAGACATAGGGTGGACACTCTTGGGGCTGAGAGGTTTGATGAGGTTGGGTGAGCCAACGCAGATCCTTTAAAATAATACTGCATGGTACCATCCCATGGGTCCCAAATCTCCAGGTTCAAGGGCATCTTCCTACATCGAAAACATGCAAGAGAAGCTCAGAAGATGGTACACCGTGTGCTCGGGAAAGGTTTCTAAAACGCACCTCATTTCTCATCTCCTGTGCTCGGGTTCGCCATTCCAGCCTCTTTACTAGCCATCTCCCTCCTCGGAGAATCAGCACCTTTAACCTCCTGTTCCGTACAGGTTGCAATTTGTCCTCAGGATGAACGGGAAGAGGGGGAACCAATGAGCGACTAGCTCTAGGGGTTGGGACAGGCACAGGTCACTCTAATTTCCCATCAGGAAGAAGAATTAACCACAAGCTCAGCCTGCCCCCCAGAACCAGAAGAGGGCCTGAAGCCATCCTGCACTTTTGCGGCCAGCTCCCAAAAAACCGACTGGAAAAATGGAGCTCAGGGGCACTGCAATTCGCAAACCTGCAGAGTTATAAATGATAACTCTCGTCCACAAATATATTGAGGGAAGGCAACGAAGAGGCTTTGAAAGCAAGGCAGAATTGCAGGAAACAGATTTCAGGAGGTAGATTCGAATCGCCTTGAAAGCACATGAAAAGCGGCAAAACGTGGACAATGATGCCCTTGGCCAAAAAGGGCATATGCGTGTTTTCCTGAATATATTCAGGAAAACACGCATACGCCCTTTTGGGCCAACCAGGCAACCTGGAAAGGCAAATCAGCGCTCCAAAGAAGTCTCGCTTCCCAGCGGGCAAAAGGGCCATGCGGAAAAAAGTGTCCAAACCAGAAATGCAGGACCGGCCATGGAGAAATGGGAGCCTTGCTACGCTGATGGGCGGGATGTAAATTGCCAACAGCCACTCTGGAGAAGTGTACGGTGGTCCTGAAACATCTAAAAAACACAGCTTGGAGAGCATAGGGCACTTCCACTCATGGGCGTATAAATTGGGAAAACTAAAAATCAGCAAGACACAGGCACCCCAAAGTTTAGGGCTGCTCTGTTGACAAAAACCCCCACTTCATTTCACCTTAAATATCATAGGAAAGAGAAAAGTGGATAAAGAAGTTGTGGTCCTCATGTACAATGGAATATCCCTCAGCCATGAAATACACGTCATAAGGCTAGTAGCAGCACGATGAGTGGATTTAGGTCCGACGATTCTAAGTGAAATAACTCACACAGAAAAAGACACTTATCATAAGATATCCCTTATAGAGGGAATGTAAAAACCGCTACACTTGAACTGAATTACAAAACAGAACAGAGTCACACGTTTAGAAAACACACTATGGCTGCTGAACGGGAAAGGTGAGCTGGGGTGATGCATAAAACAAGGGTTTCAAATTAGCTCAGATACCGTTCCATAAACCCAATATGTAGTAGACAAGACCTACTCCTTGCTCAGTGAACTGGACTCAACACCCCCTATTCACCACACAAGATTATATCTGACTAGTAAGAATCTTCAAACCTATGTATTGATATCTCTCTGTAAGTGAGTCAAGGGGGTGTAAAGCGGCATAAACACAGCCGTGAAAAGCAGCTAAACCCCATTATAAAAATAAATTACTTTTCAAAACCCGTGAAACAAAGACAGTGAAAGAGAGAGAAATTCTTACACATTTCGTTCAGGGGCTGTGATGCAACCTGGATTGACCATATCTAGACCCACAGCTGATTGAGACATAAGGGTGGACACTCTTGGGGCTGAGAGGTTTGGTGAGGTTGGGTGAGCCAACGCAGACCCTTTAAAGTAATACTGCATGGTACCCATCCCATGGGTCCCAAATCTCCAGGTTCAAGGGCATCTTCCTATATCGAAAACATGCATGAGAAGCCCAGAAGATGGTACACCGTGTGATCGGGAAAGGTTTCTAAAACGCACCTCATTTCTCATCTCCTTGTGCTCGGGTTCGCCATTCCAGCCGCTTTACTAGCCATCTCCCTCCTTGGAGAATCAGCACCTTTAACCTCCTGTTCCGTACAGGTTGCAATTTGTCCTGAGGATGAACGGGAAGAGGGCGAACCAATGAGAGACTAGCTCTAGGTGTTGGGACAGGCACAGGTCACTCTATTTTCCCATCAGGAAGAAGAATTAAGCACAAGCTCAGCCTGCCCCCCAGAACCAGAAGAGGGCCTGAAGCAATCCTGCACTTTTGCGGCCAGCTCCCAAAAAAGCGAGTTGTAAAATGGAGCTCAGGGGCACTGCAATTCACAAACCTGCAGAGTTATAAATGATAACTCTCGTGCACAAATATATTGAGGGAAGGCAACGAAGAGGATTTGAAAGCAAGGCAGAATTGCAGGAAACAGATTTCAGGAGGTAGATTCGAATCGCCTTGAAAGCCCAAGAAAAGAGGCAAAAGGTGGAAAGTGATGCCCTTGGCCAAAAAGGGCGTATGCGTTTTTTCCTTAATATATTCAGGAAAAAACGCATACGCCCTTTTTGGCCAACCAAGCAACCTGGAAAGGCAAATCAGCGCTCCAAAGAAGTCTCGCTTCCCAGCGGGCAAAAGGGCCATGCGGAAAAAAGTGTCCAAACCAGAAATGCAGGACCGGCCATGGAGAAATGGGAGCCTTGCTACGCTGATGGGCGGGATGTAAATTGCCAACAGCCACTCTGGAGAAGTGTACGGTGTGTCCTGAAACATCTAAAAAACAGTTTGGAGAGCATAGGGCACTTCCACTCATGGGCGTATAAATTGGGAAAACTAAAAATCAGCAAGACACATGCACCCCAAAGTTTAGGGCTGCTCTGTTGACAAGAACCCCCACTTCATTACACCTTAAATATCCTAGGAAAGAGAAAAATGGATAAAGAAGTTGTGGTCCTCATGTACAACGGAATATCACTCAGCCATGAAATCAACGTCATAAGGCTAGTAGCAGCACGATGAGTGGATTTAGGTCCGACGATTCTAAGTGAAATAAGTCACACAGAAAAAGACACTTATCATAAGATATCACTTATAGAGGGAATGTAAAAACCGCTACACTTGAACTGAATTACAAAACAGAACAGAGTCACACGTTTAGAAAACACACTATGGCTGCTGAACGGGAAAGGTGAGCTGGGGTGATGCATAAAACAAGGGTTTCAAATTAGTTCAGATACCGTTCCATAAACCCAATATGTAATAGACAAGACCTACTCCTTGCTCAGTGAACTGGACTCAACACCCCCTATTCACCACACAAGAATATATCTGACTAGTAAGAATCTTCAAACCTATGTATTGATATCTCTCTGTAAGTGAGTCAAGGGGGTGTAAAGCGGCATAAACACAGCCGTGAAAAGCAGCTAAACCCCATTATAAAAATAAATTACTTTTCAAAACCCGTGAAACAAAGACAGTGAAAGAGAGAGAAATTCTTACACATTTCGTTCAGGGGCTGTGATGCAACCTGGATTGACCATATCTAGACCCACAGCTGATTGAGACATAAGGGTGGACACTCTTGGGGCTGAGAGGTTTGGTGAGGTTGGGTGAGCCAACGCAGACCCTTTAAAGTAATACTGCATGGTACCCATCCCATGGGTCCCAAATCTCCAGGTTCAAGGGCATCTTCCTACATCGAAAACATGCATGAGAAGCCCAGAAGATGGTACACCGTGTGATCGGGAAAGGTTTCTAAAACGCACCTCATTTCTCATCTCCTTGTGCTCGGGTTCGCCATTCCAGCCGCTTTACTAGCCATCTCCCTCCTTGGAGAATCAGCACCTTTAACCTCCTGTTCCGTACAGGTTGCAATTTGTCCTGAGGATGAACGGGAAGAGGGCGAACCAATGAGAGACTAGCTCTAGGTGTTGGGACAGGCACAGGTCACTCTATTTTCCCATCAGGAAGAAGAATTAACCACAAGCTCAGCCTGCCCCCCAGAACCAGAAGAGGGCCTGAAGCAATCCTGCACTTTTGCGGCCAGCTCCCAAAAAAGCGAGTTGTAAAATGGAGCTCAGGGGCACTGCAATTCACAAACCTGCAGAGTTATAAATGATAACTCTCGTCCACAAATATATTGAGGGAAGGCAACGAAGAGGATTTGAAAGCAAGGCAGAATTGCAGGAAACAGATTTCAGGAGGTACATTCGAATCGCCTTGAAAGCACATGAAAAGCGGCAAAACGTGGACAATGATGTCCTTGGCCAAAAAGGGCGTATGCGTTTTTTCCTGAATATATTCAGGAAAAAACGCATACGCCCTTTTTGGCCAACCAAGCAACCTGGAAAGGCAAATCAGCGCTCCAAAGAAGTCTCGCTTCCCAGCGGGCAAAAGGACCATGCGGAAAAAAGTGTCCAAACCAGAAATGCAGGACCGGCCATGGAGAAATGGGAGCCTTGCTACGCTGATGGGTGGGATGTAAATTGCCAACAGCCACTCTGGAGAAGTGTACGGTGGTCCTGAAACATCTAAAAAACACAGCTTGGAGAGCATAGGGCACTTCCACTCATGGGCGTATAAATTGGGAAACTAAAAATCAGCAAGACACAGGCACCCCAAAGTTTAGGGCTGCTCTGTTGACAAGAACCCCCACTTCATTACACCTTAAATATCCTAGGAAAGAGAAAAATGGTTAAAGAAGTTGTGGTCCTCATGTACAATGGAATATCACTCAGCCATGAAATCAACGTCATAAGGCTAGGAGCAGCACGATGAGTGGATTTAGGTACGACGATTCTAAGTGAAATAAGTCACACAGAAAAAGACACTTATCATAAGATATCACTTCTAGAGGGAATGTAAAAACCGCTACACTTGAAATGAATTGCAAAACAGAACAGAGTCACACGTTTAGGAAACACACTATGGCTGCTGAACGGGAAAGGTGAGGTGGGGTGATGCATAAAACAAGGGTTTCAAATTAGCTCAGATACCGTTCCATAAACCCAATATGTAATAGACAAGACCTACTCCTTGCTCAGTGAACTGGACTCAACACCCCCTCTTCACCACACAAGAATATATCTGACTAGTAAGAATCTTCAAACCTATGTATTGATATCTCTCTGTAAGTGAGTCAAGGGGGTGTAAAGCGGCATAAACACAGCCGAGAAAAGCAACTAAACCCCATTATAAAAATAAATTACTTTTAAAAACCCGTGAAACAAAGACAGTGAAAGAGAGAGAAATTCTTACAAAATACATTCAGTGGCTGTGATGCAACCTGGATTGACCATATCTAGACCCACAGCTGATTGAGACATAGGGTGGACACTCTTGGGGCTGAGAGGTTTGATGAGGTTGGGTGAGCCAACGCAGATCCTTTAAAATAATACTGCATGGTACCATCCCATGGGTCCCAAATCTCCAGGTTCAAGGGCATCTTCCTACATCGAAAACATGCAAGAGAAGCTCAGAAGATGGTACACCGTGTGCTCGGGAAAGGTTTCTAAAACGCACCTCATTTCTCATCTCCTGTGCTCGGGTTCGCCATTCCAGCCTCTTTACTAGCCATCTCCCTCCTCGGAGAATCAGCACCTTTAACCTCCTGTTCCGTACAGGTTGCAATTTGTCCTCAGGATGAACGGGAAGAGGGGGAACCAATGAGCGACTAGCTCTAGGGGTTGGGACAGGCACAGGTCACTCTAATTTCCCATCAGGAAGAAGAATTAACCACAAGCTCAGCCTGCCCCCCAGAACCAGAAGAGGGCCTGAAGCCATCCTGCACTTTTGCGGCCAGCTCCCAAAAAACCGACTGGAAAAATGGAGCTCAGGGGCACTGCAATTCGCAAACCTGCAGAGTTATAAATGATAACTCTCGTCCACAAATATATTGAGGGAAGGCAACGAAGAGGCTTTGAAAGCAAGGCAGAATTGCAGGAAACAGATTTCAGGAGGTAGATTCGAATCGCCTTGAAAGCACATGAAAAGCGGCAAAACGTGGACAATGATGCCCTTGGCCAAAAAGGGCATATGCGTGTTTTCCTGAATATATTCAGGAAAACACGCATACGCCCTTTTGGGCCAACCAGGCAACCTGGAAAGGCAAATCAGCGCTCCAAAGAAGTCTCGCTTCCCAGCGGGCAAAAGGGCCATGCGGAAAAAAGTGTCCAAACCAGAAATGCAGGACCGGCCATGGAGAAATGGGAGCCTTGCTACGCTGATGGGCGGGATGTAAATTGCCAACAGCCACTCTGGAGAAGTGTACGGTGGTCCTGAAACATCTAAAAAACACAGCTTGGAGAGCATAGGGCACTTCCACTCATGGGCGTATAAATTGGGAAAACTAAAAATCAGCAAGACACAGGCACCCCAAAGTTTAGGGCTGCTCTGTTGACAAAAACCCCCACTTCATTTCACCTTAAATATCATAGGAAAGAGAAAAGTGGATAAAGAAGTTGTGGTCCTCATGTACAATGGAATATCCCTCAGCCATGAAATACACGTCATAAGGCTAGTAGCAGCACGATGAGTGGATTTAGGTCCGACGATTCTAAGTGAAATAACTCACACAGAAAAAGACACTTATCATAAGATATCCCTTATAGAGGGAATGTAAAAACCGCTACACTTGAACTGAATTACAAAACAGAACAGAGTCACACGTTTAGAAAACACACTATGGCTGCTGAACGGGAAAGGTGAGCTGGGGTGATGCATAAAACAAGGGTTTCAAATTAGCTCAGATACCGTTCCATAAACCCAATATGTAGTAGACAAGACCTACTCCTTGCTCAGTGAACTGGACTCAACACCCCCTATTCACCACACAAGATTATATCTGACTAGTAAGAATCTTCAAACCTATGTATTGATATCTCTCTGTAAGTGAGTCAAGGGGGTGTAAAGCGGCATAAACACAGCCGTGAAAAGCAGCTAAACCCCATTATAAAAATAAATTACTTTTCAAAACCCGTGAAACAAAGACAGTGAAAGAGAGAGAAATTCTTACACATTTCGTTCAGGGGCTGTGATGCAACCTGGATTGACCATATCTAGACCCACAGCTGATTGAGACATAAGGGTGGACACTCTTGGGGCTGAGAGGTTTGGTGAGGTTGGGTGAGCCAACGCAGACCCTTTAAAGTAATACTGCATGGTACCCATCCCATGGGTCCCAAATCTCCAGGTTCAAGGGCATCTTCCTATATCGAAAACATGCATGAGAAGCCCAGAAGATGGTACACCGTGTGATCGGGAAAGGTTTCTAAAACGCACCTCATTTCTCATCTCCTTGTGCTCGGGTTCGCCATTCCAGCCGCTTTACTAGCCATCTCCCTCCTTGGAGAATCAGCACCTTTAACCTCCTGTTCCGTACAGGTTGCAATTTGTCCTGAGGATGAACGGGAAGAGGGCGAACCAATGAGAGACTAGCTCTAGGTGTTGGGACAGGCACAGGTCACTCTATTTTCCCATCAGGAAGAAGAATTAAGCACAAGCTCAGCCTGCCCCCCAGAACCAGAAGAGGGCCTGAAGCAATCCTGCACTTTTGCGGCCAGCTCCCAAAAAAGCGAGTTGTAAAATGGAGCTCAGGGGCACTGCAATTCACAAACCTGCAGAGTTATAAATGATAACTCTCGTGCACAAATATATTGAGGGAAGGCAACGAAGAGGATTTGAAAGCAAGGCAGAATTGCAGGAAACAGATTTCAGGAGGTAGATTCGAATCGCCTTGAAAGCCCAAGAAAAGAGGCAAAAGGTGGAAAGTGATGCCCTTGGCCAAAAAGGGCGTATGCGTTTTTTCCTTAATATATTCAGGAAAAAACGCATACGCCCTTTTTGGCCAACCAAGCAACCTGGAAAGGCAAATCAGCGCTCCAAAGAAGTCTCGCTTCCCAGCGGGCAAAAGGGCCATGCGGAAAAAAGTGTCCAAACCAGAAATGCAGGACCGGCCATGGAGAAATGGGAGCCTTGCTACGCTGATGGGCGGGATGTAAATTGCCAACAGCCACTCTGGAGAAGTGTACGGTGTGTCCTGAAACATCTAAAAAACAGTTTGGAGAGCATAGGGCACTTCCACTCATGGGCGTATAAATTGGGAAAACTAAAAATCAGCAAGACACATGCACCCCAAAGTTTAGGGCTGCTCTGTTGACAAGAACCCCCACTTCATTACACCTTAAATATCCTAGGAAAGAGAAAAATGGATAAAGAAGTTGTGGTCCTCATGTACAACGGAATATCACTCAGCCATGAAATCAACGTCATAAGGCTAGTAGCAGCACGATGAGTGGATTTAGGTCCGACGATTCTAAGTGAAATAAGTCACACAGAAAAAGACACTTATCATAAGATATCACTTATAGAGGGAATGTAAAAACCGCTACACTTGAACTGAATTACAAAACAGAACAGAGTCACACGTTTAGAAAACACACTATGGCTGCTGAACGGGAAAGGTGAGCTGGGGTGATGCATAAAACAAGGGTTTCAAATTAGTTCAGATACCGTTCCATAAACCCAATATGTAATAGACAAGACCTACTCCTTGCTCAGTGAACTGGACTCAACACCCCCTATTCACCACACAAGAATATATCTGACTAGTAAGAATCTTCAAACCTATGTATTGATATCTCTCTGTAAGTGAGTCAAGGGGGTGTAAAGCGGCATAAACACAGCCGTGAAAAGCAGCTAAACCCCATTATAAAAATAAATTACTTTTCAAAACCCGTGAAACAAAGACAGTGAAAGAGAGAGAAATTCTTACACATTTCGTTCAGGGGCTGTGATGCAACCTGGATTGACCATATCTAGACCCACAGCTGATTGAGACATAAGGGTGGACACTCTTGGGGCTGAGAGGTTTGGTGAGGTTGGGTGAGCCAACGCAGACCCTTTAAAGTAATACTGCATGGTACCCATCCCATGGGTCCCAAATCTCCAGGTTCAAGGGCATCTTCCTACATCGAAAACATGCATGAGAAGCCCAGAAGATGGTACACCGTGTGATCGGGAAAGGTTTCTAAAACGCACCTCATTTCTCATCTCCTTGTGCTCGGGTTCGCCATTCCAGCCGCTTTACTAGCCATCTCCCTCCTTGGAGAATCAGCACCTTTAACCTCCTGTTCCGTACAGGTTGCAATTTGTCCTGAGGATGAACGGGAAGAGGGCGAACCAATGAGAGACTAGCTCTAGGTGTTGGGACAGGCACAGGTCACTCTATTTTCCCATCAGGAAGAAGAATTAACCACAAGCTCAGCCTGCCCCCCAGAACCAGAAGAGGGCCTGAAGCAATCCTGCACTTTTGCGGCCAGCTCCCAAAAAAGCGAGTTGTAAAATGGAGCTCAGGGGCACTGCAATTCACAAACCTGCAGAGTTATAAATGATAACTCTCGTGCACAAATATATTGAGGGAAGGCAACGAAGAGGATTTGAAAGCAAGGCAGAATTGCAGGAAACAGATTTCAGGAGGTAGATTCGAATCGCCTTGAAAGCCCAAGAAAAGAGGCAAAAGGTGGACAGTGATGCCCTTGGCCAAAAAGGGCGTATGAGTTTTTTCCTGAATATATTCAGGAAAAAACGCATACGCCCTTTTTGGCCAACCAAGCAACCTGGAAAGGCCAATCAGCGCTCCAAAGAAGTCTCGCTTCCCAGCGGGCAAAAGGGCCATGTGGAAAAAAGTGTCCAAACCAGAAATGCAGGACCGGCCATGGAGAAATGGGAGCCTTGCTACGCTGATGGGTGGGATGTAAATTTCCAACAGCCACTCTGGAGAAGTGTACGGTGGGTCCTGAAACATCTAAAAAACACAGCATGGAGAGCATAGGGCACTTCCACTCATGGGCGTATAACTTGGGAAACTAAAAATCAGCAAGACACAGGCACCCCAAAGTTTAGGGCTGCTCTGTTGACAAGAACCCCCACTTCATTACACCTTAAATATCCTAGGAAAGAGAAAAATGGATAAAGAAGTTGTGGTCCTCATGTACAATGGAATATCACTCAGCCATGAAATCAACGTCATAAGGCTAGGAGCAGCACGATGAGTGGATTTAGGTACGACGATTCTAAGTGAAATAAGTCACACAGAAAAAGACACTTATCATAAGATATCACTTCTAGAGGGAATGTAAAAACCGCTACACTTGAAATGAATTGCAAAACAGAACAGAGTCACACGTTTAGGAAACACACTATGGCTGCTGAACGGGAAAGGTGAGGTGGGGTGATGCATAAAACAAGGGTTTCAAATTAGCTCAGATACCGTTCCATAAACCCAATATGTAATAGACAAGACCTACTCCTTGCTCAGTGAACTGGACTCAACACCCCCTCTTCACCACACAAGAATATATCTGACTAGTAAGAATCTTCAAACCTATGTATTGATATCTCTCTGTAAGTGAGTCAAGGGGGTGTAAAGCGGCATAAACACAGCCGAGAAAAGCAACTAAACCCCATTATAAAAATAAATTACTTTTAAAAACCCGTGAAACAAAGACAGTGAAAGAGAGAGAAATTCTTACAAAATACATTCAGTGGCTGTGATGCAACCTGGATTGACCATATCTAGACCCACAGCTGATTGAGACATAGGGTGGACACTCTTGGGGCTGAGAGGTTTGATGAGGTTGGGTGAGCCAACGCAGATCCTTTAAAATAATACTGCATGGTACCATCCCATGGGTCCCAAATCTCCAGGTTCAAGGGCATCTTCCTACATCGAAAACATGCAAGAGAAGCTCAGAAGATGGTACACCGTGTGCTCGGGAAAGGTTTCTAAAACGCACCTCATTTCTCATCTCCTGTGCTCGGGTTCGCCATTCCAGCCTCTTTACTAGCCATCTCCCTCCTCGGAGAATCAGCACCTTTAACCTCCTGTTCCGTACAGGTTGCAATTTGTCCTGAGGATGAACGGGAAGAGGGGGAACCAATGAGCGACTAGCTCTAGGGGTTGGGACAGGCACAGGTCACTCTATTTTCCCATCAGGAAGAAGAATTAACCACAAGCTCAGCCTGCCCCCCAGAACCAGAAGAGGGCCTGAAGCCATCCTGCACTTTTGCGGCCAGCTCCCAAAAAACCGACTGGAAAAATGGAGCTCAGGGGCACTGCAATTCGCAAACCTGCAGAGTTATAAATGATAACTCTCGTCCACAAATATATTGAGGGAAGGCAACGAAGAGGATTTGAAAGCAAGGCAGAATTGCAGGAAACAGATTTCAGGAGGTAGATTCGAATCGCCTTGAAAGCACATGAAAAGCGGCAAAACGTGGACAATGATGCCCTTGGCCAAAAAGGGCATATGCGTGTTTTCCTGAATATATTCAGGAAAACACGCATACGCCCTTTTGGGCCAACCAGGCAACCTGGAAAGGCAAATCAGCGCTCCAAAGAAGTCTCGCTTCCCAGCGGGCAAAAGGGCCATGCGGAAAAAAGTGTCCAAACCAGAAATGCAGGACCGGCCATGGAGAAATGGGAGCCTTGCTACGCTGATGGGCGGGATGTAAATTGCCAACAGCCACTCTGGAGAAGTGTACGGTGGGTCCTGAAACATCTAAAAAACACAGCTTGGAGAGCATAGGGCACTTCCACTCATGGGCGTATAAATTGGGAAAACTAAAAATCAGCAAGACACAGGCACCCCAAAGTTTAGGGCTGCTCTGTTGACAAAAACCCCCACTTCATTTCACCTTAAATATCCTAGGAAAGAGAAAAGTGGATAAAGAAGTTGTGGTCCTCATGTACAATGGAATATCCCTCAGCCATGAAATCCACGTCATAAGGCTAGTAGCAGCACGATGAGTGGATTTAGGTCCGACGATTCTAAGTGAAATAACTCACACAGAAAAAGACACTTATCATAAGATATCCCTTATAGAGGGAATGTAAAAACCGCTACACTTGAACTGAATTACAAAACAGAACAGAGTCACACGTTTAGAAAACACACTATGGCTGCTGAACGGGAAAGGTGAGCTGGGGTGATGCATAAAACAAGGGTTTCAAATTAGCTCAGATACCGTTCCATAAACACAATATGTAGTAGACAAGACCTACTCCTTGCTCAGTGAACTGGACTCAACACCCCCTATTCACCACACAAGATTATATCTGACTAGTAAGAATCTTCAAACCTATGTATTGATATCTCTCTGTAAGTGAGTCAAGGGGGTGTAAAGCGGCATAAACACAGCCGTGAAAAGCAGCTAAACCCCATTATAAAAATAAATTACTTTTCAAAACCCGTGAAACAAAGACAGTGAAAGAGAGAGAAATTCTTACACATTTCGTTCAGGGGCTGTGATGCAACCTGGATTGACCATATCTAGACCCACAGCTGATTGAGACATAAGGGTGGACACTCTTGGGGCTGAGAGGTTTGGTGAGGTTGGGTGAGCCAACGCAGACCCTTTAAAGTAATACTGCATGGTACCCATCCCATGGGTCCCAAATCTCCAGGTTCAAGGGCATCTTCCTATATCGAAAACATGCATGAGAAGCCCAGAAGATGGTACACCGTGTGATCGGGAAAGGTTTCTAAAACGCACCTCATTTCTCATCTCCTTGTGCTCGGGTTCGCCATTCCAGCCGCTTTACTAGCCATCTCCCTCCTTGGAGAATCAGCACCTTTAACCTCCTGTTCCGTACAGGTTGCAATTTGTCCTGAGGATGAACGGGAAGAGGGCGAACCAATGAGAGACTAGCTCTAGGTGTTGGGACAGGCACAGGTCACTCTATTTTCCCATCAGGAAGAAGAATTAACCACAAGCTCAGCCTGCCCCCCAGAACCAGAAGAGGGCCTGAAGCAATCCTGCACTTTTGCGGCCAGCTCCCAAAAAAGCGAGTTGTAAAATGGAGCTCAGGGGCACTGCAATTCACAAACCTGCAGAGTTATAAATGATAACTCTCGTTCACAGATATATTGAGGGAAGTCAACGAAGAGGATTTGAAAGCAAGGCAGAATTGCAGGAAACAGATTTCAGGAGGTACATTCGAATCGCCTTGAAAGCACATGAAAAGCGGCAAAACGTGGACAATGATGTCCTTGGCCAAAAAGGGCGTATGCGTTTTTTCCTTAATATATTCAGGAAAAAACGCATACGCCCTTTTTGGCCAACCAAGCAACCTGGAAAGGCAAATCAGCGCTCCAAAGAAGTCTCGCTTCCCAGCGGGCAAAAGGGCCATGCGGAAAAAAGTGTCCAAACCAGAAATGCAGGACAGGCCATGGAGAAATGGGAGCCTTGCTACGCTGATGGGCGGGATGTAAATTGCCAACAGCCACTCTGGAGAAGTGTACGGTGTGTCCTGAAACATCTAAAAAACAGTTTGGAGAGCATAGGGCACTTCCACTCATGGGCGTATAAATTGGGAAAACTAAAAATCAGCAAGACACATGCACCCCAAAGATTAGGGCTGCTCTGTTGACAAGAACCCCCACTTCATTACACCTTAAATATCCTAGGAAATAGAAAAATGGATAAAGAAGTTGAGGTCCTCATGTACAACGGAATATCACTCAGCCATGAAATCAACGTCATAAGGCTAGTAGCAGCACGATGAGTGGATTTAGGTACGACGATTCTAAGTGAAATAAGTCACACAGAAAAAGACACTTATCATAAGATATCACTTAGAGAGGGAATGTAAAAACCGTTACACTTGAACTGAATTACAAAACAGAACAGAGTCACACGTTTAGAAAACACACTATGGCTGCTGAACGGGAAAGGTGAGGTGGGGTGATGCATAAAACAAGGGTTTCAAATTAGCTCAGATACCGTTCCATAAACCCAATATGTAATAGACAAGACCTACTCCTTGCTCAGTGAAATGGACTCAACACCCCCTATTCACCGCACAAGAATATATCTGACTAGTAAGAATCTTCAAACCTATGTATTGATATCTCTCTGTAAGTGAGTCAAGGGGGTGTAAAGCGGCATAAACACAGCCGTGAAAAGCAGCTAAACCCCATTATAAAAATAAATTACTTTTCAAAACCCGTGAAACAAAGACAGTGAAAGAGAGAGAAATTCTTACACATTTCGTTCAGGGGCTGTGATGCAACCTGGATTGACCATATCTAGACCCACAGCTGATTGAGACATAAGGGTGGACACTCTTGGGGCTGAGAGGTTTGGTGAGGTTGGGTAAGCCAACGCAGACCCTTTAAAGTAATACTGCATGGTACCCATCCCATGGGTCCCAAATCTCCAGGTTCAAGGGCATCTTCCTACATCGAAAACATGCATGAGAAGCCCAGAAGATGGTACACCGTGTGATCGGAAAAGGTTTCTAAAATGCACCTCATTTCTCATCTCCTTGTGCTCGGGTTCGCCATTCCAGCCGCTTTACTAGCCATCTCCCTCCTTGGAGAATCAGCACCTGTAACATCCTGTTCCGTACAGGTTGCAATTTGTCCTGAGGATGAACGGGAAGAGGGCGAACCAATGAGAGACTAGCTCTAGGTGTTGGGACAGGCACAGGTCACTCTATTTTCCCATCAGGAAGAAGAAATAACCACAAGCTCAGCCTGCCCCCCCAGAACCAGAAGAGGGCCTGAAGCAATCCTGCACTTTAGCGGCCAGCTCCCAAAAAAGCGAGTTGTAAAATGGAGCTCAGGGGCACTGCAATTCACAAACCTGCAGAGTTATAAATGATAACTCTCGTCCACAAATATATTGAGGGAAGGCAACGAAGAGGATTTGAAAGCAAGGCAGAATTGCAGGAAACAGATTTCAGGAGGTACATTCGAATCCCCTTGAAAGCACATGAAAAGCGGCAAAACGTGGACAATGATGTCCTTGGCCAAAAAGGGCGTATGCGTTTTTTCCTGAATATATTCAGGAAAAAACGCATACGCCCTTTTTGGCCAACCAAGCAACCTGGAAAGGCAAATCAGCGCTCCAAAGAAGTCTCGCTTCCCAGCGGGCAAAAGGGCCATGCGGAAAAAAGTGTCCAAACCAGAAATGCAGGACCGGCCATGGAGAAATGGGAGCCTTGCTACGCTGATGGGCGGGATGTAAATTGCCAACAGCCACTCTGGAGAAGTGTACGGTGTGTCCTGAAACATCTAAAAAGCAGTTTGGAGAGCATAGGGCACTTCCACTCATGGGCGTATAAATTGGGAAAACTAAAAATCAGCAAGACACAGGCACCCCAAAGTTTAGGGCTGCTCTGTTGACAAGAACCCCCACTTCATTACACCTTAAATACCCTAGGAAGGAGAAAAATGGATAAAGAAGTTGTGGTCCTCATGTACAACGGAATATCACTCAGCCATGAAATCAACGTCATAAGGCTAGTAGCAGCACGATGAGTGGATTTAGGTCCGACGATTCTAAGTGAAATAAGTCACACAGAAAAAGACACTTATCATAAGATATCACTTATAGAGGGAATGTAAAAACCGCTACACTTGAACTGAATTACAAAACAGAACAGAGTCACACGTTTAGAAAACACACTATGGCTGCTGAACGGGAAAGGTGAGCTGGGGTGATGCATAAAACAAGGGTTTCAAATTAGTTCAGATACCGTTCCATAAACCCAATATGTAATAGACAAGACCTACTCCTTGCTCAGTGAACTGGACTCAACACCCCCTATTCACCACACAAGAATATATCTGACTAGTAAGAATCTTCAAACCTATGTATTGATATCTCTCTGTAAGTGAGTCAAGGGGGTGTAAAGCGGCATAAACACAGCCGAGAAAAGCAACTAAACCCCATTATAAAAATAAATTACTTTTCAAAACCCGTGAAACAAAGACAGTGAAAGAGAGAGAAATTCTTACAAAATTCGTTCAGGGGCTGTGATGCAACCTGGATTGACCATATCTAGACCCACAGCTGATTGAGACATAAGGGTGGACACTCTTGGGGCTGAGAGGTTCGGTGAGGTTGGGTGAGCCAACGCAGACCCTTTAAAGTAATACTGCATGGTACCCATCCCATGGGTCCCAAATCTCCAGGTTCAAGGGCATCTTCCTATATCGAAAACATGCATGAGAAGCCCAGAAGATGGTACACCGTGTGATCGGGAAAGGTTTCTAAAACGCACCTCATTTCTCATCTCCTTGTGCTCGGGTTCGCCATTCCAGCCGCTTTACTAGCCATCTCCCTCCTTGGAGAATCAGCACCTTTAACCTCCTGTTCCGTACAGGTTGCAATTTGTCCTGAGGATGAACGGGAAGAGGGCGAACCAATGAGAGACTAGCTCTAGGTGTTGGGACAGGCACAGGTCACTCTATTTTCCCATCAGGAAGAAGAATTAACCACAAGCTCAGCCTGCCCCCCAGAACCAGAAGAGGGCCTGAAGCAATCCTGCACTTTTGCGGCCAGCTCCCAAAAAAGCGAGTTGTAAAATGGAGCTCAGGGGCACTGCAATTCACAAACCTGCAGAGTTATAAATGATAACTCTCGTGCACAAATATATTGAGGGAAGGCAACGAAGAGGATTTGAAAGCAAGGCAGAATTGCAGGAAACAGATTTCAGGAGGTAGATTCGAATCGCCTTGAAAGCCCAAGAAAAGAGGCAAAAGGTGGAAAGTGATGCCCTTGGCCAAAAAGGGCGTATGCGTTTTTTCCTTAATATATTCAGGAAAAAACGCATACGCCCTTTTTGGCCAACCAAGCAACCTGGAAAGGCAAATCAGCGCTCCAAAGAAGTCTCGCTTCCCAGCGGGCAAAAGGGCCATGCGGAAAAAAGTGTCCAAACCAGAAATGCAGGACCGGCCATGGAGAAATGGGAGCCTTGCTACGCTGATGGGCGGGATGTAAATTGCCAACAGCCACTCTGGAGAAGTGTACGGTGTGTCCTGAAACATCTAAAAAACAGTTTGGAGAGCATAGGGCACTTCCACTCATGGGCGTATAAATTGGGAAAACTAAAAATCAGCAAGACACATGCACCCCAAAGTTTAGGGCTGCTCTGTTGACAAGAACCCCCACTTCATTACACCTTAAATATCCTAGGAAAGAGAAAAATGGATAAAGAAGTTGTGGTCCTCATGTACAACGGAATATCACTCAGCCATGAAATCAACGTCATAAGGCTAGTAGCAGCACGATGAGTGGATTTAGGTCCGACGATTCTAAGTGAAATAAGTCACACAGAAAAAGACACTTATCATAAGATATCACTTATAGAGGGAATGTAAAAACCGCTACACTTGAACTGAATTACAAAACAGAACAGAGTCACACGTTTAGAAAACACACTATGGCTGCTGAACGGGAAAGGTGAGCTGGGGTGATGCATAAAACAAGGGTTTCAAATTAGTTCAGATACCGTTCCATAAACCCAATATGTAATAGACAAGACCTACTCCTTGCTCAGTGAACTGGACTCAACACCCCCTATTCACCACACAAGAATATATCTGACTAGTAAGAATCTTCAAACCTATGTATTGATATCTCTCTGTAAGTGAGTCAAGGGGGTGTAAAGCGGCATAAACACAGCCGTGAAAAGCAGCTAAACCCCATTATAAAAATAAATTACTTTTCAAAACCCGTGAAACAAAGACAGTGAAAGAGAGAGAAATTCTTACACATTTCGTTCAGGGGCTGTGATGCAACCTGGATTGACCATATCTAGACCCACAGCTGATTGAGACATAAGGGTGGACACTCTTGGGGCTGAGAGGTTTGGTGAGGTTGGGTGAGCCAACGCAGACCCTTTAAAGTAATACTGCATGGTACCCATCCCATGGGTCCCAAATCTCCAGGTTCAAGGGCATCTTCCTACATCGAAAACATGCATGAGAAGCCCAGAAGATGGTACACCGTGTGATCGGGAAAGGTTTCTAAAACGCACCTCATTTCTCATCTCCTTGTGCTCGGGTTCGCCATTCCAGCCGCTTTACTAGCCATCTCCCTCCTTGGAGAATCAGCACCTTTAACCTCCTGTTCCGTACAGGTTGCAATTTGTCCTGAGGATGAACGGGAAGAGGGCGAACCAATGAGAGACTAGCTCTAGGTGTTGGGACAGGCACAGGTCACTCTATTTTCCCATCAGGAAGAAGAATTAACCACAAGCTCAGCCTGCCCCCCAGAACCAGAAGAGGGCCTGAAGCAATCCTGCACTTTTGCGGCCAGCTCCCAAAAAAGCGAGTTGTAAAATGGAGCTCAGGGGCACTGCAATTCACAAACCTGCAGAGTTATAAATGATAACTCTCGTCCACAAATATATTGAGGGAAGGCAACGAAGAGGATTTGAAAGCAAGGCAGAATTGCAGGAAACAGATTTCAGGAGGTACATTCGAATCGCCTTGAAAGCACATGAAAAGCGGCAAAACGTGGACAATGATGTCCTTGGCCAAAAAGGGCGTATGCGTTTTTTCCTGAATATATTCAGGAAAAAACGCATACGCCCTTTTTGGCCAACCAAGCAACCTGGAAAGGCAAATCAGCGCTCCAAAGAAGTCTCGCTTCCCAGCGGGCAAAAGGACCATGCGGAAAAAAGTGTCCAAACCAGAAATGCAGGACCGGCCATGGAGAAATGGGAGCCTTGCTACGCTGATGGGTGGGATGTAAATTGCCAACAGCCACTCTGGAGAAGTGTACGGTGGTCCTGAAACATCTAAAAAACACAGCTTGGAGAGCATAGGGCACTTCCACTCATGGGCGTATAAATTGGGAAACTAAAAATCAGCAAGACACAGGCACCCCAAAGTTTAGGGCTGCTCTGTTGACAAGAACCCCCACTTCATTACACCTTAAATATCCTAGGAAAGAGAAAAATGGTTAAAGAAGTTGTGGTCCTCATGTACAATGGAATATCACTCAGCCATGAAATCAACGTCATAAGGCTAGGAGCAGCACGATGAGTGGATTTAGGTACGACGATTCTAAGTGAAATAAGTCACACAGAAAAAGACACTTATCATAAGATATCACTTCTAGAGGGAATGTAAAAACCGCTACACTTGAAATGAATTGCAAAACAGAACAGAGTCACACGTTTAGGAAACACACTATGGCTGCTGAACGGGAAAGGTGAGGTGGGGTGATGCATAAAACAAGGGTTTCAAATTAGCTCAGATACCGTTCCATAAACCCAATATGTAATAGACAAGACCTACTCCTTGCTCAGTGAACTGGACTCAACACCCCCTCTTCACCACACAAGAATATATCTGACTAGTAAGAATCTTCAAACCTATGTATTGATATCTCTCTGTAAGTGAGTCAAGGGGGTGTAAAGCGGCATAAACACAGCCGAGAAAAGCAACTAAACCCCATTATAAAAATAAATTACTTTTAAAAACCCGTGAAACAAAGACAGTGAAAGAGAGAGAAATTCTTACAAAATACATTCAGTGGCTGTGATGCAACCTGGATTGACCATATCTAGACCCACAGCTGATTGAGACATAGGGTGGACACTCTTGGGGCTGAGAGGTTTGATGAGGTTGGGTGAGCCAACGCAGATCCTTTAAAATAATACTGCATGGTACCATCCCATGGGTCCCAAATCTCCAGGTTCAAGGGCATCTTCCTACATCGAAAACATGCAAGAGAAGCTCAGAAGATGGTACACCGTGTGCTCGGGAAAGGTTTCTAAAACGCACCTCATTTCTCATCTCCTGTGCTCGGGTTCGCCATTCCAGCCTCTTTACTAGCCATCTCCCTCCTCGGAGAATCAGCACCTTTAACCTCCTGTTCCGTACAGGTTGCAATTTGTCCTCAGGATGAACGGGAAGAGGGGGAACCAATGAGCGACTAGCTCTAGGGGTTGGGACAGGCACAGGTCACTCTAATTTCCCATCAGGAAGAAGAATTAACCACAAGCTCAGCCTGCCCCCCAGAACCAGAAGAGGGCCTGAAGCCATCCTGCACTTTTGCGGCCAGCTCCCAAAAAACCGACTGGAAAAATGGAGCTCAGGGGCACTGCAATTCGCAAACCTGCAGAGTTATAAATGATAACTCTCGTCCACAAATATATTGAGGGAAGGCAACGAAGAGGCTTTGAAAGCAAGGCAGAATTGCAGGAAACAGATTTCAGGAGGTAGATTCGAATCGCCTTGAAAGCACATGAAAAGCGGCAAAACGTGGACAATGATGCCCTTGGCCAAAAAGGGCATATGCGTGTTTTCCTGAATATATTCAGGAAAACACGCATACGCCCTTTTGGGCCAACCAGGCAACCTGGAAAGGCAAATCAGCGCTCCAAAGAAGTCTCGCTTCCCAGCGGGCAAAAGGGCCATGCGGAAAAAAGTGTCCAAACCAGAAATGCAGGACCGGCCATGGAGAAATGGGAGCCTTGCTACGCTGATGGGCGGGATGTAAATTGCCAACAGCCACTCTGGAGAAGTGTACGGTGGTCCTGAAACATCTAAAAAACACAGCTTGGAGAGCATAGGGCACTTCCACTCATGGGCGTATAAATTGGGAAAACTAAAAATCAGCAAGACACAGGCACCCCAAAGTTTAGGGCTGCTCTGTTGACAAAAACCCCCACTTCATTTCACCTTAAATATCATAGGAAAGAGAAAAGTGGATAAAGAAGTTGTGGTCCTCATGTACAATGGAATATCCCTCAGCCATGAAATACACGTCATAAGGCTAGTAGCAGCACGATGAGTGGATTTAGGTCCGACGATTCTAAGTGAAATAACTCACACAGAAAAAGACACTTATCATAAGATATCCCTTATAGAGGGAATGTAAAAACCGCTACACTTGAACTGAATTACAAAACAGAACAGAGTCACACGTTTAGAAAACACACTATGGCTGCTGAACGGGAAAGGTGAGCTGGGGTGATGCATAAAACAAGGGTTTCAAATTAGCTCAGATACCGTTCCATAAACCCAATATGTAGTAGACAAGACCTACTCCTTGCTCAGTGAACTGGACTCAACACCCCCTATTCACCACACAAGATTATATCTGACTAGTAAGAATCTTCAAACCTATGTATTGATATCTCTCTGTAAGTGAGTCAAGGGGGTGTAAAGCGGCATAAACACAGCCGTGAAAAGCAGCTAAACCCCATTATAAAAATAAATTACTTTTCAAAACCCGTGAAACAAAGACAGTGAAAGAGAGAGAAATTCTTACACATTTCGTTCAGGGGCTGTGATGCAACCTGGATTGACCATATCTAGACCCACAGCTGATTGAGACATAAGGGTGGACACTCTTGGGGCTGAGAGGTTTGGTGAGGTTGGGTGAGCCAACGCAGACCCTTTAAAGTAATACTGCATGGTACCCATCCCATGGGTCCCAAATCTCCAGGTTCAAGGGCATCTTCCTATATCGAAAACATGCATGAGAAGCCCAGAAGATGGTACACCGTGTGATCGGGAAAGGTTTCTAAAACGCACCTCATTTCTCATCTCCTTGTGCTCGGGTTCGCCATTCCAGCCGCTTTACTAGCCATCTCCCTCCTTGGAGAATCAGCACCTTTAACCTCCTGTTCCGTACAGGTTGCAATTTGTCCTGAGGATGAACGGGAAGAGGGCGAACCAATGAGAGACTAGCTCTAGGTGTTGGGACAGGCACAGGTCACTCTATTTTCCCATCAGGAAGAAGAATTAAGCACAAGCTCAGCCTGCCCCCCAGAACCAGAAGAGGGCCTGAAGCAATCCTGCACTTTTGCGGCCAGCTCCCAAAAAAGCGAGTTGTAAAATGGAGCTCAGGGGCACTGCAATTCACAAACCTGCAGAGTTATAAATGATAACTCTCGTGCACAAATATATTGAGGGAAGGCAACGAAGAGGATTTGAAAGCAAGGCAGAATTGCAGGAAACAGATTTCAGGAGGTAGATTCGAATCGCCTTGAAAGCCCAAGAAAAGAGGCAAAAGGTGGAAAGTGATGCCCTTGGCCAAAAAGGGCGTATGCGTTTTTTCCTTAATATATTCAGGAAAAAACGCATACGCCCTTTTTGGCCAACCAAGCAACCTGGAAAGGCAAATCAGCGCTCCAAAGAAGTCTCGCTTCCCAGCGGGCAAAAGGGCCATGCGGAAAAAAGTGTCCAAACCAGAAATGCAGGACCGGCCATGGAGAAATGGGAGCCTTGCTACGCTGATGGGCGGGATGTAAATTGCCAACAGCCACTCTGGAGAAGTGTACGGTGTGTCCTGAAACATCTAAAAAACAGTTTGGAGAGCATAGGGCACTTCCACTCATGGGCGTATAAATTGGGAAAACTAAAAATCAGCAAGACACATGCACCCCAAAGTTTAGGGCTGCTCTGTTGACAAGAACCCCCACTTCATTACACCTTAAATATCCTAGGAAAGAGAAAAATGGATAAAGAAGTTGTGGTCCTCATGTACAACGGAATATCACTCAGCCATGAAATCAACGTCATAAGGCTAGTAGCAGCACGATGAGTGGATTTAGGTCCGACGATTCTAAGTGAAATAAGTCACACAGAAAAAGACACTTATCATAAGATATCACTTATAGAGGGAATGTAAAAACCGCTACACTTGAACTGAATTACAAAACAGAACAGAGTCACACGTTTAGAAAACACACTATGGCTGCTGAACGGGAAAGGTGAGCTGGGGTGATGCATAAAACAAGGGTTTCAAATTAGTTCAGATACCGTTCCATAAACCCAATATGTAATAGACAAGACCTACTCCTTGCTCAGTGAACTGGACTCAACACCCCCTATTCACCACACAAGAATATATCTGACTAGTAAGAATCTTCAAACCTATGTATTGATATCTCTCTGTAAGTGAGTCAAGGGGGTGTAAAGCGGCATAAACACAGCCGTGAAAAGCAGCTAAACCCCATTATAAAAATAAATTACTTTTCAAAACCCGTGAAACAAAGACAGTGAAAGAGAGAGAAATTCTTACACATTTCGTTCAGGGGCTGTGATGCAACCTGGATTGACCATATCTAGACCCACAGCTGATTGAGACATAAGGGTGGACACTCTTGGGGCTGAGAGGTTTGGTGAGGTTGGGTGAGCCAACGCAGACCCTTTAAAGTAATACTGCATGGTACCCATCCCATGGGTCCCAAATCTCCAGGTTCAAGGGCATCTTCCTACATCGAAAACATGCATGAGAAGCCCAGAAGATGGTACACCGTGTGATCGGGAAAGGTTTCTAAAACGCACCTCATTTCTCATCTCCTTGTGCTCGGGTTCGCCATTCCAGCCGCTTTACTAGCCATCTCCCTCCTTGGAGAATCAGCACCTTTAACCTCCTGTTCCGTACAGGTTGCAATTTGTCCTGAGGATGAACGGGAAGAGGGCGAACCAATGAGAGACTAGCTCTAGGTGTTGGGACAGGCACAGGTCACTCTATTTTCCCATCAGGAAGAAGAATTAACCACAAGCTCAGCCTGCCCCCCAGAACCAGAAGAGGGCCTGAAGCAATCCTGCACTTTTGCGGCCAGCTCCCAAAAAAGCGAGTTGTAAAATGGAGCTCAGGGGCACTGCAATTCACAAACCTGCAGAGTTATAAATGATAACTCTCGTGCACAAATATATTGAGGGAAGGCAACGAAGAGGATTTGAAAGCAAGGCAGAATTGCAGGAAACAGATTTCAGGAGGTAGATTCGAATCGCCTTGAAAGCCCAAGAAAAGAGGCAAAAGGTGGACAGTGATGCCCTTGGCCAAAAAGGGCGTATGAGTTTTTTCCTGAATATATTCAGGAAAAAACGCATACGCCCTTTTTGGCCAACCAAGCAACCTGGAAAGGCCAATCAGCGCTCCAAAGAAGTCTCGCTTCCCAGCGGGCAAAAGGGCCATGTGGAAAAAAGTGTCCAAACCAGAAATGCAGGACCGGCCATGGAGAAATGGGAGCCTTGCTACGCTGATGGGTGGGATGTAAATTTCCAACAGCCACTCTGGAGAAGTGTACGGTGGGTCCTGAAACATCTAAAAAACACAGCATGGAGAGCATAGGGCACTTCCACTCATGGGCGTATAACTTGGGAAACTAAAAATCAGCAAGACACAGGCACCCCAAAGTTTAGGGCTGCTCTGTTGACAAGAACCCCCACTTCATTACACCTTAAATATCCTAGGAAAGAGAAAAATGGATAAAGAAGTTGTGGTCCTCATGTACAATGGAATATCACTCAGCCATGAAATCAACGTCATAAGGCTAGGAGCAGCACGATGAGTGGATTTAGGTACGACGATTCTAAGTGAAATAAGTCACACAGAAAAAGACACTTATCATAAGATATCACTTCTAGAGGGAATGTAAAAACCGCTACACTTGAAATGAATTGCAAAACAGAACAGAGTCACACGTTTAGGAAACACACTATGGCTGCTGAACGGGAAAGGTGAGGTGGGGTGATGCATAAAACAAGGGTTTCAAATTAGCTCAGATACCGTTCCATAAACCCAATATGTAATAGACAAGACCTACTCCTTGCTCAGTGAACTGGACTCAACACCCCCTCTTCACCACACAAGAATATATCTGACTAGTAAGAATCTTCAAACCTATGTATTGATATCTCTCTGTAAGTGAGTCAAGGGGGTGTAAAGCGGCATAAACACAGCCGAGAAAAGCAACTAAACCCCATTATAAAAATAAATTACTTTTAAAAACCCGTGAAACAAAGACAGTGAAAGAGAGAGAAATTCTTACAAAATACATTCAGTGGCTGTGATGCAACCTGGATTGACCATATCTAGACCCACAGCTGATTGAGACATAGGGTGGACACTCTTGGGGCTGAGAGGTTTGATGAGGTTGGGTGAGCCAACGCAGATCCTTTAAAATAATACTGCATGGTACCATCCCATGGGTCCCAAATCTCCAGGTTCAAGGGCATCTTCCTACATCGAAAACATGCAAGAGAAGCTCAGAAGATGGTACACCGTGTGCTCGGGAAAGGTTTCTAAAACGCACCTCATTTCTCATCTCCTGTGCTCGGGTTCGCCATTCCAGCCTCTTTACTAGCCATCTCCCTCCTCGGAGAATCAGCACCTTTAACCTCCTGTTCCGTACAGGTTGCAATTTGTCCTGAGGATGAACGGGAAGAGGGGGAACCAATGAGCGACTAGCTCTAGGGGTTGGGACAGGCACAGGTCACTCTATTTTCCCATCAGGAAGAAGAATTAACCACAAGCTCAGCCTGCCCCCCAGAACCAGAAGAGGGCCTGAAGCCATCCTGCACTTTTGCGGCCAGCTCCCAAAAAACCGACTGGAAAAATGGAGCTCAGGGGCACTGCAATTCGCAAACCTGCAGAGTTATAAATGATAACTCTCGTCCACAAATATATTGAGGGAAGGCAACGAAGAGGATTTGAAAGCAAGGCAGAATTGCAGGAAACAGATTTCAGGAGGTAGATTCGAATCGCCTTGAAAGCACATGAAAAGCGGCAAAACGTGGACAATGATGCCCTTGGCCAAAAAGGGCATATGCGTGTTTTCCTGAATATATTCAGGAAAACACGCATACGCCCTTTTGGGCCAACCAGGCAACCTGGAAAGGCAAATCAGCGCTCCAAAGAAGTCTCGCTTCCCAGCGGGCAAAAGGGCCATGCGGAAAAAAGTGTCCAAACCAGAAATGCAGGACCGGCCATGGAGAAATGGGAGCCTTGCTACGCTGATGGGCGGGATGTAAATTGCCAACAGCCACTCTGGAGAAGTGTACGGTGGGTCCTGAAACATCTAAAAAACACAGCTTGGAGAGCATAGGGCACTTCCACTCATGGGCGTATAAATTGGGAAAACTAAAAATCAGCAAGACACAGGCACCCCAAAGTTTAGGGCTGCTCTGTTGACAAAAACCCCCACTTCATTTCACCTTAAATATCCTAGGAAAGAGAAAAGTGGATAAAGAAGTTGTGGTCCTCATGTACAATGGAATATCCCTCAGCCATGAAATCCACGTCATAAGGCTAGTAGCAGCACGATGAGTGGATTTAGGTCCGACGATTCTAAGTGAAATAACTCACACAGAAAAAGACACTTATCATAAGATATCCCTTATAGAGGGAATGTAAAAACCGCTACACTTGAACTGAATTACAAAACAGAACAGAGTCACACGTTTAGAAAACACACTATGGCTGCTGAACGGGAAAGGTGAGCTGGGGTGATGCATAAAACAAGGGTTTCAAATTAGCTCAGATACCGTTCCATAAACACAATATGTAGTAGACAAGACCTACTCCTTGCTCAGTGAACTGGACTCAACACCCCCTATTCACCACACAAGATTATATCTGACTAGTAAGAATCTTCAAACCTATGTATTGATATCTCTCTGTAAGTGAGTCAAGGGGGTGTAAAGCGGCATAAACACAGCCGTGAAAAGCAGCTAAACCCCATTATAAAAATAAATTACTTTTCAAAACCCGTGAAACAAAGACAGTGAAAGAGAGAGAAATTCTTACACATTTCGTTCAGGGGCTGTGATGCAACCTGGATTGACCATATCTAGACCCACAGCTGATTGAGACATAAGGGTGGACACTCTTGGGGCTGAGAGGTTTGGTGAGGTTGGGTGAGCCAACGCAGACCCTTTAAAGTAATACTGCATGGTACCCATCCCATGGGTCCCAAATCTCCAGGTTCAAGGGCATCTTCCTATATCGAAAACATGCATGAGAAGCCCAGAAGATGGTACACCGTGTGATCGGGAAAGGTTTCTAAAACGCACCTCATTTCTCATCTCCTTGTGCTCGGGTTCGCCATTCCAGCCGCTTTACTAGCCATCTCCCTCCTTGGAGAATCAGCACCTTTAACCTCCTGTTCCGTACAGGTTGCAATTTGTCCTGAGGATGAACGGGAAGAGGGCGAACCAATGAGAGACTAGCTCTAGGTGTTGGGACAGGCACAGGTCACTCTATTTTCCCATCAGGAAGAAGAATTAACCACAAGCTCAGCCTGCCCCCCAGAACCAGAAGAGGGCCTGAAGCAATCCTGCACTTTTGCGGCCAGCTCCCAAAAAAGCGAGTTGTAAAATGGAGCTCAGGGGCACTGCAATTCACAAACCTGCAGAGTTATAAATGATAACTCTCGTTCACAGATATATTGAGGGAAGTCAACGAAGAGGATTTGAAAGCAAGGCAGAATTGCAGGAAACAGATTTCAGGAGGTACATTCGAATCGCCTTGAAAGCACATGAAAAGCGGCAAAACGTGGACAATGATGTCCTTGGCCAAAAAGGGCGTATGCGTTTTTTCCTTAATATATTCAGGAAAAAACGCATACGCCCTTTTTGGCCAACCAAGCAACCTGGAAAGGCAAATCAGCGCTCCAAAGAAGTCTCGCTTCCCAGCGGGCAAAAGGGCCATGCGGAAAAAAGTGTCCAAACCAGAAATGCAGGACAGGCCATGGAGAAATGGGAGCCTTGCTACGCTGATGGGCGGGATGTAAATTGCCAACAGCCACTCTGGAGAAGTGTACGGTGTGTCCTGAAACATCTAAAAAACAGTTTGGAGAGCATAGGGCACTTCCACTCATGGGCGTATAAATTGGGAAAACTAAAAATCAGCAAGACACATGCACCCCAAAGATTAGGGCTGCTCTGTTGACAAGAACCCCCACTTCATTACACCTTAAATATCCTAGGAAATAGAAAAATGGATAAAGAAGTTGAGGTCCTCATGTACAACGGAATATCACTCAGCCATGAAATCAACGTCATAAGGCTAGTAGCAGCACGATGAGTGGATTTAGGTACGACGATTCTAAGTGAAATAAGTCACACAGAAAAAGACACTTATCATAAGATATCACTTAGAGAGGGAATGTAAAAACCGTTACACTTGAACTGAATTACAAAACAGAACAGAGTCACACGTTTAGAAAACACACTATGGCTGCTGAACGGGAAAGGTGAGGTGGGGTGATGCATAAAACAAGGGTTTCAAATTAGCTCAGATACCGTTCCATAAACCCAATATGTAATAGACAAGACCTACTCCTTGCTCAGTGAAATGGACTCAACACCCCCTATTCACCGCACAAGAATATATCTGACTAGTAAGAATCTTCAAACCTATGTATTGATATCTCTCTGTAAGTGAGTCAAGGGGGTGTAAAGCGGCATAAACACAGCCGTGAAAAGCAGCTAAACCCCATTATAAAAATAAATTACTTTTCAAAACCCGTGAAACAAAGACAGTGAAAGAGAGAGAAATTCTTACACATTTCGTTCAGGGGCTGTGATGCAACCTGGATTGACCATATCTAGACCCACAGCTGATTGAGACATAAGGGTGGACACTCTTGGGGCTGAGAGGTTTGGTGAGGTTGGGTAAGCCAACGCAGACCCTTTAAAGTAATACTGCATGGTACCCATCCCATGGGTCCCAAATCTCCAGGTTCAAGGGCATCTTCCTACATCGAAAACATGCATGAGAAGCCCAGAAGATGGTACACCGTGTGATCGGAAAAGGTTTCTAAAATGCACCTCATTTCTCATCTCCTTGTGCTCGGGTTCGCCATTCCAGCCGCTTTACTAGCCATCTCCCTCCTTGGAGAATCAGCACCTGTAACATCCTGTTCCGTACAGGTTGCAATTTGTCCTGAGGATGAACGGGAAGAGGGCGAACCAATGAGAGACTAGCTCTAGGTGTTGGGACAGGCACAGGTCACTCTATTTTCCCATCAGGAAGAAGAAATAACCACAAGCTCAGCCTGCCCCCCCAGAACCAGAAGAGGGCCTGAAGCAATCCTGCACTTTAGCGGCCAGCTCCCAAAAAAGCGAGTTGTAAAATGGAGCTCAGGGGCACTGCAATTCACAAACCTGCAGAGTTATAAATGATAACTCTCGTCCACAAATATATTGAGGGAAGGCAACGAAGAGGATTTGAAAGCAAGGCAGAATTGCAGGAAACAGATTTCAGGAGGTACATTCGAATCCCCTTGAAAGCACATGAAAAGCGGCAAAACGTGGACAATGATGTCCTTGGCCAAAAAGGGCGTATGCGTTTTTTCCTGAATATATTCAGGAAAAAACGCATACGCCCTTTTTGGCCAACCAAGCAACCTGGAAAGGCAAATCAGCGCTCCAAAGAAGTCTCGCTTCCCAGCGGGCAAAAGGGCCATGCGGAAAAAAGTGTCCAAACCAGAAATGCAGGACCGGCCATGGAGAAATGGGAGCCTTGCTACGCTGATGGGCGGGATGTAAATTGCCAACAGCCACTCTGGAGAAGTGTACGGTGTGTCCTGAAACATCTAAAAAGCAGTTTGGAGAGCATAGGGCACTTCCACTCATGGGCGTATAAATTGGGAAAACTAAAAATCAGCAAGACACAGGCACCCCAAAGTTTAGGGCTGCTCTGTTGACAAGAACCCCCACTTCATTACACCTTAAATACCCTAGGAAGGAGAAAAATGGATAAAGAAGTTGTGGTCCTCATGTACAACGGAATATCACTCAGCCATGAAATCAACGTCATAAGGCTAGTAGCAGCACGATGAGTGGATTTAGGTCCGACGATTCTAAGTGAAATAAGTCACACAGAAAAAGACACTTATCATAAGATATCACTTATAGAGGGAATGTAAAAACCGCTACACTTGAACTGAATTACAAAACAGAACAGAGTCACACGTTTAGAAAACACACTATGGCTGCTGAACGGGAAAGGTGAGCTGGGGTGATGCATAAAACAAGGGTTTCAAATTAGTTCAGATACCGTTCCATAAACCCAATATGTAATAGACAAGACCTACTCCTTGCTCAGTGAACTGGACTCAACACCCCCTATTCACCACACAAGAATATATCTGACTAGTAAGAATCTTCAAACCTATGTATTGATATCTCTCTGTAAGTGAGTCAAGGGGGTGTAAAGCGGCATAAACACAGCCGAGAAAAGCAACTAAACCCCATTATAAAAATAAATTACTTTTCAAAACCCGTGAAACAAAGACAGTGAAAGAGAGAGAAATTCTTACAAAATACATTCAGTGGCTGTGATGCAACCTGGATTGACCATATCTAGACCCACAGCTGATTGAGACATAGGGTGGACACTCTTGGGGCTGAGAGGTTTGATGAGGTTGGGTGAGCCAACGCAGATCCTTTAAAATAATACTGCATGGTACCATCCCATGGGTCCCAAATCTCCAGGTTCAAGGGCATCTTCCTACAACGAAAACATGCAAGAGAAGCTCAGAAGATGGTACACCGTGTGCTCGGGAAAGGTTCCTAAAACGCACCTCATTTCTCATCTCCTGTGCTCGGGTTCGCCATTCCAGCCTCTTTACTAGCCATCTCCCTCCTCGGAGAATCAGCACCTTTAACCTCCTGTTCCGTACAGGTTGCAATTTGTCCTGAGGATGAACGGGAAGAGGGGGAACCAATGAGCGACTAGCTCTAGGGGTTGGGACAGGCACAGGTCACTCTATTTTCCCATCAGGAAGAAGAATTAACCACAAGCTCAGCCTGCCCCCCAGAACCAGAAGAGGGCCTGAAGCCATCCTGCACTTTTGCGGCCAGCTCCCAAAAAACCGACTGGAAAAATGGAGCTCAGGGGCACTGCAATTCGCAAACCTGCAGAGTTATAAATGATAACTCTCGTCCACAAATATATTGAGGGAAGGCAACGAAGAGGATTTGAAAGCAAGGCAGAATTGCAGGAAACAGATTTCAGGAGGTAGATTCGAATCGCCTTGAAAGCACATGAAAAGCGGCAAAACGTGGACAATGATGCCCTTGGCCAAAAAGGGCATATGCGTGTTTTCCTGAATATATTCAGGAAAACACGCATACGCCCTTTTGGGCCAACCAGGCAACCTGGAAAGGCAAATCAGCGCTCCAAAGAAGTCTCGCTTCCCAGCGGGCAAAAGGGCCATGCGGAAAAAAGTGTCCAAACCAGAAATGCAGGACCGGCCATGGAGAAATGGGAGCCTTGCTACGCTGATGGGCGGGATGTAAATTGCCAACAGCCACTCTGGAGAAGTGTACGGTGGGTCCTGAAACATCTAAAAAACACAGCTTGGAGAGCATAGGGCACTTCCACTCATGGGCGTATAAATTGGGAAAACTAAAAATCAGCAAGACACAGGCACCCCAAAGTTTAGGGCTGCTCTGTTGACAAAAACCCCCACTTCATTTCACCTTAAATATCCTAGGAAAGAGAAAAGTGGATAAAGAAGTTGTGGTCCTCATGTACAATGGAATATCCCTCAGCCATGAAATCCACGTCATAAGGCTAGTAGCAGCACGATGAGTGGATTTAGGTCCGACGATTCTAAGTGAAATAACTCACACAGAAAAAGACACTTATCATAAGATATCCCTTATAGAGGGAATGTAAAAACCGCTACACTTGAACTGAATTACAAAACAGAACAGAGTCACACGTTTAGAAAACACACTATGGCTGCTGAACGGGAAAGGTGAGCTGGGGTGATGCATAAAACAAGGGTTTCAAATTAGCTCAGATACCGTTCCATAAACCCAATATGTAGTAGACAAGACCTACTCCTTGCTCAGTGAACTGGACTCAACACCCCCTATTCACCACACAAGATTATATCTGACTAGTAAGAATCTTCAAACCTATGTATTGATATCTCTCTGTAAGTGAGTCAAGGGGGTGTAAAGCGGCATAAACACAGCCGTGAAAAGCAGCTAAACCCCATTATAAAAATAAATTACTTTTCAAAACCCGTGAAACAAAGACAGTGAAAGAGAGAGAAATTCTTACACATTTCGTTCAGGGGCTGTGATGCAACCTGGATTGACCATATCTAGACCCACAGCTGATTGAGACATAAGGGTGGACACTCTTGGGGCTGAGAGGTTTGGTGAGGTTGGGTGAGCCAACGCAGACCCTTTAAAGTAATACTGCATGGTACCCATCCCATGGGTCCCAAATCTCCAGGTTCAAGGGCATCTTCCTATATCGAAAACATGCATGAGAAGCCCAGAAGATGGTACACCGTGTGATCGGGAAAGGTTTCTAAAACGCACCTCATTTCTCATCTCCTTGTGCTCGGGTTCGCCATTCCAGCCGCTTTACTAGCCATCTCCCTCCTTGGAGAATCAGCACCTTTAACCTCCTGTTCCGTACAGGTTGCAATTTGTCCTGAGGATGAACGGGAAGAGGGCGAACCAATGAGAGACTAGCTCTAGGTGTTGGGACAGGCACAGGTCACTCTATTTTCCCATCAGGAAGAAGAATTAACCACAAGCTCAGCCTGCCCCCCAGAACCAGAAGAGGGCCTGAAGCAATCCTGCACTTTTGCGGCCAGCTCCCAAAAAAGCGAGTTGTAAAATGGAGCTCAGGGGCACTGCAATTCACAAACCTGCAGAGTTATAAATGATAACTCTCGTTCACAGGTATATTGAGGGAAGTCAACGAAGAGGATTTGAAAGCAAGGCAGAATTGCAGGAAACAGATTTCAGGAGGTACATTCGAATCGCCTTGAAAGCACATGAAAAGAGGCAAAAGGTGGAAAGTGATGCCCTTGGCCAAAAAGGGCGTATGCGTTTTTTCCTGAATATATTCAGGAAAAAACGCATACGCCCTTTTTGGCCAACCAAGCAACCTGGAAAGGCAAATCAGCGCTCCAAAGAAGTCTCGCTTCCCAGCGGGCAAAAGGGCCATGCGGAAAAAAGTGTCCAAACCAGAAATGCAGGACCGGCCATGGAGAAATGGGAGCCTTGCTACGCTGATGGGCGGGATGTAAATTGCCAACAGCCACTCTGGAGAAGTGTACGGTGTGTCCTGAAACATCTAAAAAACAGTTTGGAGAGCATAGGGCACTTCCACTCATGGGCGTATAAATTGGGAAAACTAAAAATCAGCAAGACACATGCACCCCAAAGTTTAGGGCTGCTCTGTTGACAAGAACCCCCACTTCATTACACCTTAAATATCCTAGGAAAGAGAAAAATGGATAAAGAAGTTGTGGTCCTCATGTACAACGGAATATCACTCAGCCATGAAATCAACGTCATAAGGCTAGTAGCAGCACGATGAGTGGATTTAGGTCCGACGATTCTAAGTGAAATAAGTCACACAGAAAAAGACACTTATCATAAGATATCACTTATAGAGGGAATGTAAAAACCGCTACACTTGAACTGAATTACAAAACAGAACAGAGTCACACGTTTAGAAAACACACTATGGCTGCTGAACGGGAAAGGTGAGCTGGGGTGATGCATAAAACAAGGGTTTCAAATTAGTTCAGATACCGTTCCATAAACCCAATATGTAATAGACAAGACCTACTCCTTGCTCAGTGAACTGGACTCAACACCCCCTATTCACCACACAAGAATATATCTGACTAGTAAGAATCTTCAAACCTATGTATTGATATCTCTCTGTAAGTGAGTCAAGGGGGTGTAAAGCGGCATAAACACAGCCGAGAAAAGCAACTAAACCCCATTATAAAAATAAATTACTTTTCAAAACCCGTGAAACAAAGACAGTGAAAGAGAGAGAAATTCTTACAAAATACATTCAGTGGCTGTGATGCAACCTGGATTGACCATATCTAGACCCACAGCTGATTGAGACATAGGGTGGACACTCTTGGGGCTGAGAGGTTTGATGAGGTTGGGTGAGCCAACGCAGATCCTTTAAAATAATACTGCATGGTACCATCCCATGGGTCCCAAATCTCCAGGTTCAAGGGCATCTTCCTACAACGAAAACATGCAAGAGAAGCTCAGAAGATGGTACACCGTGTGCTCGGGAAAGGTTCCTAAAACGCACCTCATTTCTCATCTCCTGTGCTCGGGTTCGCCATTCCAGCCTCTTTACTAGCCATCTCCCTCCTCGGAGAATCAGCACCTTTAACCTCCTGTTCCGTACAGGTTGCAATTTGTCCTGAGGATGAACGGGAAGAGGGGGAACCAATGAGCGACTAGCTCTAGGGGTTGGGACAGGCACAGGTCACTCTATTTTCCCATCAGGAAGAAGAATTAACCACAAGCTCAGCCTGCCCCCCAGAACCAGAAGAGGGCCTGAAGCCATCCTGCACTTTTGCGGCCAGCTCCCAAAAAACCGACTGGAAAAATGGAGCTCAGGGGCACTGCAATTCGCAAACCTGCAGAGTTATAAATGATAACTCTCGTCCACAAATATATTGAGGGAAGGCAACGAAGAGGATTTGAAAGCAAGGCAGAATTGCAGGAAACAGATTTCAGGAGGTAGATTCGAATCGCCTTGAAAGCACATGAAAAGCGGCAAAACGTGGACAATGATGCCCTTGGCCAAAAAGGGCATATGCGTGTTTTCCTGAATATATTCAGGAAAACACGCATACGCCCTTTTGGGCCAACCAGGCAACCTGGAAAGGCAAATCAGCGCTCCAAAGAAGTCTCGCTTCCCAGCGGGCAAAAGGGCCATGCGGAAAAAAGTGTCCAAACCAGAAATGCAGGACCGGCCATGGAGAAATGGGAGCCTTGCTACGCTGATGGGCGGGATGTAAATTGCCAACAGCCACTCTGGAGAAGTGTACGGTGGGTCCTGAAACATCTAAAAAACACAGCTTGGAGAGCATAGGGCACTTCCACTCATGGGCGTATAAATTGGGAAAACTAAAAATCAGCAAGACACAGGCACCCCAAAGTTTAGGGCTGCTCTGTTGACAAAAACCCCCACTTCATTTCACCTTAAATATCCTAGGAAAGAGAAAAGTGGATAAAGAAGTTGTGGTCCTCATGTACAATGGAATATCCCTCAGCCATGAAATCCACGTCATAAGGCTAGTAGCAGCACGATGAGTGGATTTAGGTCCGACGATTCTAAGTGAAATAACTCACACAGAAAAAGACACTTATCATAAGATATCCCTTATAGAGGGAATGTAAAAACCGCTACACTTGAACTGAATTACAAAACAGAACAGAGTCACACGTTTAGAAAACACACTATGGCTGCTGAACGGGAAAGGTGAGCTGGGGTGATGCATAAAACAAGGGTTTCAAATTAGCTCAGATACCGTTCCATAAACCCAATATGTAGTAGACAAGACCTACTCCTTGCTCAGTGAACTGGACTCAACACCCCCTATTCACCACACAAGATTATATCTGACTAGTAAGAATCTTCAAACCTATGTATTGATATCTCTCTGTAAGTGAGTCAAGGGGGTGTAAAGCGGCATAAACACAGCCGTGAAAAGCAGCTAAACCCCATTATAAAAATAAATTACTTTTCAAAACCCGTGAAACAAAGACAGTGAAAGAGAGAGAAATTCTTACACATTTCGTTCAGGGGCTGTGATGCAACCTGGATTGACCATATCTAGACCCACAGCTGATTGAGACATAAGGGTGGACACTCTTGGGGCTGAGAGGTTTGGTGAGGTTGGGTGAGCCAACGCAGACCCTTTAAAGTAATACTGCATGGTACCCATCCCATGGGTCCCAAATCTCCAGGTTCAAGGGCATCTTCCTATATCGAAAACATGCATGAGAAGCCCAGAAGATGGTACACCGTGTGATCGGGAAAGGTTTCTAAAACGCACCTCATTTCTCATCTCCTTGTGCTCGGGTTCGCCATTCCAGCCGCTTTACTAGCCATCTCCCTCCTTGGAGAATCAGCACCTTTAACCTCCTGTTCCGTACAGGTTGCAATTTGTCCTGAGGATGAACGGGAAGAGGGCGAACCAATGAGAGACTAGCTCTAGGTGTTGGGACAGGCACAGGTCACTCTATTTTCCCATCAGGAAGAAGAAATAACCACAAGCTCAGCCTGCCCCCCCAGAACCAGAAGAGGGCCTGAAGCAATCCTGCACTTTAGCGGCCAGCTCCCAAAAAAGCGAGTTGTAAAATGGAGCTCAGGGGCACTGCAATTCACAAAGCTGCAGAGTTATAAATGATAACTCTCGTCCACAAATATATTGAGGGAAGGCAACGAAGAGGATTTGAAAGCAAGGCAGAATTGCAGGAAACAGATTTCAGGAGGTACATTCGAATCGCCTTGAAAGCACATGAAAAGCGGCAAAACGTGGACAATGATGTCCTTGGCCAAAAAGGGCGTATGCGTTTTTTCCTGAATATATTCAGGAAAAAACGCATACGCCCTTTTTGGCCAACCAAGCAACCTGGAAAGGCAAATCAGCGCTCCAAAGAAGTCTCGCTTCCCAGCGGGCAAAAGGGCCATGCGGAAAAAAGTGTCCAAACCAGAAATGCAGGACCGGCCATGGAGAAATGGGAGCCTTGCTACGCTGATGGGCGGGATGTAAATTGCCAACAGCCAATATGGAGAAGTGTACGGTGGGTCCTGAAACATCTAAAAAACACAGCTTGGAGAGCATAGGGCACTTCCACTCATGGGCGTATAAATTGGGAAAACTAAAAATCAGCAAGACACAGGCACCCCAAAGTTTAGGGCTGCTCTGTTGACAAAAACCCCCACTTCATTTCACCTTAAATATCCTAGGAAAGAGAAAAGTGGATAAAGAAGTTGTGGTCCTCATGTACAATGGAATATCCCTCAGCCATGAAATCCACGTCATAAGGCTAGTAGCAGCACGATGAGTGGATTTAGGTCCGACGATTCTAAGTGAAATAACTCACACAGAAAAAGACACTTATCATAAGATATCCCTTATAGAGGGAATGTAAAAACCGCTACACTTGAACTGAATTACAAAACAGAACAGAGTCACACGTTTAGAAAACACACTATGGCTGCTGAACGGGAAAGGTGAGCTGGGGTGATGCATAAAACAAGGGTTTCAAATTAGCTCAGATACCGTTCCATAAACCCAATATGTAGTAGACAAGACCTACTCCTTGCTCAGTGAACTGGACTCAACACCCCCTATTCACCACACAAGATTATATCTGACTAGTAAGAATCTTCAAACCTATGTATTGATATCTCTCTGTAAGTGAGTCAAGGGGGTGTAAAGCGGCATAAACACAGCCGTGAAAAGCAGCTAAACCCCATTATAAAAATAAATTACTTTTCAAAACCCGTGAAACAAAGACAGTGAAAGAGAGAGAAATTCTTACACATTTCGTTCAGGGGCTGTGATGCAACCTGGATTGACCATATCTAGACCCACAGCTGATTGAGACATAAGGGTGGACACTCTTGGGGCTGAGAGGTTTGGTGAGGTTGGGTGAGCCAACGCAGACCCTTTAAAGTAATACTGCATGGTACCCATCCCATGGGTCCCAAATCTCCAGGTTCAAGGGCATCTTCCTATATCGAAAACATGCATGAGAAGCCCAGAAGATGGTACACCGTGTGATCGGGAAAGGTTTCTAAAACGCACCTCATTTCTCATCTCCTTGTGCTCGGGTTCGCCATTCCAGCCGCTTTACTAGCCATCTCCCTCCTTGGAGAATCAGCACCTTTAACCTCCTGTTCCGTACAGGTTGCAATTTGTCCTGAGGATGAACGGGAAGAGGGCGAACCAATGAGAGACTAGCTCTAGGTGTTGGGACAGGCACAGGTCACTCTATTTTCCCATCAGGAAGAAGAATTAACCACAAGCTCAGCCTGCCCCCCAGAACCAGAAGAGGGCCTGAAGCAATCCTGCACTTTAGCGGCCAGCTCCCAAAAAAGCGAGTTGTAAAATGGAGCTCAGGGGCACTGCAATTCACAAACCTGCAGAGTTATAAATGATAAGTCTCGTTCACAGATATATTGAGGGAAGTCAACGAAGAGGATTTGAAAGCAAGGCAGAATTGCAGGAAACAGATTTCAGGAGGTACATTCGAATCGCCTTGAAAGCACATGAAAAGCGGCAAAACGTGGACAATGATGTCCTTGGCCAAAAAGGGCGTATGCGTTTTTTCCTTAATATATTCAGGAAAAAACGCATACGCCCTTTTTGGCCAACCAAGCAACCTGGAAAGGCAAATCAGCGCTCCAAAGAAGTCTCGCTTCCCAGCGGGCAAAAGGGCCATGCGGAAAAAAGTGTCCAAACCAGAAATGCAGGACCGGCCATGGAGAAATGGGAGCCTTGCTACGCTGATGGGCGGGATGTAAATTGCCAACAGCCACTCTGGAGAAGTGTACGGTGTGTCCTGAAACATCTAAAAAACAGTTTGGAGAGCATAGGGCACTTCCACTCATGGGCGTATAAATTGGGAAAACTAAAAATCAGCAAGACACATGCACCCCAAAGTTTAGGGCTGCTCTGTTGACAAGAACCCCCACTTCATTACACCTTAAATATCCTAGGAAAGAGAAAAATGGATAAAGAATTTGTGGTCCTCATGTACAACGGAATATCACTCAGCCATGAAATAAACGTCATAAGGCTAGTAGCAGCACGATGAGTGGATTTAGGTCCGACGATTCTAAGTGAAATAAGTCACACAGAAAAAGACACTTATCATAAGATATCACTTATAGAGGGAATGTAAAAACCGCTACACTTGAACTGAATTACAAAACAGAACAGAGTCACACGTTTAGAAAACACACTATGGCTGCTGAACGGGAAAGGTGAGCTGGGGTGATGCATAAAACAAGGGTTTCAAATTAGTTCAGATACCGTTCCATAAACCCAATATGTAATAGACAAGACCTACTCCTTGCTCAGTGAACTGGACTCAACACCCCCTATTCACCACACAAGAATATATCTGACTAGTAAGAATCTTCAAACCTATGTATTGATATCTCTCTGTAAGTGAGTCAAGGGGGTGTAAAGCGGCATAAACACAGCCGTGAAAAGCAGCTAAACCCCATTATAAAAATAAATTACTTTTCAAAACCCGTGAAACAAAGACAGTGAAAGAGAGAGAAATTCTTACACATTTCGTTCAGGGGCTGTGATGCAACCTGGATTGACCATATCTAGACCCACAGCTGATTGAGACATAAGGGTGGACACTCTTGGGGCTGAGAGGTTTGGTGAGGTTGGGTGAGCCAACGCACACCCTTTAAAGTAATACTGCATGGTACCCATCCCATGGGTCCCAAATCTCCAGGTTCAAGGGCATCTTCCTACATCGAAAACATGCATGAGAAGCCCAGAAGATGGTACACCGTGTGATCGGGAAAGGTTTCTAAAACGCACCTCATTTCTCATCTCCTTGTGCTCGGGTTCGCCATTCCAGCCGCTTTACTAGCCATCTCCCTCCTTGGAGAATCAGCACCTTTAACCTCCTGTTCCGTACAGGTTGCAATTTGTCCTGAGGATGAACGGGAAGAGGGCGAACCAATGAGAGACTAGCTCTAGGTGTTGGGACAGGCACAGGTCACTCTATTTTCCCATCAGGAAGAAGAATTAAGCACAAGCTCAGCCTGCCCCCCAGAACCAGAAGAGGGCCTGAAGCAATCCTGCACTTTTGCGGCCAGCTCCCAAAAAAGCGAGTTGTAAAATGGAGCTCAGGGGCACTGCAATTCACAAACCTGCAGAGTTATAAATGATAACTCTCGTGCACAAATATATTGAGGGAAGGCAACGAAGAGGATTTGAAAGCAAGGCAGAATTGCAGGAAACAGATTTCAGGAGGTAGATTCGAATCGCCTTGAAAGCCCAAGAAAAGAGGCAAAAGGTGGAAAGTGATGCCCTTGGCCAAAAAGGGCGTATGCGTTTTTTCCTTAATATATTCAGGAAAAAACGCATACGCCCTTTTTGGCCAACCAAGCAACCTGGAAAGGCAAATCAGCGCTCCAAAGAAGTCTCGCTTCCCAGCGGGCAAAAGGGCCATGCGGAAAAAAGTGTCCAAACCAGAAATGCAGGACCGGCCATGGAGAAATGGAAGCCTTGCTACGCTGATGGGCAGGATGTAAATTGCCAACAGCCACTCTGGAGAAGTGTACGGTGTGTCCTGAAACATCTAAAAAACAGTTTGGAGAGCATAGGGCACTTCCACTCATGGGCGTATAAATTGGGAAAACTAAAAATCAGCAAGACACATGCACCCCAAAGTTTAGGGCTGCTCTGTTGACAAGAACCCCCACTTCATTACACCTTAAATATCCTAGGAAAGAGAAAAATGGATAAAGAAGTTGTCGTCCTCATGTACAACGGAATATCACTCAGCCATGAAATCAACGTCATAAGGCTAGTAGCAGCACGATGAGTGGATTTAGGTCCGACGATTCTAAGTGAAATAAGTCACACAGAAAAAGACACTTATCATAAGATATCACTTATAGAGGGAATGTAAAAACCGCTACACTTGAACTGAATTACAAAACAGAACAGAGTCACACGTTTAGAAAACACACTATGGCTGCTGAACGGGAAAGGTGAGCTGGGGTGATGCATAAAACAAGGGTTTCAAATTAGTTCAGATACCGTTCCATAAACCCAATATGTAATAGACAAGACCTACTCCTTGCTCAGTGAACTGGACTCAACACCCCCTATTCACCACACAAGAATATATCTGACTAGTAAGAATCTTCAAACCTATGTATTGATATCTCTCTGTAAGTGAGTCAAGGGGGTGTAAAGCGGCATAAACACAGCCGTGAAAAGCAGCTAAACCCCATTATAAAAATAAATTACTTTTCAAAACCCGTGAAACAAAGACAGTGAAAGAGAGAGAAATTCTTACACATTTCGTTCAGGGGCTGTGATGCAACCTGGATTGACCATATCTAGACCCACAGCTGATTGAGACATAAGGGTGGACACTCTTGGGGCTGAGAGGTTTGGTGAGGTTGGGTGAGCCAACGCAGACCCTTTAAAGTAATACTGCATGGTACCCATCCCATGGGTCCCAAATCTCCAGGTTCAAGGGCATCTTCCTACATCGAAAACATGCATGAGAAGCCCAGAAGATGGTACACCGTGTGATCGGGAAAGGTTTCTAAAACGCACCTCATTTCTCATCTCCTTGTGCTCGGGTTCGCCATTCCAGCCGCTTTACTAGCCATCTCCCTCCTTGGAGAATCAGCACCTTTAACCTCCTGTTCCGTACAGGTTGCAATTTGTCCTGAGGATGAACGGGAAGAGGGCGAACCAATGAGAGACTAGCTCTAGGTGTTGGGACAGGCACAGGTCACTCTATTTTCCCATCAGGAAGAAGAATTAACCACAAGCTCAGCCTGCCCCCCAGAACCAGAAGAGGGCCTGAAGCAATCCTGCACTTTTGCGGCCAGCTCCCAAAAAAGCGAGTTGTAAAATGGAGCTCAGGGGCACTGCAATTCACAAACCTGCAGAGTTATAAATGATAACTCTCGTGCACAAATATATTGAGGGAAGGCAACGAAGAGGATTTGAAAGCAAGGCAGAATTGCAGGAAACAGATTTCAGGAGGTAGATTCGAATCGCCTTGAAAGCCCAAGAAAACAGGCAAAAGGTGGACAGTGATGCCCTTGGCCAAAAAGGGCGTATGAGTTTTTTCCTGAATATATTCAGGAAAAAACGCATACGCCCTTTTTGGCCAACCAAGCAACCTGGAAAGGCCAATCAGCGCTCCAAAGAAGTCTCGCTTCCCAGCGGGCAAAAGGGCCATGCGGAAAAAAGTGTCCAAACCAGAAATGCAGGACCGGCCATGGAGAAATGGGAGCCTTGCTACGCTGATGGGTGGGATGTAAATTTCCAACAGCCACTCTGGAGAAGTGTACGGTGGGTCCTGAAACATCTAAAAAACACAGCATGGAGAGCATAGGGCACTTCCACTCATGGGCGTATAACTTGGGAAACTAAAAATCAGCAAGACACAGGCACCCCAAAGTTTAGGGCTGCTCTGTTGACAAGAACCCCCACTTCATTACACCTTAAATATCCTAGGAAAGAGAAAAATGGATAAAGAAGTTGTGGTCCTCATGTACAATGGAATATCACTCAGCCATGAAATCAACGTCATAAGGCTAGGAGCAGCACGATGAGTGGATTTAGGTACGACGATTCTAAGTGAAATAAGTCACACAGAAAAAGACACTTATCATAAGATATCACTTCTAGAGGGAATGTAAAAACCGCTACACTTGAAATGAATTGCAAAACAGAACAGAGTCACACGTTTAGGAAACACACTATGGCTGCTAAACGGGAAAGGTGAGGTGGGGTGATGCATAAAACAAGGGTTTCAAATTAGCTCAGATACCGTTCCATAAACCCAATATGTAATAGACAAGACCTACTCCTTGCTCAGTGAACTGGACTCAACACCCCCTCTTCGCCACACAAGAATATATCTGACTAGTAAGAATCTTCAAACCTATGTATTGATATCTCTCTGTAAGTGAGTCAAGTGGGTGTAAAGCGGCATAAACACAGCCGAGAAAAGCAACTAAACCCCATTATAAAAATAAATTACTTTTAAAAACCCGTGAAACAAAGACAGTGAAAGAGAGAGAAATTCTTACAAAATACATTCAGTGGCTGTGATGCAAACTGGATTGACCATATCTAGACCCACAGCTGATTGAGACATAGGGTGGACACTCTTGGGGCTGAGAGGTTTGATGAGGTTGGGTGAGCCAACGCAGATCCTTTAAAATAATACTGCATGGTACCATCCCATGGGTCCCAAATCTCCAGGTTCAAGGGCATCTTCCTACATCGAAAACATGCAAGAGAAGCTCAGAAGATGGTACACCGTGTGCTCGGGAAAGGTTTCTAAAACGCACCTCATTTCTCATCTCCTGTGCTCGGTTTGGCCATTCCAGCCTCTTTACTAGCCATCTCCCTCCTCGGAGAATCAGCACCTTTAACCTCCTGTTCCGTACAGGTTGCAATTTGTCCTGAGGATGAACGGGAAGAGGGGGAACCAATGAGCGACTAGCTCTAGGGGTTGGGACAGGCACAGGTCACTCTATTTTCCCATCAGGAAGAAGAATTAACCACAAGCTCAGCCTGCCCCCCAGAACCAGAAGAGGGCCTGAAGCCATCCTGCACTTTTGCGGCCAGCTCCCAAAAAACCGACTGGAAAAATGGAGCTCAGGGGCACTGCAATTCGCAAACCTGCAGAGTTATAAATGATAACTCTCGTCCACAAATATATTGAGGGAAGGCAACGAAGAGGATTTGAAAGCAAGGCAGAATTGCAGGAAACAGATTTCAGGAGGTAGATTCGAATCGCCTTGAAAGCACATGAAAAGCGGCAAAATGTGGACAATGATGCCCTTGGCCAAAAAGGGCATATGCGTGTTTTCCTGAATATATTCAGGAAAACACGCATACGCCCTTTTGGGCCAACCAGGCAACCTGGAAAGGCAAATCAGCGCTCCAAAGAAGTCTCGCTTCCCAGCGGGCAAAAGGGCCATGCGGAAAAAAGTGTCCAAACCAGAAATGCAGGACCGGCCATGGAGAAATGGGAGCCTTGCTACGCTGATGGGCGGGATGTAAATTGCCAACAGCCACTCTGGAGAAGTGTACGGTGGGTCCTGAAACATCTAAAAAACACAGCTTGGAGAGCATAGGGCACTTCCACTCATGGGCGTATAAATTGGGAAACTAAAAATCAGCAAGACACAGGCACCCCAAAGTTTAGGGCTGCTCTGTTGACAAAAACCCCCACTTCATTTCACCTTAAATATCCTAGGAAAGAGAAAAGTGGATAAAGAAGTTGTGGTCCTCATGTACAATGGAATATCCCTCAGCCATGAAATCCACGTCATAAGGCTAGTAGCAGCACGATGAGTGGATTTAGGTCCGACGATTCTAAGTGAAATAACTCACACAGAAAAAGACACTTATCATAAGATATCCCTTATAGAGGGAATGTAAAAACCGCTACACTTGAACTGAATTACAAAACAGAACAGAGTCACACGTTTAGAAAACACACTATGGGTGCTGAACGGGAAAGGTGAGCTGGGGTGATGCATAAAACAAGGGTTTCAAATTAGCTCAGATACCGTTCCATAAACACAATATGTAGTAGACAAGACCTACTCCTTGCTCAGTGAACTGGACTCAACACCCCCTATTCACCACACAAGATTATATCTGACTAGTAAGAATCTTCAAACCTATGTATTGATATCTCTCTGTAAGTGAGTCAAGGGGGTGTAAAGCGGCATAAACACAGCCGTGAAAAGCAGCTAAACCCCATTATAAAAATAAATTACTTTTCAAAACCCGTGAAACAAAGACAGTGAAAGAGAGAGAAATTCTTACACATTTCGTTCAGGGGCTGTGATGCAACCTGGATTGACCATATCTAGACCCACAGCTGATTGAGACATAAGGGTGGACACTCTTGGGGCTGAGAGGTTTGGTGAGGTTGGGTGAGCCAACGCAGACCCTTTAAAGTAATACTGCATGGTACCCATCCCATGGGTCCCAAATCTCCAGGTTCAAGGGCATCTTCCTATATCGAAAACATGCATGAGAAGCCCAGAAGATGGTACACCGTGTGATCGGGAAAGGTTTCTAAAACGCACCTCATTTCTCATCTCCTTGTGCTCGGGTTCGCCATTCCAGCCGCTTTACTAGCCATCTCCCTCCTTGGAGAATCAGCACCTTTAACCTCCTGTTCCGTACAGGTTGCAATTTGTCCTGAGGATGAACGGGAAGAGGGCGAACCAATGAGAGACTAGCTCTAGGTGTTGGGACAGGCACAGGTCACTCTATTTTCCCATCAGGAAGAAGAATTAACCACAAGCTCAGCCTGCCCCCCAGAACCAGAAGAGGGCCTGAAGCAATCCTGCACTTTTGCGGCCAGCTCCCAAAAAAGCGAGTTGTAAAATGGAGCTCAGGGGCACTGCAATTCACAAACCTGCAGAGTTATAAATGATAACTCTCGTTCACAGATATATTGAGGGAAGTCAACGAAGAGGATTTGAAAGCAAGGCAGAATTGCAGGAAACAGATTTCAGGAGGTACATTCGAATCGCCTTGAAAGCACATGAAAAGCGGCAAAACGTGGACAATGATGTCCTTGGCCAAAAAGGGCGTATGCGTTTTTTCCTTAATATATTCAGGAAAAAACGCATACGCCCTTTTCGGCCAACCAAGCAACCTGGAAAGGCAAATCAGCGCTCCAAAGAAGTCTCGCTTCCCAGCGGGCAAAAGGGCCATGCGGAAAAAAGTGTCCAAACCAGAAATGCAGGACAGGCCATGGAGAAATGGGAGCCTTGCTACGCTGATGGGCGGGATGTAAATTGCCAACAGCCACTCTGGAGAAGTGTACGGTGTGTCCTGAAACATCTAAAAAACAGTTTGGAGAGCATAGGGCACTTCCACTCATGGGCGTATAAATTGGGAAAACTAAAAATCAGCAAGACACATGCACCCCAAAGATTAGGGCTGCTCTGTTGACAAGAACCCCCACTTCATTACACCTTAAATATCCTAGGAAATAGAAAAATGGATAAAGAAGTTGAGGTCCTCATGTACAACGGAATATCACTCAGCCATGAAATCAACGTCATAAGGCTAGTAGCAGCACGATGAGTGGATTTAGGTCCGACGATTCTAAGTGAAATAAGTCACACAGAAAAAGACACTTATCATAAGATATCACTTATAGAGGGAATGTAAAAACCGTTACACTTGAACTGAATTACAAAACAGAACAGAGTCACACGTTTAGAAAACACACTATGGCTGCTGAACGGGAAAGGTGAGGTGGGGTGATGCATAAAACAAGGGTTTCAAATTAGCTCAGATACCGTTCCATAAACCCAATATGTAATAGACAAGACCTACTCCTTGCTCAGTGAAATGGACTCAACACCCCCTATTCACCGCACAAGAATATATCTGAGTAGTAAGAATCTTCAAACCTATGTATTGATATCTCTCTGTAAGTGAGTCAAGGGGGTGTAAAGCGGCATAAACACAGCCGTGAAAAGCAGCTAAACCCCATTATAAAAATAAATTACTTTTCAAAACCCGTGAAACAAAGACAGTGAAAGAGAGAGAAATTCTTACACATTTCGTTCAGGGGCTGTGATGCAACCTGGATTGACCATATCTAGACCCACAGCTGATTGAGACATAAGGGTGGACACTCTTGGGGCTGAGAGGTTTGGTGAGGTTGGGTGAGCCAACGCAGACCCTTTAAAGTAATACTGCATGGTACCCATCCCATGGGTCCCAAATCTCCAGGTTCAAGGGCATCTTCCTATATCGAAAACATGCATGAGAAGCCCAGAAGATGGTACACCGTGTGATCGGGAAAGGTTTCTAAAATGCACCTCATTTCTCATCTCCTTGTGCTCGGGTTCGCCATTCCAGCCGCTTTACTAGCCATCTCCCTCCTTGGAGAATCAGCACCTTTAACATCCTGTTCCGTACAGGTTGCAATTTGTCCTGAGGATGAACGGGAAGAGGGCGAACCAATGAGAGACTAGCTCTAGGTGTTGGGACAGGCACAGGTCACTCTATTTTCCCATCAGGAAGAAGAAATAACCACAAGCTCAGCCTGCCCCCCCAGAACCAGAAGAGGGCCTGAAGCAATCCTGCACTTTAGCGGCCAGCTCCCAAAAAAGCGAGTTGTAAAATGGAGCTCAGGGGCACTGCAATTCACAAACCTGCAGAGTTATAAATGATAACTCTCGTCCACAAATATATTGAGGGAAGGCAACGAAGAGGATTTGAAAGCAAGGCAGAATTGCAGGAAACAGATTTCAGGAGGTACATTCGAATCGCCTTGAAAGCACATGAAAAGCGGCAAAACGTGGACAATGATGCCCTTGGCCAAAAAGGGCGTATGCGTTTTTTCCTGAATATATTCAGGAAAAAACGCATACGCCCTTTTTGGCCAACCAAGCAACCTGGAAAGGCAAATCAGCGCTCCAAAGAAGTCTCGCTCCCCAGCGGGCAAAAGGGCCATGCGGAAAAAAGTGTCCAAACCAGAAATGCAGGACCGGCCATGGAGAAATGGGAGCCTTGCTACGCTGATGGGCGGGATGTAAATTGCCAACAGCCACTCTGGAGAAGTGTACGGTGTGTCCTGAAACATCTAAAAAGCAGTTTGGAGAGCATAGGGCACTTCCACTCATGGGCGTATAAATTGGGAAAACTAAAAATCAGCAAGACACAGGCACCCCAAAGTTTAGGGCTGCTCTGTTGACAAGAACCCCCACTTCATTACACCTTAAATATCCTAGGAAAGAGAAAAATGGATAAAGAAGTTGTGGTCCTCATGTACAACGGAATATCACTCAGCCATGAAATCAACGTCATAAGGCTAGTAGCAGCACGATGAGTGGATTTAGGTCCGACGATTATAAGTGAAATAAGTCACACAGAAACAGACACTTATCATAAGATATCACTTATAGAGGGAATGTAAAAACCGCTACACTTGAACTGAATTACAAAACAGAACAGAGTCACACGTTTAGAAAACACACTATGGCTGCTGAACGGGAAAGATGAGCTGGGGTGATGCATAAAACAAGGGTTTCAAATTAGTTCAGATACCGTTCCATAAACCCAATATGTAATAGACAAGACCTACTCCTTGCTCAGTGAACTGGACTCAACACCCCCTATTCACCACACAAGAATATATCTGACTAGTAAGAATCTTCAAACCTATGTATTGATATCTCTCTGTAAGTGAGTCAAGGGGGTGTAAAGCGGCATAAACACAGCCGAGAAAAGCAACTAAACCCCATTATAAAAATAAATTACTTTTCAAAACCCGTGAAACAAAGACAGTGAAAGAGAGAGAAATTTTTACAAAATACATTCAGTGGCTGTGATGCAACCTGGATTGACCATATCTAGACCCACAGCTGATTGAGACATAGGGTGGACACTCTTGGGGCTGAGAGGTTTGATGAGGTTGGGTGAGCCAACGCAGATCCTTTAAAATAATACTGCATGGTACCATCCCATGGGTCCCAAATCTCCAGGTTCAAGGGCATCTTCCTACAACGAAAACATGCAAGAGAAGCTCAGAAGATGGTACACCGTGTGCTCGGGAAAGGTTCCTAAAACGCACCTCATTTCTCATCTCCTGTGCTCGGGTTCGCCATTCCAGCCTCTTTACTAGCCATCTCCCTCCTCGGAGAATCAGCACCTTTAACCTCCTGTTCCGTACAGGTTGCAATTTGTCCTGAGGATGAACGGGAAGAGGGGGAACCAATGAGCGACTAGCTCTAGGGGTTGGGACAGGCACAGGTCACTCTATTTTCCCATCAGGAAGAAGAATTAACCACAAGCTCAGCCTGCCCCCCAGAACCAGAAGAGGGCCTGAAGCCATCCTGCACTTTTGCGGCCAGCTCCCAAAAAACCGACTGGAAAAATGGAGCTCAGGGGCACTGCAATTCGCAAACCTGCAGAGTTATAAATGATAACTCTCGTCCACAAATATATTGAGGGAAGGCAACGAAGAGGATTTGAAAGCAAGGCAGAATTGCAGGAAACAGATTTCAGGAGGTAGATTCGAATCGCCTTGAAAGCACATGAAAAGCGGCAAAACGTGGACAATGATGCCCTTGGCCAAAAAGGGCATATGCGTGTTTTCCTGAATATATTCAGGAAAACACGCATACGCCCTTTTGGGCCAACCAGGCAACCTGGAAAGGCAAATCAGCGCTCCAAAGAAGTCTCGCTTCCCAGCGGGCAAAAGGGCCATGCGGAAAAAAGTGTCCAAACCAGAAATGCAGGACCGGCCATGGAGAAATGGGAGCCTTGCTACGCTGATGGGCGGGATGTAAATTGCCAACAGCCACTCTGGAGAAGTGTACGGTGGGTCCTGAAACATCTAAAAAACACAGCTTGGAGAGCATAGGGCACTTCCACTCATGGGCGTATAAATTGGGAAAACTAAAAATCAGCAAGACACAGGCACCCCAAAGTTTAGGGCTGCTCTGTTGACAAAAACCCCCACTTCATTTCACCTTAAATATCCTAGGAAAGAGAAAAGTGGATAAAGAAGTTGTGGTCCTCATGTACAATGGAATATCCCTCAGCCATGAAATCCACGTCATAAGGCTAGTAGCAGCACGATGAGTGGATTTAGGTCCGACGATTCTAAGTGAAATAACTCACACAGAAAAAGACACTTATCATAAGATATCCCTTATAGAGGGAATGTAAAAACCGCTACACTTGAACTGAATTACAAAACAGAACAGAGTCACACGTTTAGAAAACACACTATGGCTGCTGAACGGGAAAGGTGAGCTGGGGTGATGCATAAAACAAGGGTTTCAAATTAGCTCAGATACCGTTCCATAAACCCAATATGTAGTAGACAAGACCTACTCCTTGCTCAGTGAACTGGACTCAACACCCCCTATTCACCACACAAGATTATATCTGACTAGTAAGAATCTTCAAACCTATGTATTGATATCTCTCTGTAAGTGAGTCAAGGGGGTGTAAAGCGGCATAAACACAGCCGTGATAAGCAGCTAAACCCCATTATAAAAATAAATTACTTTTCAAAACCCGTGAAACAAAGACAGTGAAAGAGAGAGAAATTCTTACACATTTCGTTCAGGGGCTGTGATGCAACCTGGATTGACCATATCTAGACCCACAGCTGATTGAGACATAAGGGTGGACACTCTTGGGGCTGAGAGGTTTGGTGAGCTTGGGTGAGCCAACGCAGACCCTTTAAAGTAATACTGCATGGTACCCATCCCATGGGTCCCAAATCTCCAGGTTCAAGGGCATCTTCCTACATCGAAAACATGCATGAGAAGCCCAGAAGATGGTACACCGTGTGATCGGGAAAGGTTTCTAAAACGCACCTCATTTCTCATCTCCTTGTGCTCGGGTTCGCCATTCCAGCCACTTTATTAGCCATCTCCCTCCTTGGAGAATCAGCACCTTTAACCTCCTCTTCCGTACAGGTTGCAATTTGTCCTGAGGATGAACGGGAAGAGGGCGAACCAATGAGAGACTAGCTCTAGGTGTTGGGACAAGCACAGGTCACTCTATTTTCCCATCAGGAAGAAGAATTAACCACAAGCTCAGCCTGCTCCCCAGAACCAGAAGAGGGCCTGAAGCAATCCTGCACTTTTGCGGCCAGCTCCCAAAAAAGTGCGTTGTAAAATGGAGCTCAGGGGCACTGCAATTCACAAACCTGCAGAGTTATAAATGATAACTCTCGTCCACAAATATATTGAGGGAAGGCAACGAAGAGGATTTGAAAGCAAGGCAGAATTGCAGGAAACAGATTTCAGGAGGCAGATTCGAATCGCCTTGAAAGCCCAAGAAAAGAGGCAGAAGGTGGACAGTGATGCCCTTGGCCAAAAAGGGTGTATGCGTTTTTTCCTGAATATATTCAGGAAAAAACGCGTACGCCCTTTTTGGCCAACCAAGCAACCTGGAAATGCAAATCAGCGCTCCAAAGAAGTCTCGCTTCCCAGCGGGCAAAAGGGCCATGCGGAAAAAAGTGTCCAAACCAGAAATGCAGGACCGGCCATGGAGAAATGGGAGCCTTGCTACGCTGATGGGCGGGATGTAAATTGCCAACAGCCACTCTGGAGAAGTGTACGGTGGGTCCTGAAACATCTAAAAAACACAGCTTGGAGAGCATAGGGCACTTCCACTCATGGGCGTATAAATTGGGAAACTAAAAATCAGCAAGACACAGGCACCCCAATGTTTAGGGCTGCTCTGTTGACAAGAACCCCCACTTCATTACACCTTAAATATCCTAGGAAATACAAAAATGGATAAAGAAGTTGAGGTCCTCATGTACAACGGAATATCACTCAGCCATGAAATCAACGTCATAAGGCTAGTAGCAGCACGATGAGTGGATTTAGGTCCGACGATTCTATGTGAAATAAGTCACACAGAAAAAGACACTTATCATAAGATATCACTTATAGAGGGAATGTAAAAACCGCTACACTTGAACTGAATTGCAAAACAGAACAGAGTCACACGTTTAGGAAACACACTATGGCTGCTGAACGGGAAAGGTGAGGTGGGGTGATGCATAAACAAGTGTTTCAAATTAGCTCAGATACCGTTCAATAAACCCAAGATGTAATAGACAAGACCTACTCCTTGCTCAGTGAACTGGACTCAACACCCCCTATTCACCACACAAGAATATATCTGACTAGTAAGAATCTTCAAACCTATGTATTGATATCTCTCTGTAAGTGAGTCAAGGGGGTGTAAAGCGGCATAAACACAGCCGAGAAAAGCAGCTAAACCCCATTATAAAAATAAATTACTTTTCAAAACCCGTGAAACAAAGACAGTGAAAGAGAGAGAAATTCTTACACATTTCGTTCAGGGGCTGTGATGCAACCTGGATTGACCATATCTAGACCCACAGCTGATTGAGACATAAGGGTGGACACTCTTGGGGCTGAGAGGTTTGGTGAGGTTGGGTGAGCCAACGCAGACCCTTTAAAGTAATACTGCATGGTACCCATCCCATGGGTCCCAAATCTCCAGGTTCAAGGGCATCTTCCTACATCGAAAACATGCATGAGAAGCCCAGAAGATGGTACACCGTGTGATCGGGAAAGGTTTCTAAAACGCACCTCATTTCTCATCTCCTTGTGCTCGGGTTCGCCATTCCAGCCACTTTACTAGCCATCTCCCTCCTTGGAGAATCAGCACCTTTAACCTCCTGTTCCGTACAGGTTGCAATTTGTCCTGAGAATGAACGGGAAGAGGGCGAACCAATGAGAGACTAGCTCTAGGGGTTGGGACAGGCACAGGTCACTCTATTTTCCCATCAGGAAGAAGAATTATCCACAAGCTCAGCCTGCCCCCCAGAACCAGAAGAGGGCCTGAAGCAATCCTGCACTTTTGCGGCCAGCTCCCAAAAAAGCGAGTTGAAAAATGGAGCTCAGGGGCACTACAATTCACAAACCTGCAGAGTTATAAATGATAACTCTCGTCCACAAATATATTGAGGGAAGTCAACGAAGAGGATTTGAAAGCAAGGCAGAATTGCAGGAAACAGATTTCAGGAGGTACATTCGAATCGCCTTGAAAGCACATGAAAAGCGGCAAAACGTGGACAATGATGTCCTTGGCCAAAAAGGGCATATGCGTTTTTTCCTGAATATATTCAGGAAAAAACGCATACGCCCTTTTTGGCCAACCAAGCAACCTGGAAAGGCAAATCAGCGCTCCAAAGAAGTCTCGCTTCCCAGCGGGCAAAAGGGCCATGCGGAAAAAAGTGTCCAGACCAGAAATGCAGGACCAGCCATGGAGAAATGGGAGCCTTGCTACGCTGATGGGCGGGATGTAAATTGCCAACAGCCACTCTGGAGAACTGTACGGTGTGTCCTGAAACATCTAAAAAACAGCTTGGAGAGCATAGGGCACTTCCACTCATGGGCGTATAAATTGTGAAAACTAAAAATCAGCAAGACACAGGCACCCCAAAGTTTAGGGCTGCTCTGTTAACAAACACCCCCACTTCATTACACCTTAAATATGCTAGGAAAGAGAAAACTGGATAAAGAAGTTGTGGTCCTCATGTACAATGGAATATCACTCAGCCATGAAATCAACGTCATAAGGCTAGTAGCAGCACGATGAGTGGATTTAGGTCCGACGATTCTAAGTGAAATAAGTCACACAGAAAAAGACACTTATCATAAGATATCACTTATAGAGGGAATGTAAAAACCGCTACATTGGAACTGAATTACAAAACAGAACAGAGTCACACGTTCAGAAAACACACTATGGCTGCTGAAGCGGAAAGGTGAGGTGGGGTGATGCATAAAACAAGGGTTTCAAATTAGCTCAGATACCGTTCCATAAACCCAATATGTAATAGACAAGACCTACACCTTGCTCAGTGAACTGGACTCAACACCCCCTATTCACCGCACAAGAATATATCTGACTAGTAAGAATCGTCAAACCTATGTACTGATATCTCTCTGTAAGTGAGTCAAGGGGGTGTAAAGCGGCATAAACACAGCCGTGAAAAGCAGCTAAACCCCATTATAAAAATAAATTACTTTTCAAAACCCGTGAAACAAAGACAGTGGAAGAGAGAGAAATTCTTACAAAATTCGTTCAGTGGCTGTGATGCAACCTGGATTGACCATATCTAGACCCACAGCTGATTGAGACATAAGGGTGGACACTCTTGGGGCTGAGAGGTTCGGTGAGGTTGGGTGAGCCAACGCAGACCCTTTCAAGTAATACTGCATGGTACCCATCCCATGGGTCCCAAATCTCCAGGTTCAAGGGCTTCTTCCTACGTCGAAAACAGGCATGAGAAACCCAGAAGATGGTACACCGTTTGATCGGGAAAGGTTTCTAAAACGCACCTCATTTCTCATCTCCTTGTGCTCGGGTTCGCCATTCCAGCCGATTTACTAGCCATCTCCCTCCTTGGAGAATCAGCACCTTTAACCTCCTGTTCCGTACAGGTTGCAATTTGTCCTGAGGATGAACGGGAAGAGGGCGAACCAATGAGAGACTAGCTCTAGGTGTTGGGACAGGCACAGGTCACTCTATTTTCCCATCAGGAAGAAGAATTAACCACAAGCTCAGCCTGCCCCCCAGAACCAGAAGAGGGCCTGAAGCAATCCTGCACTTTTGCGTCCAGCTCCCAAAAAAGCGAGTTGAAAAATGGAGCCCATGGGCACTGCAATTCACAAACCTGCAGAGTTAAAAATGATAACTCTCGTCCACAAATATATTGAGGGAAGGCAACGAAGAGGATTTGAAAGCAAGGCAGAATTGCAGGAAACAGATTTCAGGAGGTAGATTCGAATCGCCTTGAAAGCACATGAAAAGCGGCAAAACGTGGACAGTGATGCCCTTGGCCAAAAAGGGCGTATGCGTTTTTTCCTGAATATATTCAGGAAAAAACGCATATGCCCTTTTTGGCCAACCAAGCAACCTGGAAAGGCAAATCAGCGCTCCAAAAAAGTCTCGCTTCCCAGCGGGCAAAAGGGCCATGCGGAAAAAAGTGTCCAAACCAGAAATGCAGGACCGGCCATGGAGAAATGGGAGCCTTGCTACCCTGATGGGCGGGACGTAAATTGCCAACAGCCACTCTGGAGAAGTGTACGGTGTGTCCTGAGACATCTAAAAAGCACAGCTTAGAGAGTATAGGGCACTTCCACTCATGGGCGTATAAATTGGGAAAACTAAAATCAGCAAGACACAGGCACACCAAAGTTTAGGGTTGCTCTGTTGACAAACACCCCCACTTCATTACACCTTAAATATCCTAGGAAAGAGAAAAATGGATAAAGAAGTTGTGGTCCTCATGTACAATGGAATATCACTCAGCCATGAAATCCACGTCATAAGGCTAGTAGCAGCACGATGAGTGGATTTAGGTCCGACGATTCTAAGTGAAATAAGTCACACAGAAACAGACACTTATCATAAGATATCACTTATAGAGGGAATGTAAAAACCGCTACACTTGAACTGAATTACAAAACAGAACAGAGTCACACATTCAGAAATCACACTATGGCTGCTGAAGCGGAAAGGTGAGGTGGGGTGATGCATAAAACAAGGGTTTCAAATTAGCTCAGATACCGTTCCATAAACCCAATATGTAATAGACAAGACCTACTCCTTGCTCAGTGAACTGGACTCAACACCCCCTATTCACCGCACAAGAATATATCTGACTAGTAAGAATCGTCAAACCTATGTACTGATATCTCTCTGTAAGTGAGTCAAGGGGGTGTAAAGCGGCATAAACACAGCCGTGAAAAGCAGCTAAACCCCATTATAAAAATAAATTACTTTTCAAAACCCGTGAAACAAAGACAGTGGAAGAGAGAGAAATTTTTACAAAATTCGTTCAGGGGCTGTGATGGAACCTGGATTGACCATAACTAGACCCACAGCTGATTGAGACATAAGGGTGGACACTCTTGGGGCTGAAAGGTTTGGTGAGGTTGTGTGAGCCAACGCAGACCCTTTCAAGTAATACTGCATGGTACCCATCCCATGTGTCCCAAATCTCTAGGTTAAAGGGCATCTTCCTACATCGAAAACATGCATGAGAAACCCAGAAGATGGTACACCATGTGATCGGGAAAGGTTTCTAAAACGCACCTCATTTCTCATCTCCTTGTGCTCGGGTTCGCCATTCCAGCCGCTTTACTAGCCATCTCCCTCCTTGGAGAATCAGCACCTTTAACCTCCTGTTCCGTACAGGTTGCAATTTGTCCTGAGGATGAACGGGAAGAGGGCGAACCAATGAGAGACTAGCTCTAGGTGTTGGGACAGGGACAGGTCACTCTATTTTCCCATCAGGAAGAAGAATTAACCACAAGCTCAGCCTGCCCCCCAGAACCAGAAGAGGGCCTGAAGCAATCCTGCACTTTTGCGTCCAGCTCCCAAAAAAGCGAGTTGAAAAATGGAGCTCATGGGCACTGCAATTCACAAACCTGCAGAGTTAAAAATGATAACTCTCGTCCACAAATATATTGAGGGAAGGCAACGAAGAGGATTTGAAAGCAAGGCAGAATTGCAGGAAACAGATTTCAGGAGGTAGATTCGAATCGCCTTGAAAGCCCATGAAAAGCGGCAAAACGTGGACAGTGATGCCCTTGGCCAAAAAGGGCGTATGCGTTTTTTCCTGAATATATTCAGGAAAAAACGCATATGCCCTTTTTGGCCAACCAAGCAACCTGGAAAGGCAAATCAGCGCTCCAAAAAATTCTCGCTTCCCAGCGGGCAAAAGGGCCATGCGGAAAAAAGTGTCCAAACCAGAAATGCAGGACCGGCCATGGAGAAATGGGAGCCTTGCTACCCTGATGGGCGGGACGTAAATTGCCAACAGCCACTCTGGAGAAGTGTACGGTGTGTCCTGAGACATCTAAAAAACACAGCTTAGAGAGTATAGGGCACTTCCACTCATGGGCGTATAAATTGGGAAAACGAAAATCAGCAAGACACAGGCACACCAAAGTTTAAGGCTGCTCTGTTGACAAACACCCCCACTTCATTACACCTTAAATATCCTAGGAAAGAGAAAAATGGATAAAGAAGTTGTGGTCCTCATGTATAATGGAATATCACTCAGCCATGAAATCAACGTCATAAGGCTAGTAGCAGCACGATGAGTGGATTTAGGTCCGACGATTCTAAGTGAAATAAGTCACACAGAAACAGACACTTATCATAAGATATCACTTATAGAGGGAATGTAAAAACCGCTACACTTGAACTGAATTACAAAACAGAACAGAGTCACACGTTCAGAAATCACACTATGGCTGTTGAAGCGGAAAGGTGAGGTGGGGTGATGCATAAAACAAGGGTTTCAAATTAGCTCAGATACCGTTCCATAAACCCAATATGTAATAGACAAGACCTACTCCTTGCTCAGTGAACTGGACTCAACACCCCCTATTCACCGCACAAGAATATATCTGACTAGTAAGAATCGTCAAACCTATGTACTGATATCTCTCTGTAAGTGAGTCAAGGGGGTGTAAAGCGGCATAAACACAGCCGTGAAAAGCAGCTAAACCCCATTATAAAAATAAATTACTTTTCAAAACCCGTGAAACAAAGACAGTGGAAGAGAGAGAAATTCTTACAAAATTCGTTCAGGGGCTGTGATGCAACCTGGATTGACCATATCTAGACCCACAGCTGATTGAGACATAAGGGTGGACACTCTTGGGGCTGAGAGGTTCGGTGAGGTTGGGTGAGCCAACGCAGACCCTTTCAAGTAATACTGCATGGTACCCATCCCATGGGTCCCAAATCTCCAGGTTCAAGGGCTTCTTCCTACGTCGAAAACAGGCATGAGAAACCCAGAAGATGGTACACCGTTTGATCGGGAAAGGTTTCTAAAACGCACCTCATTTCTCATCTCCTTGTGCTCGGGTTCGCCATTCCAGCCGATTTACTAGCCATCTCCCTCCTTGGAGAATCAGCACCTTTAACCTCCTGTTCCGTACAGGTTGCAATTTGTCCTGAGGATGAACGGGAAGAGGGCGAACCAATGAGAGACTAGCTCTAGGTGTTGGGACAGGCACAGGTCACTCTATTTTCCCATCAGGAAGAAGAATTAACCACAAGCTCAGCCTGCCCCCCAGAACCAGAAGAGGGCCTGAAGCAATCCTGCACTTTTGCGTCCAGCTCCCAAAAAAGCGAGTTGAAAAATGGAGCCCATGGGCACTGCAATTCACAAACCTGCAGAGTTAAAAATGATAACTCTCGTCCACAAATATATTGAGGGAAGGCAACGAAGAGGATTTGAAAGCAAGGCAGAATTGCAGGAAACAGATTTCAGGAGGTAGATTCGAATCGCCTTGAAAGCACATGAAAAGCGGCAAAACGTGGACAGTGATGCCCTTGGCCAAAAAGGGCGTATGCGTTTTTTCCTGAATATATTCAGGAAAAAACGCATATGCCCTTTTTGGCCAACCAAGCAACCTGGAAAGGCAAATCAGCGCTCCAAAAAAGTCTCGCTTCCCAGCGGGCAAAAGGGCCATGCGGAAAAAAGTGTCCAAACCAGAAATGCAGGACCGGCCATGGAGAAATGGGAGCCTTGCTACCCTGATGGGCGGGACGTAAATTGCCAACAGCCACTCTGGAGAAGTGTACGGTGTGTCCTGAGACATCTAAAAAGCACAGCTTAGAGAGTATAGGGCACTTCCACTCATGGGCGTATAAATTGGGAAAACTAAAATCAGCAAGACACAGGCACACCAAAGTTTAGGGTTGCTCTGTTGACAAACACCCCCACTTCATTACACCTTAAATATCCTAGGAAAGAGAAAAATGGATAAAGAAGTTGTGGTCCTCATGTACAATGGAATATCACTCAGCCATGAAATCCACGTCATAAGGCTAGTAGCAGCACGATGAGTGGATTTAGGTCCGACGATTCTAAGTGAAATAAGTCACACAGAAACAGACACTTATCATAAGATATCACTTATAGAGGGAATGTAAAAACCGCTACACTTGAACTGAATTACAAAACAGAACAGAGTCACACATTCAGAAATCACACTATGGCTGCTGAAGCGGAAAGGTGAGGTGGGGTGATGCATAAAACAAGGGTTTCAAATTAGCTCAGATACCGTTCCATAAACCCAATATGTAATAGACAAGACCTACTCCTTGCTCAGTGAACTGGACTCAACACCCCCTATTCACCGCACAAGAATATATCTGACTAGTAAGAATCGTCAAACCTATGTACTGATATCTCTCTGTAAGTGAGTCAAGGGGGTGTAAAGCGGCATAAACACAGCCGTGAAAAGCAGCTAAACCCCATTATAAAAATAAATTACTTTTCAAAACCCGTGAAACAAAGACAGTGGAAGAGAGAGAAATTTTTACAAAATTCGTTCAGGGGCTGTGATGGAACCTGGATTGACCATAACTAGACCCACAGCTGATTGAGACATAAGGGTGGACACTCTTGGGGCTGAAAGGTTTGGTGAGGTTGTGTGAGCCAACGCAGACCCTTTAAAGTAATACTGCATGGTACCCATCCCATGTGTCCCAAATCTCTAGGTTAAAGGGCATCTTCCTACATCGAAAACATGCATGAGAAACCCAGAAGATGGTACACCATGTGATCGGGAAAGGTTTCTAAAACGCACCTCATTTCTCATCTCCTTGTGCTCGGGTTCGCCATTCCAGCCGCTTTACTAGCCATCTCCCTCCTTGGAGAATCAGCACCTTTAACCTCCTGTTCCGTACAGGTTGCAATTTGTCCTGAGGATGAACGGGAAGAGGGCGAACCAATGAGAGACTAGCTCTAGGTGTTGGGACAGGGACAGGTCACTCTATTTTCCCATCAGGAAGAAGAATTAACCACAAGCTCAGCCTGCCCCCCAGAACCAGAAGAGGGCCTGAAGCAATCCTGCACTTTTGCGTCCAGCTCCCAAAAAAGCGAGTTGAAAAATGGAGCTCATGGGCACTGCAATTCACAAACCTGCAGAGTTAAAAATGATAACTCTCGTCCACAAATATATTGAGGGAAGGCAACGAAGAGGATTTGAAAGCAAGGCAGAATTGCAGGAAACAGATTTCAGGAGGTAGATTCGAATCGCCTTGAAAGCCCATGAAAAGCGGCAAAACGTGGACAGTGATGCCCTTGGCCAAAAAGGGCGTATGCGTTTTTTCCTGAATATATTCAGGAAAAAACGCATATGCCCTTTTTGGCCAACCAAGCAACCTGGAAAGGCAAATCAGCGCTCCAAAAAATTCTCGCTTCCCAGCGGGCAAAAGGGCCATGCGGAAAAAAGTGTCCAAACCAGAAATGCAGGACCGGCCATGGAGAAATGGGAGCCTTGCTACCCTGATGGGCGGGACGTAAATTGCCAACAGCCACTCTGGAGAAGTGTACGGTGTGTCCTGAGACATCTAAAAAACACAGCTTAGAGAGTATAGGGCACTTCCACTCATGGGCGTATAAATTGGGAAAACGAAAATCAGCAAGACACAGGCACACCAAAGTTTAAGGCTGCTCTGTTGACAAACACCCCCACTTCATTACACCTTAAATATCCTAGGAAAGAGAAAAATGGATAAAGAAGTTGTGGTCCTCATGTATAATGGAATATCACTCAGCCATGAAATCAACGTCATAAGGCTAGTAGCAGCACGATGAGTGGATTTAGGTCCGACGATTCTAAGTGAAATAAGTCACACAGAAACAGACACTTATCATAAGATATCACTTATAGAGGGAATGTAAAAACCGCTACACTTGAACTGAATTACAAAACAGAACAGAGTCACACGTTCAGAAATCACACTATGGCTGTTGAAGCGGAAAGGTGAGGTGGGGTGATGCATAAAACAAGGGTTTCAAATTAGCTCAGATACCGTTCCATAAACCCAATATGTAATAGACAAGACCTACTCCTTGCTCAGTGAACTGGACTCAACACCCCCTATTCACCGCACAAGAATATATCTGACTAGTAAGAATCGTCAAACCTATGTACTGATATCTCTCTGTAAGTGAGTCAAGGGGGTGTAAAGCGGCATAAACACAGCCGTGAAAAGCAGCTAAACCCCATTATAAAAATAAATTACTTTTCAAAACCCGTGAAACAAAGACAGTGGAAGAGAGAGAAATTCTTACAAAATTCGTTCAGGGGCTGTGATGGAACCTGGATTGACCATAACTAGACCCACAGCTGATTGAGACATAAGGGTGGACACTCTTGGAGCTGAAAGGTTTGGTGAGGTTGTGTGAGCCAACGCAGACCCTTTAAAGTAATACTGCATGGTACCCATCCCATGGGTCCCAAATCTCTAGGTTAAAGGGCATCTTCCTACATCGAAAACATGCATGAGAAACCCAGAAGATGGTACACCATGTGATCGGGAAAGGTTTCTAAAACGCACCTCATTTCTCATCTCCTTGTGCTCGGGTTCGCCATTCCAGCCGCTTTACTAGCCATCTCCCTCCTTGGAGAATCAGCACCTTTAACCTCCTGTTCCGTACAGGTTGCAATTTGTCCTGAGGATGAACGGGAAGAGGGCGAACCAATGAGAGACTAGCTCTAGGTGTTGGGACAGGCACAGGTCACTCTATTTTCCCATCAGGAAGAAGAATTAACCACAAGCTCAGCCTGCCCCCCAGAACCAGAAGAGGGCCTGAAGCAATCCTGCACTTTTGCGTCCAGCTCCCAAAAAAGCGAGTTGAAAAATGGAGCTCATGGGCACTGCAATTCACAAACTTGCAGAGTTAAAAATGATAACTCTCGTCCACAAATATATTGAGGGAAGGCAACGAAGAGGATTTGAATGCAAGGCCGAATTCCAGGAAAAAGTTTGCAGGAGGTAGATTCGAATAAGCTTCAAAGCACATGAAAAGAGGCAAAACGTGGACAACGATGCCCTTGGCCAAAAAGGGCGTATGTGTTTTTTCCTGAATATATTCAGGAAAAAACGCATACGCCCTTTTTGGCCAACCAAGCAATCTGGAAAGGCAAATCAGCGCTCCAAAGAAGTCTCGCTTCCCATCGGGCAAAAGGGCCATGCGGAAAAATGTGTCAAAACCAGAAATGCAGGACCGGCCATGGAGAAATGGGAGCCTTGCGACGCTGATGGGCGGGATGTAAATTGCCAACAGCCACTCTGGAGAAGTGTACGGTGTTTCCTGAAACATCTAAAAAACACAGCTTAGAGAGCATAGGGCACTTCCACTCATGGGCGTATAAATTGGGAAAACTAAAAATCAGCAAGACGCAGGCACTCCAAAGTTTACGGCTGTTCTATAGACAGGAACCTCCACTTTATTACACCTTAAATATTGTAAGAAAGAGTAAAATGGATAAAGAAGTTGTGTTCCTCATGTACAATGGAATATCACTCAGCCATGAAATCAACGTCATAAGGCTAGTAGCAGCATGATGAGTGGATTTAGGTCCGACGATTCTAAGTGAAATAAGTCACACAGAAAAAGACACTTATCATAAGATATCACTTATAGAGGGAATGTAAAAACCGCTACACTTGAACTGAATTACAAAACAGAACAGAATCACACGTTTAGAAAACATACTATGGCTGCTGAACGGGAAAGGTGAGGTGGGGTGATGCATAAAACAAGGGTTTCAAATTAGCTCAGATACCGTGCCATAAACCCAATATGTAATAAAAAAGACCTACTCCTTACTCAGTGAACTGGACTCAACACCACCCATTCACCGCACAGGAATATATCTGACTAGTAAGAATCTTTAAACCTATGTACTGATATCTCTCTGTAAGTAAGTCAATGGGGTGTAAAGCGGCATAAACACAGCCGTGAAAAGCAGCTAAACCCCATTATAAAAATAAATTACTTTTCAAAACCCGTGAAACAAAGACAGTGAAAGAGAGAGAAATTCTTACAAAATTCGTTCAGGGGCTGTGATGCAACCTGGATTGACCAAATCTAGACCCACAGCTGATTGAGACATAAGGGTGGACAGTCTTGGGGCTGAGAGGTTTGGTGAGCTTGGGTGAGCCAACGCAGACCCTTTAAAGTAATACTGCATGGTACCCATCCCATGGGTCCCAAATCTCCAGGTTCAAGGGCATCTTCCTACGTCGAAAACATGCATGAGAAACCCAGAAGATGGTACACCGTGTGATCGGGAAAGGTTTCTAAAACGCACCTGATTTCCTATCTCCTTGTGCTCTGGTTCGCCGTTCCAGCCCTTTACTAGCAATCTCCCTAATTGGAGCATCAGCACCTTTAACCTCCAGTTCCGTACAGGTTGCAATTTGTCCTGAGGATGAACGGGAAGAGGGGGAACCAATGAGAGACTAGCTCTAGGTGTTGGGACAGGCACAGGTCACTCTATTTTCCCATCAGGAAGAAGAATTAACCACAGGCTCAGCCTGGCCCATGGAACCAGAATAGGGCTTGAAGCAATCCTGCGCTTTTGCGTCCAGCTCCCAAAAAAGCGAGTTGAAAAAAGGAGCTCAGGGGCAGTGCAATTCACAAACCTGCAGAGTTACAAATGATAACTCTCATCCACAAATAAATTGAGGGAAGTCAACGAAGAGGCTTTGAAAGCAAGGCAGAATTGCAGGAAACAGATTTCAGGAGGTAGGTTTGAATCACCTTGAAAGCACATGAAAAGCGGCAAAACGTCGACAGTGATGCCCTTGGCCAAAAAGGGCGTATACTTTTTTTCCAGAATATATTCAGGAAAAAACGCATACACCCTTTTTGGCCAACCAAGCAACCTGGAAAGGCAAATCAGCGCTACAAAGTAGTCTTGCTTCCCATCGGTCAAAAGGGCCATGCTGAAAAAAGTGTCAAAACCAGAAATGCAGGACAGGCCATGGAGAAATGGGAGCCTTGCTATGCTGATGGGCGGGATGTAAATTGCCAACAGCCACTCTGGAGAAGTGTATGATGTGTCCTGAATCATCTAAAAAACACAGCTTAGAGAGCATAGGGCACTTCCACTCATGGGTGTATAAATTGGGAAAACTAAAAATCAGCAAGACACAGGCACCCCAAAGTTTAGGACTCCTCTGTTGACAAGAACCTCCTCTTCGGAACACCTTTTAATATCCCAGGAAAGTGAAAAATGGATAAGAAGTTTTCGTACTTATGTACAATAGAATATCACTCAGCCATGAAATCAACGTCATAAGGCTAGGAGCAGCAAGATGAGTCATTTAGGTACTATGATTCTAAGTGAAATAAGTCACGCAGAAAAGGACACTTATCATAAGATATCACTTATAGAGGGAATGTAAAAACCGCTACACTTGAACTGAATTACAAAACAGAACAGAGTCACTCATTTAGAAAACATAGTATGGCTGCTTAACTGTAAAGGTGAGGTGGCGTGATGCATAAAACAAGGGTTTCAAATTAGCTCACATACCGTTCCATAAACCCAATATATAATAGACAAGACCTACTCCTTGCCCAGTGAACTGGACTCAACACCCCCTATCACCACACAAGAATATATCTGACTAGTAAGAATCTTCAAACCTATGTATTGATATCTCTCTGTAAGTGAGTCAAGTGGGTGTAAAGCGGCATAAACACAGCAGTGAAAAGCAGCTAAACCCCATTATAAAAATAAACTACTTTTAAATACCCATGAAACAAAGACAGTGAAAGAGAGAGAAATTCTCACACAATTCATTCAGGGGCTGTGATGCAACCTGGACAGACCACATCTAGACCTACAGCTGGATGAGACATAAGGCTGGACACTCTTGGGGCTGACAGGATTGGTGAGGTTGGGTGAGCAATCGCAGACCCTTTAAAGTAATACTGCCTGGTACTCATTCCATGAGTCCCAAATCTCCAGGTTCAACGGAATCTTCCTACACCAAAAATATGCATGGGAAACCCAGAGAATGGTACATCATGTGATCGAGAAAGGTTTCTAAAAGGCACCTCATTTCTCATCTCCTGATGCTCTGTATTGCCATTCCTGCCACTTTACTAACAATCTCCCCACTTGGAGAATCAGCACCTTTCACCCCCTGTTTCATCCAGGTTGCAAATTGCCGTGAGGATGAACAAGAATCGGGGGAACCAATGAGAGACTAGCTCTAAGTGTTGGTAAATGCACAGGTCACTCTAATTTCCCAACAGGAAGAAGAATTAAACGCAGCCTTGGCCTGCTCCCTAGAACCAGAATAGGGCCTGAAGCAATCCCGCGGATTTGCGGCCAGCTCCCAAAAAGCGAGTTGAAAAATAGAGTTCACGGTCACTGCAATTCACAAACCTGCAGAGTTATAAATGATAACTCTCGTCCAAAAATATATTGAAGGAAGGCAGCGAAGAGGATTTCAAAGCAAGGGAAAATTGCAGGAAACTGATTTCAGGAGGTAGATACGAATCGCCCCTAAAGCACATGAAAAGCTTCAAAACGTCGAAAACGGTGCACTTGTCCCAAAAGGGCGTATGCGTTTTTTCCTGAATATATACAGGAAAAAACGCATACGCCCTTTTGGGCCAACCAAGCAAGCTGTAAATGCAAATCAGCACTACAAAGAAGTCTCACTTCCCATCAGTCAAAAGCGTCATCCTAAAAAAGTGTAAAAACCAGAAATGCAGGACCGGCCATGGAGAAATGAGAACCTCGTTACGCTCTTGGGCGGGATGAAAATTGCCAACAGCCTCTGTGGAGAAGTGTATGGTGTGTCCTGAAACATCTAGGAAACAGCTTAGAGAGCATAGGGCACTTCCACTCATGGCTGTATAACTTGGGAAAACTAAAAATCAGCAAGACACAGGCACCCCAAATTTTAGGGCTGCTCTGTTTTCAAGAACCTCCACTTCGGTACACCTTAAATATCCCAGGAAAGAGGAAAATGGATAAAGAAGTTGTGGTACTTATGTACAATGGAATATGACTCATCCATGAAATCAATGTCCTAAGGCTACTAGCAGCATGATGAGTGGATGTAGGTACGATGATTCTAAGTGAAATAAGTCACACAGAAAAAGACACTTATCAAAAGGTATCACTTATAGAGGGATTGTAAAAACCGTTACACTTGAACTGAATTACAAAACAGAACAGAGTCACACATTTAGAAAACACACTATGGCTGCTTAACGGGAAAGGTGAGGTGGGGTGATGCATGAAACAAGGGTTTCAAATTAGCTCAGATACCGTTCCATAAACCCAATATGTAATAGACAAGACCTACTCCTTGCTCACTGAACTGGACTCAACACCCCCTATTCACCGCACAAGACTATATCTGACTAGTAAGAATCTTAAACCCTATGTATTGATATCTCTCTGTAAGTGAGTCAAGTGGGTGTAAAGCGGCATAAACACAGCAGTGAAAAGCAGCTAAACCCCATTATAAAAATAAACTACTTTTAAATACCCATGAAACAAAGACGTTGAAAGACAGAGAAATTCTCACACAATTCATTCAGGGGCTGTGATGCAACCTAGATTGACCATATCTAGATCCACAGCTGGATGAGACATAAGGGTGGACACTTTTGGGGCTGAAGGCTCCTTCCCTAGTTACCAGATTGGGGAATGTGGAAAGGCTGCCGCCCTCCGGCCGTTACCTGCCAAAGCAGCTTTCAAATCTGTGCTAATGGTCACTTCATATGAACAAGTACTTCAGGGCTGTAAATGAAACCTGCCTTCAAAATGTCTTAAGGGAGATAATGGCCAAAAATTTTCAAAATGTGACACTTACTTTAATAAAACACTTTGAAGAACTAAGCTGTAATCACAGTTTGATAAATAGAAAGGGCATGCTTTAAAGCTCAATTTCAACAGATTTTGGGACACATGCAAATTCAACCACAGAGAGGTATCAGCTCGCACCTGTTAGAATAACCATCAGCAAGAAAACTACAAACAATAAATATTGAAGGTGTTTTGGAGAAATGCATACCCTCAATTTTAAGTGGGACGTAACCTGGAAAGAGCCACTAATGAGAACTGAATGGTGGTGCCTTTAAAACGTACACACTGAGCTACCATATGATACAGCAAGCCCACTCCTTGGCCTATAACATAAGATAGAACTGGAAAGACACAGCCAAGCAAATATGCATTGCAGCAGTATTACAATAGCCAAGACATGGAGGCAACCAGAAAGTCCATCAAGAGGTGCGTGGCCAAAGAAGAACTGGTACACGTACAGATGGAATATTAGCCAGGGAAAAAAATGAAACAATGCCATTTACAGCACCATGTATGATTCTTGAGGTAATCAGGCAAATTGTACTAAGTCAGAAAGCCAAAGACACATATCCTATAATATCACTTATAGGTCTTAGCTAAAAATTCATACCAATGAAGATATTTCCACAGAGAAATGCAATCACAGATTCATTAAACAAACTTATGGTTCACCAAATGGAAAGGTGTGAGGATTGGATACATTAGGATATTGGGGTTAAGATAGATATAGAAACACATGTGAAATATGTAATCACCAAAGACCTATGTAATACCAAGACAAGACTGCTCAACATTGTGTCATAACCTACATGGGAAAATGATCCAAAGAAGAATAGATATATGTATATGTTTAAAAGAACCACATCTTGCACACCTAGAAGAAACAAAACATTTTAATCAAATTTGCTCTGACAAAAAATAAAAATTAGATTAAAAAAAAACAAGAAGTAGTGAGACATAAACTTAAGGGGCTTTTTGCTGGCACATTGCATTCTAATTTACAACCAGAGCATGAATTCCATTAAGGCTCTGTCATCACTAATAAAGCAGCTTTATAAGCAATGTTGAAGGTAGCTTAAAAGAAGTCTCACTAATTATTGATAGTAACAAGGAAACAAAGAAAAGTAAAAATCTCACTGCAAAAAGTATACATAGGGTAAGGATAGTAGATCAAACACTTATTAAACTTCTGTAAAGAATAAAAGACAACAGTAGTATGTTTTTTTAAAAAGAGAGGGCCCAAATAAATCTGAAATGAAAGAGATGATGTTACAACAGACAGACACCACAGAAATACAAAGTATCCTAAGATACACACAGGGTAACTCAGGGCTCAGACTGGACAGAGCTCACTCTCCAGTCCCCTGCACATGACTTACAGGAGCCTCAGGAACTGAGGAGGGGGTCCCTGAGGAGAGGCTCAAGATAGAATATGGTAGGCATTAACATGACTGCATTCATCTTAAACATGCCTGAACTACATTCACACGAGATGATTTTGTCCTGTATGTACATGGGCACCTCTAGTCGGAACTGCAGATCTTTGGCTTCAACACCTCTACTGACAACGTTAGCTTCACCTACTGTGGACCGTCTCCTATAGGATTTCTAGAACCACAAAACATCGAAGCTTCACAGGACCCAGAGTCTGTGCGACTCCACGCAGAGTCTCAGAGTCTCAACTCCACTCAGATACTCCACTCATGGAGGGCACAAACAAAGTAGTGTGCACATCAGGACCCAGGGGAAGGAGCAGTGACCCTGTAGGAGAATGATCAGAACTACCTGCTACTTTTAGAGGGTCTCCTGCAGAGGCAGGTGGTGGCTGTGGCTGTGGCTCACCGTGAGGACAACGACAATGGCAGCAGAAGTTCTGGGAAATACTCCTTGGTGTGAGCCCTCCCAGAGTCCGCCATTAGCCCCACCAAGAGCAAGGTAGGCTCCAGTGCTGGGTCGCCTCAGGCCAAACCACCAACAGGGAGGGAACCCAGCCCCATGCATCAGCAGACAAGCGGATTAAACTTTTTATTAAAGTTTTATTTAATCCACAGACAAGCGGATTAAAGCTCTGCCCACCAAAGCAACACCCAGCTCTACCCACCACCAGTCCCTCCCATCAGGAAGCTTGCACAAGCCTCTAAGATAGACTCATCCACCAGAGAGCAGACAGCAGAAGCAAGAAGAACTACAATTCTGCAGCCTGTGGAAGGAAAACCACATTCACAGAAAGATAGACAAAATGAAAAGGCAGAGGACTTTATACCAGATCAAGGAACAAGATAAAAACCCCAGAAAAAAAAAAAAAACGAAATGACGTGGAGATAGGGAACCTTCCCGAAAAAGAATTCAGAATAATGATAGTGAAGTTGAGCCAAGACCTTGGAAAAAGAAAGTAGGCAAAGATGGAGAAGACACAAAAAATGCTTAACAAAGACCTAGAAGAATTAAGGAACAAACACCTAGAAGAATTAAAGAACAAACAAACAGAGGTAAACAATGTAATAACTGAAATGAAAAATATACTAGAAGGAATCAGTAGCAGAATAACTGTGGCAGAAGAACGGATAAGTGACCTGGAAGACAGAAAGGTGGGAATCACTGCCATGGAACAGAATAAAGAAAAAGAATGAAAATAAATGAAGACACCCCAAGAGTCCTCTGGGACAACATTAAACACAACAACATTCGCATGATAGGGGTCCCAGAAGGAGAAGAGAGAGAAAGGACCCGAGAATATATTTGAAGAGATTATGGTCAAAAACTTCCCTAGCATGGGAAAAGAAATAGCCACCCAAGTCCAGAAGCACAGAGAGTCCCAGGCAGGATAAACCGAAGGAGAAAAATGACAAGACACATAGTAATCAAATTGACAAAAATTAACGACAAAGAAAAATTATTGAAAGCAGCAAGGGAAAAATGACAAATAACATACAAGGGAACTCCCATAAGGATAACAGCTGATTTCTCAGCAGAAAATCTACAAGCCAGAAGGGAGTGGCATGATCAATTTAAAGTGATGAAAGGGAAGAACCTACAACCAAGAGTACTCCACCCTGCAAAGGTCTCATTCAGATTTGATGGAGAAATCAAAAGCCTTACAGACAAGCAAAAGCTAAGAGAATTCAGCACCATGAAACCAGCTCTACCCCAAATGCTAAAGGAACTTCTCTAAGTGGGAAACACAAGAGAAGAAAAGGACCCACCAAGACAACCCCATAACAATTAAGAAAATAGTAATAGGAACATACATATCGATAATTACCTTAAACGTGAATGCACTAAATGTTCCAACCAAAAGACACAGGCTCACTGAATGGATACAAAAACAAGACCCATATATATGCTGTCTACAAGAGACCCATTTCAGACCTAGGGACACACACAGACTGAAAGTGAGGCGATGGAAAAATATATTCTATGCAAATGAAAATCAAAAGAAAGCTGGAGTAGCAATACTCATATCAGATAAAATAGACTTTAAAATAAAGAATGTTACAAGAGACAAGGAAAGACAGTACATAATGGTCAAGGGATCAATCCAAGAAGAAGATATAACAATTATAAATATATATGTACCCAACATAGGAGCACCTCAATGTATAAGGCAACCGCTAACAGCTATAAAAGAGGAAATCAACAGTAACACAATAATAGTGGGGGACTTTAACAGCTCACTTACACCAGTGGAGATCAGCCAGACAGAAAATTAATAAGGAAACACAAGCTTTAAATGACACAATAGACCAGATAGAGTTAATTGATATTTATAGGACATTCCATCCAAAAACAGCAGATTACACGTTCTTCTTAACTGCACACGGAACATTCTCCAAGATAGATCACATCTTGGGTCACAAAGCCTCAGTAAATTTAAGAAAACTGAAATCATGTCAAGCAGCTGTTCCAACCACAATGCTATGAGATTAGAAATCAATTACACGGAAAAATACCGTAAAAAACACAAACACATGGAGGCTAAACAATACGTTACTAAATAACCAAGAGATCACTGAAGAAATCAAAGAGGAAATCAAAAACTACCTAGAGACAAATGACAACAAAAACACGATGATCCAAAACCTATGGGATGCAGCAAAAGCAGTTCTAAGAGGGAAGTTTATAGCAATACAAGCCTACCTCAAGAAACAAGAAAAATCTCAAATAAACAATCTAACCTTACACCTAGAGGAACTAGAGAAAGAAGAACAAAACCCAAAGTTAGTAGAAGGAAAGAAATCTTAAAGATCAGAGCAGAAATAAATGAAATAGAAACAAAGAAAATGAAAGCAAAGATCAATAAAACTAAAAGCTGGTTCTTTGAGAAGATAAGCAATAATGATCAACCTTTAGCCAGACTCAAGAAAAAGAGGGAGAGGACTCAAATCAACAAAATTAGAAGTGAAAAAGGAGAAGTTACAACAGACACCACAGGAATACAAAGCATCCTAAGAGACTACTACAAGCAAATCTATGCCAATAAAATGGACAACCTGGAAGAAATGGACAAATTCTTAGAAAGGGATAACCTTCCAAGACTGAACCAGGAAGAAATAGAAAATATGAACAAACCTATCACAAGCAATGAAATTGAAACTGTGATTAAAAATCTTCCAACAAACAAAAGTCCAGAACCGGATGGCATCACAGGTGAATTCTATCAAACATTTAGAGAAGAGCTAACACCCAAACTTCTCAAATTCTTCAAAACAATTGCAGGGGAAGGAACACTCCCAAACTCATTCTATGAGACCACCATCACCCTGATACCAAAATCAGACAGAGATACTACAAGGAAAGAAAATTATAGACCAATATCACTGATGAATATAGATGTAAAAATCCTCAACCAAATACTAGCAAACAGAATCGAACAACACATTAAAAGGATCATACACCATGATCAAGTGGGGTGTATCCCAGGGATGCAAGGATTCTTCAATATACACAAATCAATGTGAATACACCATATTAACAAATTGTAGAATAAAACCATATGATCATCTCAATAGATGAAGGAAAAGATTTTGTGAAAATTCAACACCCATTTATGATAAAAACTCTGCAGAGTGTGGGCATAGAGGGAAACTACCTCAACATAATAAAGGCCATATATGACAAACCCGCAGCAAACACCATTCTCAATGGTGAAAAACTGCAAGCGTTTCCTCTAAGATCAGGAACAAGACGAGGATGTCCACTCTCACCACTGCTATTCAACATAGTTTTGGAAGTCCTAGCCATGGCAATCAGAGAAGAAAAAGAAATAAAAGGAATACAAAAAGGAAAAGAAGGAGTAAAATTGTCACTGTTTGCAGATGACATGATATCATAGATAGAGAATCCTAAAGATGCCACCAGAAAACCACTGGAGCTAATCAATGAATCTGGTAAAGTTGCAGGATACAAAACTAATGCACAGAAATTGCTTGCATTCCTATACACTAACAATGAAAGATCAGAAAGAGAAATTAAGGAAACAATCCCATTACCACTGCAACAAAAAGAATAAAATACCTAGGAATAAACCTACCTAAGGAAGTAAAAGACCTGTACTCAGAAAACTATAAGACACTGATGAAAGAAATCAAAGATGATATAAACAGATGGAGACATATACCATGTTCTTGGATTAGAAGAATCAATATTGTGAAAATGACTATACTACCCAAAGCAATCTACAGATTTAATGCAATCCCGATCAAAATACCTTTGGCATTTTCTATGGAACAAGAAAAAAAAATCTTAAAATTTGTAGGGAGACACAAAAGACCTTGGTTAGCCAAAGCAGTCTTCAGGGGGAAAAAAAAGAGCTGGAGGAATCAGACTTCCAGACTTCAGACTATATTACAAAGCTACAGTAATCAGATAATATGGTACTGACACAAAAACAGAAATATAGGTCAATAGAACAGGATAGAAAGCACAGAGATAAACCCACATACCTATGGTTAACTAATCTATGACAAAGGAGGCAAGGGTATACAACGGAGAAAAGACAGTGTCTTCAGTAAGTGGTGCTGGGAAAACTGGACAGCTACATGTAAAAGAATGAAATTAGAACACTCCCTAACACCATACACAAAAATAAACTCAAAATGGATTAGAGACCTAAATATAAGACCAGCCACTATAAAAGTCTTAGAGGAAAACATAAGCAGAACAGTCTATGACATAAATCACAGCAAGATCCTTTTTGACCCACCTCCTAGAGAAATGGAAATAAAAACAAAAATAAAAAAATGGGACCTAATGAAACATAAATTCTTTTGCACAGCAAAGGAAAACATAAGCAAGATGAAAAGACAACCATCAGAATGGGAGAAAATATTTTCAAATGAAGCAAATGGCAAAGGATTAATCTCCAAAAAGCAGCTCATGTAGCTCAATATCACAAAACCAAACAACCCAATCCAAAAATGGGCAGAAGACCTAAATAGACATTTCTCCAAAGAAGATATACAGGTTGCCAACAAACACATGAAAGATGCTGAACATCACTAATCATTAGAGAAATGCAAATCAAAACTACAGCGAGGTATCACCTCACACCAGTCAGAATGGCCATCATCAAAAAATCTACCAACAATAAATGCTGGAGAGGCATTAATTGGAGAAAAGGGAACCCTCTTGCACTGTTGGTGGGAATGTAAATTGATATAGCCACTAGGGAGAACGGTATGAAGGTTCCTTAAAAACTAAAAATAGAACTACCATACAACCCAGCAAACCCACTCCTGGACATTTACCCTGAGAAAACCATAATTCAAAAAGAGTCATGTACCACAATGTTCACTGTAGCTCTATTTACAATAGCCAGGACATGGAAGCAACCTAAGTGTCCATCAACAGATAAATGG